>NC_137612.1:56161375-56168875 GCF_963280865.1 Gymnoscopelus braueri
TGACATTTCCAAAAATATTTATATCTATTAATTTCAAGCCATCATGACATGACATGAATCATGACCATAAACGTTTGATTCTGTGATTTTTTTTTTGTTGAAAACGGCAAAACAAAGGGTATTTATTAAATATAGTATATCATATAATTAAATATAAAATAAAAAAAAATCACAGAAAAAAAACGTTTTATGGTCATGATTCATGTCATCTCGTGATGGCTTGATTCGAGGCTTAAATTAATAGATATAAATATTTTTGGAAATGTCAATGGGAAAATGCATTGAGTTTTTTCTTCCGGCACCAAAAAAAACAGGAAGTGGGCGGGAACTGCGACGCTCTATTCTGAGATGAACTTTAGCCAAAAATAGCAAATCTACAGTTGTCAGCTTGTTGATCAGCTATTTTCGGCAAAGAGGTTTGGTGTAGAAGGAAAAAAGAGCAGACCAACATCAGAGCCAAAGGTCAATTTACTAAGTATTGACAGTTTAAGTGGTTAAAGTGGACTGAAAATACACATTAACATGAATCCAACATACACTGATCATAGTTAAACAAGTCTATGAAGCTATCTATGAAATCTATGAAAAAGTGCAGTTTAGTAGCAAGGAGCAAGGAAAAACACGAAGTAATACATAAATCATCAAATGCATAGAAATGGTAATCTAGGATCATAGGTAAACCAAGAACCTATCATCAGTCTAAACAGTATAATATTAGAAAAATCAATAATCTGTACATAGAAACTATATACACTATAAGATGCCAGGTCAACAATGACCTGGCATCTGTCTACATAACACACTATCTAAATTTCATTTTAGCCGCTGCAAGGTCGTCAAGGCTAGGGCAAGTGCTACGGGCTACGGTGGAGTTAAAGAAAAATGTGCAACACAATTGTATACAATGTAGTGGGGGGTCTCACTCCCAGCTTCATCTCTCTCTCAGCTAGGGGGTCCTTGACCTGAAAAGCGTTGAAGCATCTGTTTTCTTTTTTTTTTTAATATATTTTTAGATATATACAGTAGCAGAGTGGACAAGAAATGATCATAATTCAACTTTTCTTGATTTGGAGGCTGATGGATGTGGGTCAGCTCTATCTGAGATGCCATTTATAAATGGAGCTATTGCACTTCATGGGATAAGGGAAAACTTGATTGTGAAAAACACTCTTAAATCCTGGAATCAGATACGTAGGCACTTCGGTATTACGAACCAATATTCTGTTCTTGCTCCTGTGTTTTGTAATCCTGATTTCGCTCAATCATGTTCAGATGTTGGGTTCAGAGCCTGGAAAGATGCTGGTATTTCCAAGATAAAAAGATCTCTTTTTGGGTAGTACCTTAAAATCCTTTGCCCAACTTAAGACTGAATTTAATTTGCCTCAAGTAGGCTACATTTCTTTCGATATTTACAACTTAGGAGTTATAGCCAATCTGTACCACAATATAAAAGGGAAATGAGGGTAAATAATTTGGAAAATATATTAATGAAAGCCTCTTCTTTAAGGAAGACAAAGTAAATATGATCCTACGTGTTCTGGGCAATGTGTGAAATGAAAAACAGTACTGGGACATACAGTCATCTGATGTGGTCTTGACACAAAATTGAAAATGTTTGGTTAATTGTTCAAAGGGAGATAATGAAAGTTTTTGGGATACAGGTACACCTAAACCCAATGAACTGTACACTGGGAATTGAATTCTGATTACGAAAGCGGACATAGATACATCTTAGGAATAGCTTTGTATGCCGCACAGATTTCTTTTCATGTGTTTATTATGTAACGTTACACACCATGGAGGTACAGTAGAGTAGTCATGATAAATAATCAGTAAGAATGATGGTGACTGTTATAAAACTTTAAGTGGCCATCTCAGTCTACACTGCCCTCTGCTGGTGACTAGCAGCATACATTAAATCACATGGTATGTTGGCTGTTAAAAATGTTTGGAGGATCACAATTTGTCTGTATTGAATTGTATTTAAATTATAGCATAGTATGGCCCTTCAAGATTCTGTCTGCACTACTAGGATGTTTATGTTTGAGCGAATTCATTAAGCTCTATACTCCATGGTCGCCTTTTCTCTCACCTTGATACGAGGCAATTAGCCTGAATATTTTCACCTAAAGTTCACATTTAAATAAACATGGAATCAACTCTGTAGAGAAAGTGTGGGTGGCTCTTAAAAGAGCCTTTGGGTTGTTGGTAGATCAAGTCAGCATTATTAACCTCCGAAGCCATACGGCGTTAATTCAAGCAATAAGCAATATGCATTTATTATTGTAAACAATGTGCACCTCAAGGACAAATACACCCAGACATTTACATTGATCCTATTATTGATTGATGATGGTCCATTGCATAATTACAGATGGTCCATTGGAAAATGTTTGTTTCCTTTTGTTTTGTTGCATGTACAAAACCGTTCCTTTTTCATTATTATTTTAATTATTACATTTAAAAATTGTGAAAATAGCCGATCTACAAGCTCACAACGCGTCAAGAGCTTGTAGATCTGCTATTTTCACTACTTTTGTGTGACACTCTTGCATGATGAAGCAGGGCATACATTTTTGACGAAAAAACAAAGAAGGTTGAAATATGATGATACAAGGTTTCTGCCCGATTAGTTGTAAGGAGGTGGGGTGGGGTGGTCCTTGAAGTGTAGATGACAACTAACAATCAGTTTACAATGTATTAGTTGTAGGAGGTGGGGTGGGGTGGTCCTTGAGGTGTAGATGACAACTAAACATCAGTTTACAGTGTATTAGTTTTAAGGAGGTGGGGTGGAGTGGTCCTTGAGGTGTAGATGACAACTAAACATCAGTTTACAGTGTATTAGTTGTAGGAGGTGGGGTGGTCCTTGAGGTGTAGATGACAACTAAACATCAGTTTACAGTGTAGTTGTCAGCGATGGTCCGGTTCATCATATCTGGACACACCAGGTATGATGGTGATGCTGGAGGGTCACAGACTGAAGGGACACACACACAGACAATACATTATGGTAAAACACTTAATTACTTCAATACATTATGGTAAAACACTTCATTACTTCAATACATTATGGTAAAACACTTCATTACTTCAATACATTATGGTAAAACACGTCATTACTTCAATACATTTTGGTAAAACACTTCATACTTCAATACATTATGGTGAAACACTTCATTACTTCAATACAGTATGGTAAAACACTTGATTACTTCAACACATTATGGTAAAACACTTTATTACTGCTGTTTGAAATCAATCCAACCTACTACGGTGTACGTGGAATTAGGGATTACGGTATTGCAGAGCATTCTGGAATTATCTGTCTATATTACTGCAAACAAAAAAAAACCTTGGATTGATGTAGCTATAACGGTCCTTTAGAGAAACGTTATTACGTTATTACGTATTATTATTTACGTAATTATTACGTTATTACGTGAAAGAAAACGCCATCTAATGGTTTCTATAGTAGACATTCTATGAATGCAGTATATGCTACAGTATATGATGTATTGGTGCTACTGTATGTAATTTATTTGACTATTTGTGTTTTATTACGCTTGTGTATATCCTGGGTTTAAGTTATATTGTGTTTACTCGTACTTTGTTTATCAAAATAAAATAAAAATATAAATGTATTTATTAGTATAGAGTACATAAGGAGACTTTGACTCTTACGATCTAGGTTGGTTTGTTAAATAATCATCTTGATTAGATAACTATTCACAATATTATTGTGAATTTAAACACTTTCAACCTGGCATCCCTATTTTGGTCATGTGATCATAAGTGTAGATGTTCTAAAATGTATTGCATTTCATCACTGCAAACAGTTTCCACATCAAGGACCCAGGCATTTACATTGATTGATTATTATTGATGGTGAAGATGACAGTTAGAGTAACAGCTGTTTACAGCTTACTTGTCAGCCATTGTACGGTCCATCCAGGTACGCAGTGCAGTGATGCGGGCGAACCCAGCAGGCTTGCTGTGAACGCCTTTCACGTCCCAGGAGGTCACACCAACCAGGGTCCAAGGTTCCATTGAAGGTTCACCCTGAAACAAGAAGTTGTGTTTTAACGTGTTTCATGTCTAAATGTCATCTCGATGTTTTCCTCTCTTTTTTGATTAAGTGCGTGTCACTCACCTTGCAGGTTACAGCTCCAGAGGCTCCAGCATAGATCATCTGACTGGTGATGTTGAATTGGTTGAGGAAGCATCTCTGGCGGTCATCGTTGGTGAGGAGGGGCAGACAAGCTTGCTGGAGTTTGTCAGGTTTCTCATTAGCTGGAAAAATATACAGCAGTCAAATGTTAGGTTTGTGCTATAGACACCAATGTGCCACTGAGAATGACACATTGTCTTTAAATAGTTAGTGGCTGTCATGTCATTGTCCTTTTTGAGAAGAGAGCATCTGATTTGTTTGTTGGAAAAATCTGAGGTGATGACCAAAAACATGTAGTAGCCCTAACACTATTTTTGTATTGCATCGTCTGGAAGCTTTGCAGTGTGTTGTTATATTCTGAACAAGATGTTTGAAACTGATAATAATGATTGACAATTATTGATTGATCCTACTCAAATGTTGTTAGTCTGCTCTATTAGTTTTTGCTCAGCGTTAGCCTACTGACATCCTACTCGATAATCATTGAAGTGACTGGTGAAATAGTCCAGTCACTGTGGCTGATGAATGGAAAGAGTGTGTTTCCTGTCATTCACTCACTGTGGCTGCGGGTCCAGCCCCAGCCAGTGGTCACACACTCCGTGCCAGGAGGGAAGTTGTCAGTGGCTGCTGTTACATGGACATCATGTATTCATTCCGAATAAAACTGTCCATGTAACTGCAGCCAGTGTCAGCCAGACACACAGGGGACACATGACTACTCATCTGGGCAGGGCTTTGCAGCTTGATCAGTGTGATGTCATAGTCAGAAGTGTTGGGGTTGTATTTGGGGTGCTTGAAGACCTATCAGTGACATTTTAACTGTTAGGAGATGTACAGTATTAAAAAAAGAGGAAGGAAAAAAATCTGCCTGCCATTAACCACATTTTCCAATCTGGAGTCAGGAACATAAAAAAAGTGCCCCAAAAAAGAGGAAAAAATGTAATGGAGAGTGAGTGGAGAGAGACTGTGTACAGCACCCTGACAACACAAAATGATGTTTCATCCTAATTTAAAAAAGAGCACCTACCTCTCCAATGCTCCTGACATGGAAGTTGTTTGTTTTTCTATTTGTGCGGTTGTGAAGGCCCAGGACTACTTCATGTTCAGATTCACTGCAAAGATTTACAAATAAATAATAAAAAAGGTGGTTGGGGCTGCTTAACTCAGAGAGAAAATACCTGATTTATAAATAAAGTAGGCCTATCATAACAGAGATAACTGAGATCTGATTGGGTCACACAGGCTCAGTTATGTTTAGTTTTAATCAAAAAATCCCAAGAGGAGTAAAGATGTACATGTTTTTCAAACTACTGAAAATGGTGGAGGGCGTAGCTTATGGGTCACAGTGACAGATGTGTTCCTCATGAGTAGAGGTATATGTTTAAGCACGTTTCATGGCTGTAGCTCAAACAAGGCATGACATTTTCTAGCACCCACTTTGGCCAATTGGAGTAAGGTGTTTCTTTCAGCAGTGATTGGCATTCTACCATACTGCAAAGTTGTGTATACAATATAGTGACTACACACTGCGTGCTTGGCTCCCTAACAAATACAATAGGGTGCCTACACACTCCGTGCTTGGCTCCCTAACAAATACAGTAGGGTGACTACACACTACGTGCTTGGCTCCCTAACAAATTATACATTATAGTAGCTTGACTGTAACTGACATCGCAGTGGGCAGCAGTCACAACCCAGTTCTCCTTGATCAGTGATCAGTGATCCACCACAGAAATGAATTGATTTTTATTAGCAACAGTATGATTGATCTAACTTGTGATTGACTAATTAAGCCTATGTTGTAAATGTTGTTGTATATATTTACCTGCAGGAGTGAGGTTTCGCATCCTCACCATTGATGATACCTAATCCATCACGGGGACATCCACTAACCACTGGTTTGATGGCAGGAACACCACAGCCTATAGAACCTATAGACACACACACACACGCACGCACGCACGCACGCACGCACGCACGCACGCACGCACGCACACACACACACACACACACACACACACACACACACACACACACACACACACACACACACAGTATTTTAAACAAGTAAGACGCGCGAACGCGGGAAGCGAAGGCAGCTTGTAGTAGTTATTGCCCCCCCCCCCAAAAAAAATCTTTTTTATTTGACTGTATCTGGCTCTGTTTTTCTTAAAAGGCGCAAATTAGTCATTTTTGACTGTAGCTGCTATATTTCTCTCAGAGGAGTGTAATTAGTCACCCAGGGTCAGGCGGATTTCAGCCACACTGAGATCTGTCAGCAGCCAATGAGAGCGTGAGTCACATGGGGGCACACAGGCAGTGCACACAGACACACACACACACAAACCGAGCACGGTTTCATAGAAAGCTCACTTGCGCGGAGGCCTTCGGCGCGCCTCCTTCCGCTGCGTTCGCAAACACCCATTTACTGCAGTTTTAAATCAATTCAACCTACTGAAGACCAGTGGTGGAAAGTAACTAAGTACATTTACTCAAGTACTGTACTTAAGTAACATTTTGAGGTATTTGTAATTTAAGTATTTCCAATTTCCAATACTTTTACTTCTACTCGACTACATCTCGGATCCAGATATAGTACTTTTACTCCACTACATTTAGTTGAAAACTTTATAGTTACTAGTTACTTTGATTATTATTACAAAACCTACATTAACCACTTCGGCTCTTTATGCATTTCGGCCATTTGAAAATAGCCGATCTACAAGACCACAATGCGTCGCGATGCGACGCATTGTGAGCTTGTAGATCTGCTATTTTCAAAAGATTTTTTATACATTTGAAAACATTCTGCATAATGAGTACTTTTACTTTTGGTACTTTAAGTACATTTTGACGCCAATACTTTTGTACTTTTATTCAAGTAAATTTTGAATTCCGGACTTTTTACTTGAAACAGAGTATGTCTACATTGCATTATTGATACTTTTACTCAAGTAAAGCAATTGAGTACTTTTTCCACCACTGCTGAAGACCAATCAAACGCATTCACAGCACACAATATGTATAATATCTGCGCAGGTGATTCTGTGGTTTTGATGAGAGACGATTGTGGCAGGTGATGTGAGGTTACCATGGTTACACAAACAGAAGAATGAGTGAACAAACTAAACAATGCTTACATTCTGTGCTGCCTCCTTTGTTGTCTCCGCCAGGCCGAAAGGCATGGTGAGAGAGTATGTTTTGCCCCCTGTCTGTCCGTCCGTCCGTCTGTGTGTCCGTGTGTCCGTCCGTCCTTCTGTCTGCGAGCAGCTAATCTCCGCCACCGTTGGCCCGGTCGCTGTGAAACTGTGCACACACACTCCCTGGATGCC
>NC_137612.1:56173875-56473875 GCF_963280865.1 Gymnoscopelus braueri
AATCCGTTCAATATTCTTTTGGCTTTTTATGCCTTTATTATAGATAGGACAGTAGGCTGACAGGAAATGGGGGGAGAGAGATGGGGGGTGACACGCAGCAAAGGCCGTCGGGATCGGGACTCGAACCCGCAACGCGCTATCAGTAGCCTAGGTGCCTGGACCGCTACGCCAGAGTTCCAGGCCCATATTATAATCTTAACCACATGAACCCTATATATATTATTTTAAATGCAGTGGTGCATGCAACTGTCATTAGAGTAAAGTTGATTTTCAGTGTGTCTCAACGTCAGGTCCGGGGACCACCATGCAGGGGTCCAAATACACAGACAAATGGAAAAGGCTGAAAACAGAACCCTGTCCAACTCTGTTGGCAGAGGTAAAGAAGAACTGAAGGCAGGCTGGCAGAGAGGGTGGGGTTTTCACGTGGCTAACAGGTAATTAGTCAAGATTTCAAATAAGTTCTTGGAAGGTTTTCAAGGAAATGTCGCTGAGGATTGCTGAAAAATAAATTGATGGGGGCAAAAGTGACAGGGCGGCAGTGGCTCAGGGGTAGAGTGGCCGGGTAGAGTGGCCGGGTAGAGTGAACTGGAAACCGCAAGGTTCCCAGTTCGATCCCGGGCTGGGGTGCTCTCCCAGAGTTAGTGTCAAAGTGTCCTTGAGCAAGACGCTGAATCCCTAATTGCTCCCGATGAGCAGGTTGGTGCCTTGCATGGTTTCCTCCACCATCGGTGTATGAATGTGTGTGTGAATGGCACAATCAAGGTAAAGTGCTTTGGATAAAAGCGCTATATAAATGCACCATTTACAATGATGCTTTGTCTGTCGGCAGAAACAAAGAACACAGATGTGTTTTGTTCTCCTTTACAGCTGTGCAGTATAACTTGTAACATTGTGACTGGTTTTGGGGTTATTTTTAATTCACAAAAAAACAAATTAACCTTAATCGTTCCAAAGACTAAATTCCTTTCCGGAGCGCTATGCATATCAGACAACAGCACAACATGCCAAAACATGACACATTGTGAGCTTGTAGATCTGCCATTTTCAGCCACTGAATAGTGAGTTTCCCCGGTTGCGTGACAAGGAAACAAATACATTTGCCAAAAGTTTCCCCTCTCTCTCTGTATCATATGTGAACATCAATCTAGTTTTGGATAGTCAATTGTCTATTATCTAACTAGATATTCAACTTGATGCAACACTCATGTGCACACAAGCACCATAACAACACTCATTTACAGGGTTACATTGGTCAGTATTCTTTCAGTCTTGAATAGTGATTCTCAACAGGTTTAAATGGACCGACCCACTGGTTGAGAAACAGTGCTGTAGAGCAGGGGTCTTCAGTGTTTTTTGTGTAGTTTTTGTTAGTTTTTTGGTGACCGTTTTCATCCCCCCGGGGAACTTCAGTTTTCAGCTTCACCCAGCTGAGTGCTGAGCCGTTGTTCAGTGCCCACAGAGGAGCGCAGAGGAGAAAGCTGTTCAAATCAAATCAAACTTTATTTATAGAGCACATTTAGATACAACCAAAGATTGCCCAAAGTGCTGCACAGAAAGAAACAAAACAACACAACAAAATAATCATATACATATACAGACATACAAAACACATGGAAGCAAAAAAGAAATAAACATAGGGAACATGCTCACATTATGATTAAAAGCAAGGGGAAATAAGTGGGTTTTGAGCAGGGATTTAAAAACCTCAATGACTGCACTGGAGTTAGTGTCCTGCTCAGGGACACTTTGACACATGGCTGAAGCCTGGAACCAAACCTGGGACCTCCGGCATCCCAGGCGGGCTCTCTATGGCCAAGCCATTGAGAGACGAACCAGGGACAACGCGGTGCACTGTCACGTATTGTGAGCTTGTAGATCAGCTATTTTCGACGGGATAGGGTTGCTAGGGTTGAAGTAGTTAATGTTAAAGAAAATACATCACTCTGTGATAACCCAGACATCTTTACATCTACAGCTAATACATCAGATGTTGTTGTGGTTGATGGAGAGTCCAGGGAAGTGTCTGTATTAGAGATAGCCTGCACCTTTGACCCTAGCCTAGAGGAAGCTTTTATGATTAAATACCAACCACTCCTACATACAGTACCATATCAGAGCTGGGTTATAGGTGCAGACTATTTGTTTTATATTTGACAGCCTAGGATATATCCACAGACTGGTTGTTAGAGGGTTTTAAACAACTTGAGATGCCCAAAAAGGAAACAAAAAGGCTGGCATAGTATTGTGCTGTCGCTGCTATAATTGGCAGCCGCCATATATGGCGAAGACGCTGTTACTTATACCCATAGAGTACTGAGTGACATGCTTATTGTATCATGAAGACATGATTTTGTGAATGTAACCTTAACTGCACCTATAATATTTGTGTCCCTGTTGAGAACCTTCTATAAATGAAGGTTCTCAAACTCACACTGCATTGAACCTTGTACTGGAGCTGAACATTCAACACACTATAGCACCCTCTAGTGGATTAGAAAAGTCATGAACTAAGTTCCTACCAGTACCTACTGTACCTTTAATTGTTATAAGGAATCTGGTGCTGTCAGGTTATTTATAATACATAGGCCTACCAGTACTTACCTTTAAGTTTATAAGGAATCTGGTGCTGTCAGGTTATTTATAGGTACTCTACACAGTTTAACCATAATGTTAAGAAATACACTGTGACAAAGTTAAGAATTAAACAGTGTTCACTGTACAATGTTTAAGCTCTATCTATACACAGCCTAGTGATGAACAATAAATCATTATTAAGTGTCACTAAAAGCCAGTTTTCCTAATAAAGTTATCTTTTTCTCCTCTCCCCTGGCCCCCACACACATGTAAAGCGTCTTTGAGTACTTTAAGTACAACTTCAGTCTTTCTAAAATAACGCAATTTAAATTTGATTTATAAAAAGTATATATATAAAATATCTCCACATATGGGCATGGAAAGGACAGGGACAGACAGATGGATAAATGAGTACTTAAACATTAGGCTACTAAATAAGAATATCACAGTCAATATCACAACACATTACTAATAGATATTGAAGATGGTGATCAGATTTATTGTTTCTCAGTCAATGTCACGACCAGCTACCGCACTCCATCAAGTTCCCAGGTGAACATCTTAGACCTGAATCAGATTCAGGGTGACACTCTGGATTGACAGGAGAATATGCAGTAGGCCTATTGGCCGGTAAGGTGACTAATGGTCCGGTACTCTCGTCATTTCGCCATCTGTGAGCTAGTTGGGTTTAGCATATATATAAAGGTTCCATTTAAACTAGGCTGTCTTCCACGGTGTCAGCTAAAAAACAATTATTATAGTTCACTATGCAAAATCTTGTTTCTGGATAAAGGAAACTTTTAACTTGAATTCGAACTTGGAAAGCCACTTTAAATAAGCTTTTTTGAAACGCATATTGTTAGTTTTCACAGTGTTGCATCTTGGGTAATGCAAATTACATGAATGATGCTCTCTGATTGGCTGGCAGGTCAACGCTCTTGTGAGAAGTGTTGCCATGTCCGCTTATTATAAGCGACTTGCATGGCCTTTTTCTGTAAAGTTGCTTGTAAATATTGGTAGTTGCGGGTGGTGTTTTTTGGCCTTGTTTCTAAAGTATAGTTGCTTATTTGGGCTTGCTTCCTAATTTTTTTTTATTATTATTTAAACCAGTGGTTCTCAAATAATGCATGGACCCCCAAATTGTATTGTATTGTATGTCCCTAACCCCCATCTGAAAATGTTCTGTGCCAGGGAGCCCTGTACCAGATTTGTGTTGTTAGATCGGCTATTTTCAAAAAGCCAATGTATATAGGTTTAAAGTGCTCATGTGTTGTTGCTTCTTTTGGGCTTGTTTGCTTGGTTGCTTATTTCTCACGCAAAATTGGCAACACTAGTTGTGAGCTAATTACCAGATTAGCTAGCAGTCAATATCACAAAACAACAGTAAACAAGAAAAGCTTTACATGTTATTATTACACAGCTTGGTTGAATGCTTGAGTCTCTGAAGTGAAATATTGTTGTTTATTTTTACTACTAAATATATTGTGGGAACGAAATTTGCAGGCTTTGTCAATATTGAGTTTTGCATAATATCACAAAGGTTAACGGTCTCCTTTCTGCTGTTCTACTCTTTAGCCAGCAGGTGGAACTATAGCTCTGTATATACAGTAGAATGGAGTTAGTGGATTTTGTGGAAATAAACCATATTTGTTAATAGACCATGTGTGGGTGTTTATAATTAACATGCTTAAGCTCTGTAATGAAGAAATAACACATTCCAGCTATTTTCGGCCAAGAGTTTTAGTGTACAGTGACAAAAGAGCAGACCAAGTAGGCCTACCGAGCCAAATGTCAAGTTTACAAAGTATTGATCGTGCCTGAATCGTGATTGATTGATTGAATACTTCATTAGTCAGAAATGTAAACAGCACGTGGTACAGTAAGACATTAAGGCTAAAAGGATAACACAAAAAAGTCCTGGGGACAGTGGCGCAGTGCGCAGTGCTGTTATTGGGCGGATATTGGGCGTTTTGGGGTGTTTTTTTGTTACTTTATTCCGGTTTTAGGGTTAGGGATAGGCTTCTGTTATGTAATTCTTATTTTTGCCAGATTTTCCAATTTTTTATCAAAACATTAATTATATATATTTTTTTTTTGCAAAATCGATTGGGTGGGCCAGCTTTCTATGTGGGTGGGCCACGGCCCACCCATGGCTGCGCCACTGCCTGGAGACTTGTTTCCATCGTGCTAACTATCCAGGAAGAGAAAGGTTGTAGTTTCCGTTTGCTTGGAATCCCCATTGATAATGTCACTGGTAGGCAGGTTTCCATAGCCTACTGTATCTCATCCTGAATTAAATGGCTTTACCTGAAGCTATTTAGCAATAATTTGCACAATTCATTCAGTCAAGATGTTCAGTTAAATCATTTTGAAAATATTGTGTCAAGCAGCCTGTAATTTTTTATTATAATCATAAAGTATTGTTTTTTCTAAGGAAAGAAATATTAAAAGAGTGTATTTAAATTAATCCCCCTAAATGTCCCTTGAATCTGTCACTTTGCTTTTGTTTCTCTCTTTTTTTTGGGGCATAATCTATATGGGTCTAGGTGTGTGTTCTCTCTCTCTGATGGGCTGCACGAGTGCATGCGCCCCAGTGCATGCTGGGAAATGTGTGTTATTGTTCTTATTTGTGTTATTATTTGAATATGGGAATGTGTAGTGGGGTTATGTTATGGGTCAGTGAGTTTAGTGTTTTGTTGTGGCGTTATTTGGTGATTTATATTATTTTATGTAATTTGTTAGTAAAACCATGACTGTAAATGTATGTTAGTTTGGTCTGATGCCTTTTCCAATTGTTGGTTTATATAGGTAAATTATTGATGATTGTGTCAACAAAGGGCTGTTAAGGTGACTTTAAGTGAATAGACCTTAACCCTGTGCCCCCTGTCGCTATACCATACATGTAGATTAATGCTGAAATAATAAATGATTCATAACATAATATTCAAGTCAAATGTATATTGAACATGCTTATTTGTACTCTTTATGAAATTAAATTTAAATTGAGTTATTTTGGGAGCACCCAAGTTTTACTTAATATACTAAAAATTGCACTAAAGATAAGAAACTTCCCCTTGAATGATGCTGTGAACTCTGGCTACAATATCACCTGCGTTTTAATAACAACCTTCCCACAAGTTAATAGTGTTGATTGTTGTGATTATTAAGCTGAAATAGAGATTCATACATCTACTGATTTTGAACAACGTATTGTCTTTATAATCATCATCTGTGCTTAAACTTTGATATCAGTTTCCACATTGAGTTATTGTGTACAGTATGTGTATCAATCACCACTTACTGTAAGTCCACCATTCTCATTAGTTATTTGTATTTGGCATCTGAAAAGATAAACTGGTCCATATCCATGGTTCCACATTTATATAAAAATAATAATCAAGCGTCTCTTCAGAATGTAAAGGTAGGCCAAACAGTTACAATGCTGCCCATACGAAAGAGGAAAATAATAAATAAGGAATTGTTGAATAAAATTCAGTTAAATTCAAAACAAGCTTATTGGATTAAGACTGAAGGCAGAACAGGCTTCGATGCATTGTTTTATGTGCCTTATTGTCTGGATGTGGTTTATGTGAAATATATCTTCACTGATTATGCATTTCCCTCTAATATCCTCTAGATGGCAGCAAAGTCTGTGTGCACAGAATGGCAACAAAAGTAACCTGACTTCAACTAAAAGCAGTGGTTCTCAAACTTTTTTTTAATTTCAAGGACCCCCTTAACTCTGATGTCCCAAAATGTATTACAGGCACATTTCTGATCATCTGCATCATCACCAAAGTACTAGCATGTTTGCTACACTGCTTTCCAAGGCAGGACTGACTGATTAAAAGTGGAATGCTTAAACACCCTAGAAGACAGCATCGCACAGACTCCTAGCCTTGGATCAAGACAGGCCTAGATTTATTTCAGCGATTCTGACATTTGTGTTCTCTATGACCGTCTTGGTGACTTTCCACAGAATAATATTTGTTGTTCCGTGTTTAAGGCTCAAAACTACATACTTTTTTTTGTTTACCGTAATCACAGTTCAAATTTCGTGATTTTTCAGAATTTTGTCAAATCTACAGTGGGTGATGTCATCAAAGACAGTGAAGGCACATCTGAAACTGCTCAGAAGTTTTTACAGACATAATTTCTATGCATTTTTTTTGGTAGGAAAATGTGTCTCCTTTCACACAATGTGACTACCAAAACACTAATCAATAATCACTAGTCTAGTCTAACCCATTTAGACCAGGAAAGTATCGGTGCCATTTTAGATTTATTTGGCTATTCAAAAGTAGCAGATATACAAGCTCATAGCTTGTATATCTGCACTTATAGCTTGTAGATCTGCTATTTTTGAAAAATCTCAAAAATGTGTGCAAATCTTTGTATATATACATTTTTAAAGCAAACATTTTAACTCAAATCTTTGCTTCTGGGGATTCTACAAATGTCTTCTAAATCCTAACAGTTTTGTTTAAAAAGAACCATATGTTGCTATAATATCAGTGGTTCTCAACATTTTTCATGTCAAGGACCCCCAAAATGTATTTCGCCGTGGACCCCCATCTCAAACTATTTTGTTAGATAAAATATATATATATATATTCAAAGATTATTCAAAAATAGCAGATCTACAAGTTATGAGCTTGCATATCTGCTATTTTTGAATAGTCAAATAAATCTTAAACATGACACACGGATGCGTTCCCGGTCTCAAAGGGGTAATAAAGAAGTGTTTTAATCCCGTCTGTGGAGTTTCCCTGTATTCCTCGTGGTAGTGGCGGGATGCAGCAGGTGAAAGCTGGGATTACACTTGATGGAAACATGTAAATACTAAATATAATGCCATTCAGACAGGATTACAACACAGACATATTACTGAACACACGTAAGTTGGGGTAACATCCGTGATTTGGGGGTAAGGATATACTATAGAATGTGTACATTTATGACGATGTACTGTACAGGCCTTAAATACGGAACTCCAAGGGGAAAGTCACCAGGACTGTCATAGATGCACAGATGTCAGAATCGATTAAATAAATACATTTATGACAGAGTTGATCCAAGGCTACACAGGGTCCATACTGTCACAGGTGACTCTCCATCCAGTATGAAACCATACAGTAAACTAATGTGTTACTTTAATACAATCTACTACAAAAAAAGTACTTTATTATAGACACTTCTCTAGGAAAACTAAAGCAGGAATCTAAGAGTGTATAGACATTAAGTTCAGGGCACAATGTGGGTAAGGTTCTTCCGTGTCCGTGTCCCTGTCCATGTCCCTGTCCGTGTGTGTGTCTGTGTGTGTGTGTGTGTGTGTGTGAGACGTGTGTGTGTGTGTGTGTGTGTGTGTGTGTGTGTGTGTGTGTGTGTGTGTGTGTGTGTGTGTGTGTGTGTGTGTGTGTGTGTGTGTGTGTGTGTGTGTGTATTTAGACAAAGTTCCTGGACCTCTTGATTGCACAACAGAGGAGGATGCTGAAGATCATTCCAAATATCTGAAAGACAAAACAGAGAAAGGTGCTCAAAAGGTTTCCGTACAAGAAGGAAAAGTACATCATTTACAGCTGAAAAAAATAGCAAGTCAATCTTAGTTTCAATGTTGCCTTTCTAGTTTTTGCTGATATGAAATATTTTCACTGTCGGGTGATAACCTCATATCCATCCCAAAACCGTTATTTGTAGTTCTAAACACTTTTTCTTTTTAAATAGCCGATCTACAAGCCCACAACGTGTCACATCGCGATACATTGTGAGCTTGTAGATCTGATATTTTCACTACTTTTGTGCAACACTCTTGTATGATGAAGTGCAAGATTAATTTAGGGAAAACAACTTAAAAAGTTGAACTATGGAGATATGAGGTTTCAACAATATATTGGATTGTTTAGTTGTATTTATGGATTTTATATCACCTGCGGCTTCTTTCCTAAAATGTATTATTTGTGGCCTGCCCCAGTATAGTGAAATTCATACATTTTGACATATTGGCGTTTTGAAATGAACCTGGACAGATTTTCTCAGTAGAATTTGTAAAGATTCTTTCTTGTCTTGTTTCATTCTCAAGATGTGAAAGAAAGCCTGTTTTTATTTTATTAAATACATACTGTCATTCAGGGCAGGAATTTCAGGGAGATCACAAAGGCCATGGCCGTCGTTGCCCCTCAGTTTGGCCTTGTGCCCCTCAAAAAAATGGCATGCCCTGAGGCCACAGTGGCCTTAATGCCCCAGCTGACTGCAACACTTTCTCTTTCTTTCATGTCAATATGTAGACACCAGTGTCCCTTTCTTGTCAATATGTAGACACCAGTGTCTCTTTCTTGTCAATATGTAAGCACCAGTGTCTCTTTCTTGTCAATATGTAGACACCGGTGTCTCTTTCTTGTCAATATGTAGACACCGGTGTCTCTTTCTTGTCAATATGTAGACACCAGTGTCTCTTTATTGTCGATATGTAGACACCAGTGTCTCTTGGGAATGGGAATGATTTGAACGTCATCATAAGGACATCGTATGGACAGCTTTTTAGTGACCTAAAACAGACATCCAGTTTGGGTGATTATATGACTTTCTACAAATTATGTCATTTAAGCAACCCCATATAGGCTGTGACAGGCCTGGTTCTGAACATCACTAAAACGTCACCATAATGGCACCTGACTTTAAGTGAAGTTATCATGGTCATTTGTAAAAGTTACTGGTTGACATTGATTTGATTACATGTAACATAATGTCAAAGAGTAAAGTATTGTATAAACCTGAAGTAGGGTTACCTGTAAGAGCCATGACAACTCTCTATCGGATCAACCCAACATTCCTATTCCAACACACATTATATATGTGAATGTCAAAAGACTAAACGAATGATTTAAACTCATGGTATTGCTAACAAATGTACATATAAAAACATAAATCACCAAATAACACCACAACAAAACACTAAACACAATGACCCATAACATAACCCAAATTCTCATTCCCATATTCAAATAATTACATAAATAAGAACAATACAGTCCTTGGTGCCCCAGTGCATGCTGGGAAATGGACTTCCTCTAGCCACCATTATAGGTCACTGAAAAGCCGTCCATATGATGTCCTGGTGATGACTTCAAGATCATCCCCATATCGGCTGTGATCTGGCCTAGTACTGAACGTCACCGGAGTGGTCCAGTACCTGGCCTGTAGACCTGATTGCAATTTGGTGTTGGGGGAATTTCTCACCTGAACTGAGTCAGTGGGTCCCTAGACATGAAAAATCACGGAGGTGCTTGTCCGCCAGAGTGGCACGAATGGCGCAATGGCCAAATAAAAAATGGCCGCCATCGACTATGATGAAAATCCAACTTTTTTGTTTTTGAGTGTTTAAACACATGTAATACCTCCATTTAGACTAATTGTGGTGTGTGGAATTCATTTTTGATATTGTTATGACCATTTTGAGTGATTTTGACCTTGAAAGGTCATGGTCAAGGTCATTTTGTTATTCTGAAGACCTTGGCCATAACCTGGCCATTGTTAGGAGTAAAAACAGGTGCAATAAGTCTTATCCAACTAATTCTGACATTTATAATTCCTTTCTGGTATTGTTTGACCATTAAGGATCATCTTGTCATTGAAATATCAATGTCAATATCATTATTCAATAACTCGATTCTTTTTTAACACTTTTATTGTACTTTTTCCTTTTTTTCCCCCTTTTTTTTAACAAAAGACATGAACATGAAAGAATTTCCAATTCTAAATATCCCCCTTTGACTTTTATTTGAATTGGGTGCTTTAATTAGAAAATAAGATATGAAAATAAAAGTGATATACAAATAAAATCATAAGACAAAATCAAATTAATTTTTTTCTCATACAGTGCAGCATATATGTGTGCATGCAGGTTAGTGTGATGGGTTTTTACATGAAGGTTTTTCCTGTTTTCCATGGCAGAATATAATGCACGGAACTCCAGCAGCACGGCAGCCACATCGCAGAGTGTCACACTTGCCTGCACACTTGCATACTGTGAGCAGACTCGGTGGTAAGGGCTTCAGACATTTGGATGGCAGGAGTGTACCAAAGTGCTCCTCCCATCCATGTTCCATTGCCTCTAGTCTTGCCTCAGGTTCCTTGGCCGTCACAAGCAGGTGGCAAGCCCTATGCACCAGAAAAGCACCTCGTTTGATGTGACCTCTGATCACACTACTTGTGGGAGGGAGAGCATCAATTCCAGCACTGGCGCTGGTATAGCTTTCTACCCTGAGGTCATCAAACGTCTCAGCAGTTGTACTTGACCTAGCCCCTGCCCAGACACGTACCAAGTACTTCTCTGCCAATGCCGTGTCTTGTTCTGTCAAGGTGTCTGCCTCTCCAAAGTTTGTTAAATATTGTACTGGGTCAGAAGTCATAGCTGCATGTTTGGTCCCCACCTTGCTCATGCAGTCTTCTCCAGTCAGGATATGTGCCTTGATCACTGTCTTGGCTAGTGGTGCTCCAAGATGAGAGACTGCTTGATGCAGTGGAAGCATGCGCCGCTTCTCACCAGTGCCATACTGCTGCCAGATCTCCTTCATCCCCAGTGCTTGGAAGTATGGGGTGTAGTACAGCAGTAATGCGAAGGTGTCTGTATCATTGGAGACTATGATAACTCTCTTGCTCTGTTTCACACGAACAGCCCACTCCACATGCACCACCAGTCTGGTATCAGCCTCCTCAATCCAGTTCAACAGGTCTGGGATCTCTTCACCACCAGCTGCCTTTGCTGGGAGCACCTCATCTTCAGAGACAACAGAGCTGACAATGATGGTAGTATTGTGACAGGCTCGACTGCACACCATATCCCGAACTAGCAGCTGGAGATTCCGCTTGTTCTCCTCAGATGCCCAGAACTTGTCAAGTTGCTGAGGGATAGGTGTGTCTCTGTTCATGCCAATGATGTCGATTCCTGTTCTTGAGTCTGTGCGCCGCATGCGCTCCCCTTCCTTTAGAGACATCTCAATGTAGGAATCAAGTATGAGATGGATGAACTCTGGCTCTTCACAGAGGGATAATGTTGAGCTGATGATGGCGTTGATGACAGCACCTAAAGTAGGGAATCGTGCTAGTGGCATCTGCCGTATTTTCGACATGAAGTCTACCACAACATGAGAGGCAAGAGTAGACTTTGGACTCCATTGGATGAGGTCAAGTTCAGGCTCAATTTCACTGACAAGTTTTGACTTGTTGACATGAGCTGGAA
Source organism: Gymnoscopelus braueri (assembly GCF_963280865.1). Lineage (NCBI taxonomy): Eukaryota > Metazoa > Chordata > Actinopteri > Myctophiformes > Myctophidae > Gymnoscopelus > Gymnoscopelus braueri. Next base: position 56,185,688 of record NC_137612.1, read on the forward strand.
GGTCACCTTCAAACAGGGGAGATGCTGAGAGCACATCATGAGTTAGTACCTGCCGGATGTTCATGCCCCGCTCCTTAGCAATGTCCATACTCCTATGTGCCTCGGCCATGTCTTTGGATGAGACTAACTTCTGCTCCTTCAGAATGGTTGTTGGTGTCTTCTTCGGTTGCTCGTTGAACTGCGGTAGCTTCCGCTTTGGTATGGTTGTGCTCATTTTCTTGGTCTTCTCAACTAACCTTTCCTGTCTGTATGAGCAGTAGACACGCTCCCCATTTGTGAGACAGTTGAGCAAGCGTGGAGCGACCCCTCGGTCAACAGCTTGCTTTGTGAGCAGATTGTGCAGTGGCACAGGCACATTGACCATTATTGAGTATGGATTCTGACGCTCTAGCACAAAGTCCAGCAGCTTCGACACATTCCGGTTGAATGTAAGGCGGCGAGTGGTAATCAGTGCATGCTGGAGATGGCATTCTGTGTGTTTCATGGTGTGGTTGTTGGTGAGAAGGTTGAGGACATTGGTGATTGACCCAATCTCGTGGAACAAGAGCTCAAACTCTGCCACAGAATTTGCATTGTGTGTGGCTCCTACTACATAGTGACCTCCTGGACCCTTCGACACTCGCTGAATGGTCTGCTCGACCTTCATGTCACCTCCTACAGCGCAGAACCAGCCTGGTCGATCCTGAACAACCCACTGGCCTATAGAAAAGCGCCGGTAGAGCTCAGGATGTGTGAACTCTAGCACCTTGATTTGTTCAAGATACCATGAGCCATGACGCAGGTAGTTTATGCAGTCACATTCTGCAAAGATTGGCATGGAGTCCTCGACAGTAGCCGCATGTAGATCCCAGTTTCCTTCTCTTTCAGAGACTACAGCATTCTTGATGACGGCCACCAACTCTAGCCAAACTCCAAAGAATTGGCAGAGCTCTGACTTGGCCTCGCACTCCTTCTCAAACTCCAGAAAGTCCTGATTCAACTTCTCCAATTGTCCAATCAGGGCCTCAAACTGCTCTGGGCAACTTTGATTTGCAGCTAGCGTAGTGTGCAGTGCCTCTACCTGTGCTAGCACTGGATATGCAGCTTTGTCCTTGTGGTGCCAGAACATCTTCCACTGGAGCGACCTGATCACATCCTCCACAATCATTATCCCAGTGAGAGCCCGGACATAATGGCTGCCGTTTAACACTGACTCTATCACACGTGTAAAGTAAAACTCCAACTAAGAAACAAGGAATACACAATAATTCAAAATCAAAGGAACACAAGAAAAAAGTAAAACATTATCTAAAACTACTAAGAAAGAACACTAGAAACACAACAGGAATACAGAACAGACACAGATCATGACATTAATTCCTACATAGTCTTATTTGCTAAATTCAACACCCAATTATAAAAGTTAAAGGGTGATGTTTAGAATTACCTTTCTCATGTATGTCTTTTGCTGTAAATAAAACAAATTATTATGAAAAAAAATACAATAAAAGGGACAGTAAAGTGAAAAGGTCTTCAGAATAACAAAATGACCATGACCATGACCTTTCAAGGTCAAAATCCCCCAAAATGGTCATAACAATATCAGAAATGAATTCCACACACCACAATCTGTGTCTAAATGGAGGTATTACATGTGTTTAAACACTCAAAAACAAAAAAGTTGGATTTTCATCATAGTCGATGGCGGCCATTTTTGATTTGGCCATTGCGCCATTCGTGCCACTCTGGCGGACAAGCACCTGCGTGATTTTTCATGTCTAGGGACCCACTGACTCAGTTCAGTTGAGAAATTCCCCCAACACCAAATTGCAAACAGGTCTACAGGCCAGGTACAGGATCTAGAGGACGTCATCATAACGTAATCATTGAGTCATCATGGCGTCATCATGACGTCTTGATTTTGACGTCATTTCCAAGACGTCATCTAAACAACTATATAATCACCCAAACTGGCCGTATATCAGGCTGTTTTAGGTCACTAAAAAGGCGTCCATACGATGTCCTAGTGATGACGTCAAGATCATCCCCATATCGGCCATGATTTGGCCTAGTTCTGAACTAGCCTGGTAAACACCCCCTCCCTCCGGAAATCTCATGCATTGCATTGCATTTGGTTTCAGGAAGGAGGGTCTGGGATTGCTCACAGAGTAAAGCTGCCCGAACCGCTGCGCATACGAACCAATCAGCGGCTGCTAGGGGCGGGATCATCCAATCACCTGCCTAGTAGCTTGAAAAAATGAAACTCCGTCTGTCATCGATTCTGCGCCCGAAGTCTCAGATGCAAGTACGCTGTGAAACAAAATGTGTGTCGCAAGCTTCTTCCATTTGACGGAGTGAGGTTAGTTCTGAACATCACTGAAAGACATTGTAAACAACATTTTGATCACCCAAACTGCCGTAAAAAGGCGTCATACATTGATTGTCATGGTGACGACGTCCTGTAAATGATGTAAATCTAGATCAAATATCATCTCCATATCCATATCTGCTGTGATATCTTAGTCCTGAATGTCCACAAAATCTTCCAATGAAATCAGCTTGTTGCCTACATCTGTGCAAATTATTGTATTGTGTCACAAAAGCTGGCAAATAATCCGACTTTGAATAAGAACAGGCCAGGATTTTAAAATACGTGATTTGACCATTACAACAATTAAGTTCTCTGTCTAGGAGATTTCAGTGGAAACATACATTTTCTCTATAGGATTTATGTATGTTAGTTGAAATAAGGTGATATTCTGGACCAGATCTAACTAGACATGATAGGACTTGATCAAACCCCATTCATTGGCTCACTGGTCCAAGTTGGTCCATGTTTTGTTGGGAAAGACTCATTCCATTTTGCCCCCTTAACTTTGAAAAGTCAATCTATGCAAGGACACATTGTTATGTCTGTCTGTAAACAGCTAATCTCCGGCACCGTTGGACTGATCGGCATGAAACTGTATGCACACTCTCAGTAGGCCAAGGAAGGAACTCTGCACCAGTTCTTTCAAATCGCTAGCGCTATAACAGCCTGCTTCAGGTTTTGGCCTATAACTCTTAATACATATAATAATAATACATTTGATTTGTAATGCACTTTATATTTGACAAGTGCTACATGGCATAAAAAGTCAAGAAAAAGGTAACAATGATCAAATTCAAAGAAATGCTAAGAGAACCCCCCCCCCCCCTCCCCCAGGACATAACTAATAAGTTTTAAGTTTAAAAACACACGAAGGCATCAATAACTCTTGAACCGTAGGTCATACAATCAAAATCTCTGGATGCCTTGGATCATGATGCAACTCCAAATATAGGCCCTGGCCATTTGTGCCAGGCTAGATTTTCCCCATTTCACATTTTCTTCCAAATACACTTTTTACAAGTCCTCCTTTCAAATATTGTTCAAAAGTCACACAAATTGGTACATAGTATGTCACGTGATGAAATTGTATCACTCAGTTAGCAGATTTCATTCCAATTGGCTATAACTGTCATCCAAATTTTGAGGACCCTAGGCTAGGCAACCCGGCCTGGCGTTCCGCGAGTTGTAATTTTACTCCTGCTATCAACCTCGATTAAGAACATGTACAATTAAAGCCATAATCCTGGCTTTAATGGTATACGTTCTTAATTAAAACAAATATTATTTGGTTTTGCTATTGTATTTATTATTATAGCAGCACACACGTGTTCAGTGCACAAACACGTTGATCAGTGTGCATGCATGTATGTTGTTAGTAAGCCAGCAATATGTTAGGGTAGTTACACATTCAGATACATTAAATATTTTAATAATAAATGGGCCCCTTTTGATACGAAAATAACCCATAGGAAAAGTGAAGGTAGGCTATGCCACTGCACCTGTACAGACACCAGATGCAGTGTTGTCCCCGCGATTTCGGAATGTTGTTTTATGCCTATGACAACAGCTTGTAAATCAACGCAAATAGTTGATAGTAAGGCTAGTAGCCTACGACTGTCAAATTATCATTATGATTTTCAATAATAACAGACCAGGATTGAAAAATAGTGAATTGACCAATATTACAACTATTTCATTATCCTCGAGTAGTTTTCAGTGGCAAAGTATTCTGTCTGTGGAATTTATGTTAGTTGAAATAAGGTTATATTCTGGGCCAGATCTGACTAGTCTTGGTTTGACTGGATCCCCAATTGAGACGTCACTGATTCGTCCAGGTCCTGACTGTGCTTGCAGGGCGGGTTACTTGTTTCTATTTTCTGAAAAGTCAAGGTTTTGTACATACTTGGTTTCCACCTGACAGCGACAATATGCAAATACATGTAGACTATTACAGTACTCATTCCTATTAAATATAAACCAACTGCATAGCATTTTTATCCTTGCCCTCAATAAAGGGATTTGTTACTGCTGAAGTGTGAGTGTCTTTACTCCTTAAGAAAAGCTTGTGAAAGTATTTATTTAAATTATTTGCATTCTACAACTAATTGTATAGATTGGTTTTGGACACGCTGGGTCGGTGTATGCCCGTGCCTTCATTAATTACAAACTACCAGAAGGACTTTGGAGTGCTGGCTATTCTTTTCTTATGGTGTTGTAAGAAGACCTGACAGAACCAAGACAACCCTAAAAGGAAGCTCTTCTGAACACAAGCATCATTAATGTTTCCATTTGAGCCCATCAGAGTGTGTTTCCACTAATGATGAGATCATGTTATGTGTATCATGTGTCATTTAAATCCACCCCAACAAGTAGCTCTTAGTGAATCTAAAGTACAAGTCAGTGCTAAAGTTAAAGTAATAATAGCAGGGATTCCACCACACCAGTTCAGTCTAGGAGCAACACTCTTTCCAAGAAGAACCTCTTATCACATGCTCTATTATGCTTGTGTAAAGGCTCCCCTCCGACATCACTGAACGTGTCACTGACACCAGCGTCACAGCACCTGTGTCATGATGGGCATGCATGGGATCATTTTTTGTTTGTACTAATTTTACACATAAAAATGTATATTTATACTTAGACCTACATGTTATTTGGGCCCGGAAGTGTGCAGAGTGGGCTAGCTCATTTGTCTACGACCTGGAAATGTTCCCAGAAAGTATCCATTTGTTGTTTACACACAAATTCACAATAAGAACAAGGATCAGAGGTTTACAGAAATATTACAGCTCTAGGGTGTTTCATAGAAAATGTGTGTTTTCTCTAGTAGGGTGGCACCTGTAAATTGTTACAGAAATGAGTAGGTAATGTCACATAACATAAGTGTTTTTTTTTATTTGGAGAATTGTTTCCTCTTAAAGTCCAGTACACACCAAACAGAGTTGTCCCGACGACTACAGACTAAACATTGGGAGATCAGTCAGGTCAGAAGGTGTTAAAAAGTAACTGTGTGCAATGTGCATGCTGAGTACACATCACACAGCCAGCTGATGGTGCTGTTGTGCACCTGCATGACAGCAGGTGGCAGTAGTGTGCAAGAATCTGCAGTGTCAAGAAGAACCATGAGGCTGTCCTCTGAAACATGCACCTCTCTGTCTCTCTGCAGGAGCTCTATGCCAAGAACTGCCTCAACAGATCCTTGAGGATCATTGGTGTTTCACCCAGTCTAGTTATCTCGTTCGCTGGTGTCAAAGCGATAACTCAGCGAGTTGTGAAGCTGTGGGAGACGTCCTTGATTGGGTTCCAACCCAAAGTCATAACAACAGGTGTCCATGAGGAGGGAGGGAGGGGAGGGGGGGGGGGGGCTTGGTGTCTAGCTTGGACTCTCTCTCCAAGATCGATGCCAGGATGGTGTCCAGCTTGGTGTCCAGCTTGCGGACTCTCTCGTTCATGTTAATCATGTCGCGCTTCAGTTCAGTGATGGTGTCCAGCTTGGTGTCCAGTTTGAGGACCCTCTCGTTGATGTTATTCATGTCGCGTTTCAGTTCAGTGGTCACACCCGTCTGAGTCGCCAGCGCTCTGCCCAACTCTACTATCATGACAGGCAGCCTGGGGGCTCCATCCAGGGCAGCTGTCTTGCCAATTTTCCGATACACAAGTGCAATGCCCGATCCAATCAGCAAAAAACCTGTTATCATAAGAACGAAAATATAGACATCTTCAATGTCCTCCACCGACAAAACTTCCAGACACAGAACTCTCCACTTATCATAGTAGGAGTCCCTCATGTATCCGGCTGAAAAAGTCCCATCGGGGCAGCTGGGGTCCTCCGGTCCAGATTTTCGAGTTGAGAAAATTTTGTCTATGGCATTTAGAGACCAGTTAACAATTTCCATGTTTTCACCCGGGATTGTTCGTGGGTACAGTGTAGAGAGGCGAGGTGGAGAGGAGGAGAGATAAGGGTCGAGAGGAGAGAAAAATGCGACCGCCTTCGTCAGCAAGTAGAGGGAGAGTCAAATGGCTGCATTGTTGCTCCTGCAGCAAAAAAAAACGCGTGGAACAGTTCTTCCCAAACAGGGGGTCCCAGGGGTCCCCAGCTAAATTAGTAAATAGCATCAACATCTGTTTAAAGGCGTAGTGTGTAACTTTGCCCTGTTTACATATCAAAACAAAACATAGCATTTCTACCAATCATTTCCCTCTATAGCAGCAGTCATCAGCCAATGAGGCGCAGTTTACGGAGCTAGTTCAGGCCAGGCAACTCAAGGGATTGGGCTAACCGATCAGGTGACTAAGTCACATGCACTCTTCTCCTGGTCGGTGAGTTATAAGTAATGCTCTGCCTACCTATCCAGTCTGGTTGCGCTCTTCTGCTGCTCTGACGTGCGACGCTGCTGCTGCTGCTGCTCTGCTGCCGAGATCCTGCCGGATCTGCTGCCCTTGCTTGCTCCCTCTGCTGCTGCCCATGAAAGTCATCCCACCCGCCTCCCCGGCATCCACCTGTAGGCTCTGTTTCTAGATCCCCTTGGGGGTTTAATTCATTCCCTGTAAATGCTAATTGGCATGTAACATTCATTAAAATGTTATCCTTACATGGAATGAATGGATTCAGAGGCCTGACGCCAAACTATGCTTCCTCTTGTTTCTATACCATGCTCAAGCTTGCTAAATATATATTGCTAATAAATATATATTCTAATCCAATCTAAGAGTTGTCTGACTGAACTGCAGTAGTGTGGTTGTGTTTACCTGCAGAAACACACTGCCCTCTTGCTGTATTTTGGTGTTTTCACTGTTTGTTTTGGTTCCCCAAAAACATCCCTGTCTACCAAAACAAATAGTGAAAACACCAAAATACAGCAAGAGGTATAGACAGGGGGAAAAATTTATTGTTATGTAAACACAAGGCAAAGTTACATACTGTACTATGCAAATAACCTCATATAAATAGACTATTTGAAAATAGCCGACCTACAAGCTCAAAACGCGTCACGTACAAGCTTGTAGATGTGCAATATTCTTTGCACCATTCTTGTATGGGTGTCCCTGACACAGTGTGTGTGTGTGTGTGTGTGTGTGTGTGTGTGTGTGTGTGTGTGTGTGTGTGTGTGTGTGTGTGTGTGTATTATAGCACATAATCAACAAGACAATTTAAAGTGATTCATATACAAAACATTAAGCGAAGGAAGACAGACTTAACACAAGAAAGGACATTCGCATTTGAAAGAGAACAAAAAAATAACATAAATTAAGACAGAAAGAAATATTTGAATACAAGTACAGTGCAGAATAAGAAATGAACAAAGTTGTTTAAAAAAGGGTAGGCAAAATAAGCCACGGCTTCAGCCTACACCTTTTCGGTGCCACTAGAATTAGTGGACTCAAATGTATGTATGTATATAGCTCTTTTTTTAATGGACAGAAATAAACTTTACTACTACTACTACTACTTTTGTTTAAAAGTCTGATGGCTTGGGGGTAAAAATGTTCCTCAGCCAGCTGGTATGGGCTTTGACCAGACCCCGGTGGACCACGGGGCCGAGGGCCCTGACGAGGCCGCGGACCCCTTCGCCGAATTCCCTGGCGCCGAACCAAACGAACCTCCCCGGGCGGGTGAGTTCGCCACGGCGCAATGGACCGACCCAAACCTGGACATGGCGCGCCAGAATGTCGCCGCCATCAATGGCAAGAAGTGTGAAAAAGACATACGAGCGCATTTTGGCCCGCTTCTACTGGCCCGGTGTCAAACGAGCAGTAGAAGACTTTTGCAAGGGCTGCCCAGAATGTCAGAAAACCGCCCCGCGGCCAACTTTCCACAACCCGCTGGTACCACTGCCGATAATTAACACACCGCTCTCCCGACTCGCCATGGACATTGTGGGCCCTCTGCCGAAGTCCGGCCGGGGGCACCGCTACATACTGGTTATCCTTGACTATGCTACTCGATATCCAGAGGCCATCCCACTGCGGGCGGCTTCGGCCAAGGCGGTGGCCCAAGAACTATTAATGTTGTTTAGTCGAGTGGGAATAGCCGAGGAGGTGTTAACTGATCAAGGCACTTGTTTCATGTCTCGAGTAATGTCACAATTATACAAATGGTTAAAAGTGAAACGTATACGGATCGCGGTCTACCACCCCCAGACCGATGGCTTGGTTGAAAGGTTCAACCAGACACTACATTTTTTTTTTTTTAAACGTACCGATGTGGACGGAAAAGACTGGGACCAGTTGATTCCGTATGTGCTTTTTGCCATCAGAGAGGAACCGCAAGCGTCCACGGGGTTCTCGCCATTTGAATTGGTGTATGGCCGGAGACCCCGTGGGCTGCTGGATATCGCGAAAGAAACCTGGGAGTGCCAGCCTTCCCCCCACCGCAGCGTGGTGGAGCATGTGGAGCGTCTCCAGGCCCGGGCGAAGACGATATGGCCCCTAGTACGTGAGCATATGGAAAAAGCCCAACGAGACCAGGCCCGCACCTACAACCGCGGCGCGACGCTCCACGAGTTCCAGGTGGGGGAGAAAGTGCTGGTGCTAGTCCCCAGCAACGAATGTAAGTTCCTGGCGAAGTGGCAGGGGCCCTACGAATTCGTGGAGAAGATGGGGCCCGTGGACTACCGAGTGAGCCAGCCCGGCCGGCGGAAAGGCCACCAAATATACCACGTGAACATTCTAAAGAAATGGACCACGTCCCCGCCGCTGCCTGTGCCGGCGCTGATGGCCACCGCCCCACCGCAGACTCTGCCCCCGGTCCCCATCGGAGACGACCTTTCCCCAGCCCAGACGCAGGAAATCAAGGACCTGTTGGGGCGAAACCGAGACATATTCTCCGAGCTCCCCGGTCGAACCACAGTCATTCGCCACGACATCCGCACGGACCCCGGCAAAGTGGTGCGCCAGCGTCCGTACAGGATCCCCGAAGCCCGGCGCATCGCCATAAAAGAGGAGGTCGCCAAGATGTTGGAGCTCGGAGTCATCGAGGAGTCCTACAGCCCCTGGTCGAGTCCCATCGTGATCGTGCCGAAGCCAGATGGGTCCTTGCGGTTCTGCAACGATTTCCGAAAGCTAAACAACGTCTCCACCTTCGACGCACACCCAATGCCCCGAGTAGAGAGCTCATCGAGCGCCTGGGACCGGCCCGGTTTGTCAGCACCCACGACCTGACCAAGGGCTACTGGCAGGTGCCGCTGACGGACCGGGCCAAGGCAAAGACGGCCTTCTCCACGCCCGACGGGCTGTTCCAGTACACAGTGCTGCCGTTTGGAGTGCATGGCGCGCCCGCCACCTTCCAGCGGCTGATGGACCGAGTGCTCCGGCCCCACCGTGACTACGCGGCCGCCTACCTAAACGACATCGTGATCCACAGCCCCAGCTGGAGTCTCCACTTACAGCACCTCCACGCCATCCTCGACGCGCTCAGACGGGCCGGTCTGACGGCTAATGCCAAGAAGTGCCGCATCGGCCTGACGGAGACCGATTACCTCGGCTTCACAATTGGAAGAGGATGTGTGAGGCCCCAGACGCGCAAAGTGGAACGGATTCGAGAGTGGCCCCGCCCGGTCACAAAAAAGCAAGTAAAATCTTTTTTAGGACTCATGGCATATTATCAAACATTTGTGAAAAACTACTCTACTATTGCAGCCCCCCTGTATGATCTAACGTGCCAGAAGCGGCCTAACCACGTCGTTTGGACGGCCGAGTTGGAGGCCGCGTTCCAGAGGTTGAAGGGCGCGCTCTGCGAGGAACCAGTGTTAAAAGGTATTTGATGGCGAGGAACACCCCATATACGTAAGCAGAAAGTTGTTAGACCATGAGAAAAACTATGCCTCTGTGGAGAAAGAATGTCTGGCAGTGAAGTGGACCTCCGCTATTACCTGTGGGGCCGTACCTTTACCCTCATTACAGATCACGCACCTCTGAAGTGGATGGCCACCAATAAGGACCGGAACGCCAGGGTGACGCGCTGGTTGCTAGAGCTACAAGACTACCACTTCAAAGTAGAGCACCGGCCCGGAAAAGACATTCCACACGCAGACGCCCTGTCCCGAATGTATGAGGTGGAAGACATGGAAGCCCCCGGACCAAGCGGCGGGCTTAGGGGGGGGGATATGTGGAGTATCGCTGGGAAACCGCCTGTTAGGTAAGCACCACACCATGGAGAGACAGTGAGACAGAGAGAGGCTTTACAGCTGCGATGACCGGCTAGGTGTGGCACCAAACCTCAAAAGCAGCCACTCTGTCTCAGTCTAGCACTGGCTCTCCTGGTGAACAGACGGGTGCTTCAGGCGGTAAGCGATCTTTCCACTATTTCCATCACAATGCTAATTGCTGGTGAAATGTAGAACTAAAGGACTCTTTCTTTTACCTCATAGGCAACCTACGGAGAGAAGTAAAAATGCAGATGTTAGGATGCATGGAAGCCCCGGACCCGGGATGGATTTCTGTTGAACATTATTATTTTGATTTAACAAAAACGTATAAACAATGCTCTCTGAGCCTGGCTGTTGAATAAACGCCCTTTATTGGGTTTATACCCTGTCTGCTGTGTCTTGGCCTTGATCAGTTCCCCACAGCATCCAATACACATAGCTCAATAAGAGACACATGGAACATGTCATCAGCCAAAGTTTAAATAGGGCTAAAGTGGTTAAAGGGATAGTTCACCCAAAAAATTACTTTTTTCTATGAATTAGTCACCCCATGGAGATCTGAATTCATGGATATTTTTTTGTTTTTGTCACATTCCTAAGCCAATAAATTGATGACCAGCAGACCGGTAGGCAGCGGTTCCGGTAGGAGACACAAAGGAGACTCTTTGTGTCTCCTACCGGAACCGCTGCCGGTCATGAAATTATTGGCTTAAGAATAAGACAAAAACAAAAAAATATCCATGAATTTAAGTCTCCACGGGGTGACTAATCGATAGGAAAAAGGTCATTTTGGGGGTGAACTATCCCCTTAATCAAAATCTACAAAGTGACAAGTAACTAAAGTTAACAAATAATTGTAGTGGAGTAAAAGTACAATATTTGCCTCAGAGATCATGTGGAGTAGAAGTAAAAATACTGGAAATTGGAAATACTCAATTAAAGTAAAAACAACCTAAAGGTTGTACTTAAGTACAGTATTTGAGTACATGTACTTAGTTACCTTCCAATACTGGGTCCTTGAAATGTACACATTTTGAGAACGAACTGGTCTATAAATGTAGAGTAGTCTCTGTCCTGGTCTGCATGTGCATGCACTGACTGCAGGCACTATAATTGCACAATCATGTGTTGCAACTGCTGTGGGAAGTGGCCTACATTTGACGTTTTTTAATTGTATTATTATTATATTTATGCATACTTTTATGTTTATCTTTTTTCTTTTTAAATTATAATGAGAAAAAAACTGCTGTTTATTATCTCTGTCATCATGTGTGTTATATTATCATGTCTGCATAAATGATGAAGTGCTTTTATGTTATCTACATTGTCGTCATCTGAACTGACTGTCCCTCAATGTCAAATTGCATTATTATTGTTTATGTCCTCCTTATGTTTATGTGGACATAAATACATATTTTTTTACTCTTCCAGGTGATGGTCCCGGTGCAGAGACAAGGTAATGAATGCATTCATCCATTCATTCCCATCCCCTTGGACAACATCAGCTGAGTTCTGGTCAACTACTGTCATCACAAGGACCCCAGTGCTCATGAACACAGTGCAGAATGTACAACTGAAGGTACAAGCTCACAGTGAACCTGTAGATCTGCTATTTTCCCTACATTTGAAAATATTCAATTTTCCCCTTTCTAGAAATGTATTGAAGCCTGTCTTTGAAATGTAGTGGTGTGAAAGACAACATACAAATACTCAAGTAGAGTACAGACATCCCTAAAAATGCACTTAACAGAGCTAGCAATGGAAGTGTTCCCTTTTACTTAAAACTTGTCTTCATATTTAACACAGCACTGAACTTAGTGGAATTCCCAATCTGTGGATTTGTAATCTGTTGTCTTGCTTCGTCCATCTGCCCAAGGAATTTGATCTAATTAAAGTCTTGAAACATATATTATGACAGATACTTCGCAACCACGGACTTCAATTTCACTGCTACGCTGACGACACACAGATCTACCTTTCCACCAAAACCATCACCGCAGCCACCCATTCCACCATCACCGCATGCCTCACAGAACTAAAAACCTGGATGCAAAACAACTTTTTAAAACTCAACTGCAATAAATCTGAAATAATCATCATCGGCCCCGACTCCCTCACCCGCTCCACCCAGGACTTCTCACTCAACATCGACGGCTCCCTCATTAAAACCTCCCCCCACATCCGCAACCTGGGTGTAATTTTTGACCCCACCCTGTCATTTCTCCCGCATATAAAAAACATCACCAAAATAGCCTTTTTTCACCTCCGGAACATTGCCCGTCTCCGTCCCTCCCTGACATCTTCCGCTGCCGAAACCCTCATTCATGCCTTCATCTCATCCCGGATAGACTACTGCAACAGCATCCTCCACGGTATCACTGCCAAAACCCTCAATAAACTTCAATATGTACAGAACTCAGCCGCCCGCCTGCTCACTCACACCCGCTCCAGAGACCACATCACACCAGTCCTCCGTGACCTCCACTGGCTCCCGGTCAAACACAGAATCAACTTCAAAATCCTCATCATCACCTACAAAGCCCTCAACCACCAGGCACCCCAATACATCTCCGACCTCCTTCACAACCACGTCCCCACCCGTTCCCTCAGATCCGGCGATGCCAACCTCCTCAAATTCCCCACCAAAAAAACCAAGCACACCTGGGGTGATAGGGCATTTTCCGTTGCAGCACCCACCCTCTGGAACCCACTCCCACCTCACATCAAAACCGCCCCCACCCTTGCCGTGTTCAAAACCTCCCTCAAAACCCACCTCTTCAGTATTGCTTTTCCCACCTAGCCTGATCTCCTACCACCTTTTCAACTGCCATTCAACTTTTGTTGGTTTTATTCCCTGGCCTTCTGCAGCCTTTTTAACTTTTTAACTTTATTCTCTGTATTCTATTATTAAAGTTGTTCTGTTTTTTTTTATTTTGCTCTACTTAGTTTAACTTGTAAAGCGACTTTGAGTATTAGAAAAGCGCTATATAAATCTCAGGTATTATTATTATTATTATTATTATTATTATATTGCCCCCATGGGTATTGTCATCAGGAGCTTAAGATGTTAAAATATGAATGGAAAAATAAATCAGACAATACATTCCAAATTATATAAAGTAGTTATGAAACAAAACAGAATGTAAAAAAAATGTACATTTGATGTAGCAAGTATTACACTTGGGAACAAAATAATAAATAAATATAAACAATAAATACTGGTGTTTTACAGCAAATCATTACAGGGCAGAATCCTTCTTAATACCCAAGCTCTTCTTGAGCTTGGGTATTCCTGACAAGATGAGGCAGGACGTCCACACCATGAAGGTGCTCTGCCCAGGGAATGTTATTTAACATCTAAAGTGCATTAAGCTAGTGCAGCTTTAGTAATAATGCAGGGCACCTACTGTACATATTCTGGAAAACACAGAAAATATAGGTGATTAATTGGAGAACATTGGGCTATGCACCCAAATTAACATCAGTCTACTGAGATCTGTTGGACAACATTGTTTTTTATTTGGCATCTGAAAATATATACTGGTCCATATCCATGGTTCCACATTTATATAAAAATAATAATCAAGCGTCTCTTCAAAATGTAAAGGTAGGCCAAACAGTTACAATGCTGCCTATAGCAAAGAGGAAAACAATAAAAAACGAATTATTTAATAAAATTCAGTTAAATTCAAAAGAAGCTTATTGGATTAAGACTGAAGGCAGAACAGACTTCAAAGCATTGTTTTATGTGCCTTATTGTCTGGATGTGGTTTATGTGAAAAAAAATATATCTTCACTGATTATGCATTTCCCTCTAATATCCTCTAGATGGCAGCCTCTGTCTGTGTGCACAGAATGACAACAAAAGCAACCTGACTTCAAATAAAAGCAGTGGTTCTCAAACCTTTTTTTAATTTCAAGGACCCCCATAACTCTGAGAGTGTAACAAATGGAACCAAATGGACCTGTAAGGGTCCATTTGGAACCCGTCAGGAAACTTGAGAACTAAAGACATGGCTACAAGAAAAAAGAAAAATAGAGGTGCTCAAAGGGATACATTAATATCTGAGGTTGTTTACGGAACAATGGACAGATACAAGTCCCAAAATGTATTACAGGCACATTTCTGATCATCTGCATCATCACCAAAGTACTAGCATGTTTGCTACACTGCTACACTGTGTTTAAGGCCCAAAACTACACACTTTAGTTTTTCTGTTTACCGAAATCACAGTTCAAATTTAGTTATTTTTCAGAATTGTGTCAAATCTACAGTGGGTGATGTCATCAAAGACAGTGAAGGCACATCTGAAACTGCTCAGAAGTTTTTACAGACATCATTTCTATGTATTTATTTTTGGTACACACACAACCAAAACACTAATCAATAATCACTAGTCTAGTTTAACCCATTTAGACCGGGAAAGTATCGGTGTCATTTTAGATTTATTTGGCTATTAAATAATAGCAGATATACAAGATATACTCATAGCTTGTATATCTGCGCGTATAGCTTGTAGATCTGCTATTTTAGAAGAATCTCGAAAATGCGTGCAAATCTTTGTATATATACATTCCTAAAGCAAACATTTTTAACTCTAATCTTTGCTTCTGGGGATTCTACAAATGTCTTCTAAATCCTAACAGTTTTGTATTAAAAAAAACATATATTGCTACAATATCAGTGGTTCTCCAACTTTTTTCATGTCAAGGACCCCCAAAATGATATGTATTTGGCCGTGGACCCCCATCTCAAACTATTTTGTTCGATTTAAAAAGATTTGCACAAACCTTCACGATTTATTTCAAAAATAGCATATATACAAGCTCATAGCGCGGCACCGAGTGCCGCGCTATGAGCTTGTATATCTGCTATTTTTGAATAGCCAAAGAAATCTTAAAATGACACACGGATGCGTTCCCGGTCTTAAAGGGTTAATAAAGAAGTGTTTTAATCCCGTCTGTCAGTTTCCCTGTATTCATGCATTCAGGCACAGACGGGATCAAAACACTTGAACACAAGTAAGTTGGGGTAACATCCGTGATTTAGGGGTAAGGATATAATATAGAATGTATACATTTATGACAATGTACAGGCCTTATTAGACACTTCTCCAGGAAAACTAAAGCAGGAATCTAAGAGTGTATAAACATTAAGTTCAGGGCACAATGTGGGTAATGTTCTTCTGTGTGTGTGTGTGTGTGTGTGTGTGTGTGTGTGTGTGTGTGTGTGTGTGTGTGTGTGTGTGTGTGTGTGTGTGTGTGTGTGTGTGTGTGTGTGTGTTCACCCTTTCTTAATAGCTGTAGCCTGTAGGCCAAGTCTCTCAGATTTGAATCCCAGGTTTGAACACAGAGACACAATGCCATGAGGTCTTCTGACTCATCTCTATCTCTCCTGTAGGGGGCGCCACACACACACAAGTCACAACCACACATCACATACCTGACTCCCAGCAGACCTACTATCTAGAACAGTGGTTCTCAACTAGGGGTCCTTGAGGGAGTTCCAGGGGGTCCTTGGCTAAATGATAGATATGGGAACCAAATGGACCCTTATGGGTCTGTAACTCAGAGAGTGCACAAATGAAACCATTTGGTTCCATTTTTACACTCTCTGAGTTAAATTAATATTGATTTTACAATATAAATTGGGGTCCCAGAGAAAGAAATGCCATTACATGGGGGTCCTACATGGGGGTAGCTTCGGGGGGGCGGATGGTGGACTCCGTTGGAGCATGGGCCACGTTCAGAAACGTGCTTCGTGGCCTGCAATTGGGAGGATTGCAAAAGACAAATGCCAAAAAGTTGGCTAAATGCTGTTCTGTCTCAGCTATCACGGGCAGTCAGTCTGTCTTGGCGGTCCTTGGCGGTCCTTGGCGGTCCTTGGCGGTCCTTGGCGATCCTTGGAAGTGCTTGGCGGTCCGTGGCGGTCCCTGGCTGGCCTTGGCGGTCTGTGGCTGGCCTTGGCGGTCCGTGGCGGTCAGTGGCTGGCTGTGGCGGTCTGTGGTGGTCAGTGGCTGGCTGTGGCGGTCTGTGGCGGTCAGTGGCGGTCCGTGGCGGTCTGTGGCGATCTATAGCGGTCTGTGGCGGTCAGTGGCTGGCTGTGGCAGTCTGTGGCGGTCAGTGGCTGGCAGTGGCGGTCCGTGTCGGTCTGTGGCGGTCTATAGCGGTCAGTGGCGGTCCGTGGCAGTCGTTCCGCAGCGGTGGGCGCGTCTCCGTCTCCGCCTCCGCCTCTCCGTCTCGACGACCTTACCTATTTAGACAGATGCCAGGTTAATTTGCATCCTATGTAGTTCCAATGTACAGATTATTTATTTTTGATATTCTATTATTTACACTGATGGTTCTTGGTTTACCTGTGATCCTAGTTAACTGAGACACTACACTGTCTCTCTGCATTTAATTTATGTGTTTACCTTGTTTATTGTAAATCACTCTGGATCAAGAGCGTCTGATAAATGACGACATTGTAAATTGTCAGATGCCAGGTCTGTGTTAATACATTATGAATGTATAATTGAATCAGATGTGAGGCCTGAGGTTCCAAACGTGGCGTTCAGGGTGTGTGCCATCGTGACCCGTTCCCCCGAGGACGTCCCCCTACTCTACAAGGTAAGACCGCTGTCCTGTTACAAGGATATACGTCCAGTGAGCTGTAATTAGACTGTCCTGTTACAATGCTATAGGATATACGTCCATTCAGCTGTTATTAGACTGTCCTGTTACAATGCCATAGGATATACGACCATTCAGCTGTTATTAGACTGTCATGTTACAATGCTATTAGCACAGGCCAGTTGTTCTCTGAATAATCATTATATGATCACTCTACATTCTACCATTGGACTAACATTATATACTGTATGGTTAGATTATAGTGAAATTAACCCCTTCTCTCTCCCTCTCTGTCTGTCTGTCTGTCTGTCTGTCTGTCTGTCTGTTTGTTTGTTTGTTTGTTTGTTTGTTTGTCTGTCAGTCGGTGTGTCAGTCGTTGGAGAGCTGTCTGCGTTGGGTCTCACTGACCCGGACCTGCCTGTCTCGCTGCGTCGCCTGGCCACCAATACGGCCCTGGACTGTCTCCACGTTGTCATGGAGACTAAGTCAACGATGACCCCCGAGGGCCACGGTGGAGCCGGGACCCAGACTGACATGATAGGTGTGTGTGTGTGTGTGTGTGTGTGTGTGTGTGTGTGTGTGTGTGTGTGTGTGTGTGTGTGTGTGTGTGTGTGTGTGTTGGGAGGCCTCTGAGTGTAATTTTAATTGGAAAATCAATTACCATCAAACTGTCAAGCTGGTGCCTGAAATAACCGAATCTACTAATTAGACATGGTGCAGGCGTACCTTTGGCTTAATGGTGTGACTGAGTACTCCACTCAAATATACTGTTACTGACTAAAATATTACAAACGCATTTGCTGTTCACCTAACGGATTTCCCTCTGCATGAAAACACATTTCTTAAGAGTTGCATTTTGCATAGGGATGTGAACAAAAGTCTATTTTCAACTCCATTTTCGACTCATGCTCATCTTGACTCAAACAATTGTAAATAAATGTATTTTTAATAAAATACATTTTTTATATATATTTTGAAATGGCTTGTTCAAAAACATTAAAGGTTTCATGACATTCAGTTGTACAAAACATTAAAAGTCTTTGTCATGGTCCTTCAAACGTGTATACAAAGTTTTAACTGAAAATTCCACTCCAGTGAGCCATAGCAGGTGTTTTTCTCTCACATTTCTAAAGCCTTTTCCACTGCAATGTCAAAAGTAATCTTTGCCTGCGGGTGTTGCTGTTGAGGGATTTTGCCTGTCAATCATCGCCTCTGCTCCGCCCCCAAAGGAATAATTAATAATAATAATAATAAATAAAAGAAAAATCGATCGACACATCGATTATTGCCCTAGACACGTCAACTCGCAAAATATGAGTCGTTTAACATCACTAATTTTGAATAAAGCATTTCCCACAAACTACATCATGTTTTTTCTCACCTGCATGAGTCCTCATGTGTGTCTCCACACTATCTTTTCGACTGAATTTTTTTTTACAAACTGTACAAGTATAGGGTTTTTCCCCTGTATGAGTCCTCATGTGTCTCTCCAGATGGTCCTTTCGCCTGAAGCCTTTGCCACAAATGGTACAAATTCTCTCATGTTTCACTGCTAGTAATGTCTGCGTTGACTTATCAGCCTCCTCTGGTCTTTGAAGCAGCTCCTGCTGTCCCTCTTGAGGCTCCTCTTCACACACAGAGAAGTCTAGACAAAAGTGGATGTAAAGAGACATAAAATAACAGAGTAAACCACTGAATGTTTGAATTTAGTTGCAATACAAATGTTATATTGTATAGACCATGAGCCGGGAGGGGAATTTGAAGGGTAATATCGTATATCTTATAGATATATTTTGCATAAATGCCAAGATATGACATTTTGTCCATATTGTGCAGCCCTATATATATTAACAAATCAACGAAAAAACATTCTAATTAATTTGTCTCGACAAAATGGATTAGTCTGATTAACCACAACCTTATACTTTGTTGTATAATGGTGGTGTTGAAAAATACACCAAAAATAGTAGATATACAAGCTCAGGTCATGATGCGACAAGTTGTGTGCTTTTATTTTTTATTTTTTTCTTATTTGTATTTGCCTTTTTGAAAGTAAAATAAATGGGGATGCCAGATTGAAAGTGGTTAACAGTTGCAGTCCATTTATGCTTTTATTATTGACCAGCTAGTGTTTTGTATAATCAATTAAATGGATTAGTTTGATTAACTGTTGCACCCCTACAGTATTGCTAATGCTATCGGGAGCACAACTGATTGGTTTAGAACAGTGTTTCCCAAACGGTGGGTCGGAGTCGAGTGAATAGCAATAGTTTTCTTAATTTCCAACATTTTTTTAAAGACGGGGTGCCGTGATTTCCCCCCCCCCCCCCTAAAACATAATCATCAGGTATTATGGTTATACTAGGAGGAAGATCTTTTTCAAAAAAGTGTACAGAAATTGTTAAAATTAAGTTTTTATGTGGACACGCCTCCAGTTCATTAAATATACCTGGTTCTCACCTTAGCACCTCCTCCACCACCTTAGCACCACCCACCTGTCCTAGTCCCTCCTCCTCCTCATGCCCACACCTGTTGTGTTATGATAATGAGGGGGAGGGTATGTTTTTACTATGTCCCTAAAGCGCTGTTTCTCTATTGGCACGTTTGACCCTCAAGGTTTCAGCCTCCAGGTAGAAACTCAAAATAGTCAGAGAAGACATAAAACACCATAAAACCACCACCGGGGGGATTAACGAAGTTCTATCAACCTCAAAGACACATGAAAAACAGAAAAAGTGCAAAAACATGGCACCAGCTCTCTAAATTATTTCAAAACATAAAAAGAGAAACAGAAATAAAAACAAATTCAAACATGTTCAAAGTGACTATTACTAATAAATACTTTAATCAAAGCAATTCCATAAATAAGAAGTGAAAATAGTATATCTGCAAGCTCACAACATGTCACATCACACATGTGTTGTGAGCTTGTAGATCTGCTATTTTCACTAGTTTGGGTCTCGGGAGACATCAAATTTATCTTTTGGGTCCCGAGCTAAAAAGTGGAACCATTGGTTTAGAACAGGGGTCTTCAACGTTTTTCAGGTCAAGGACCCCTTAGCTGAGAGAGAGATGAAGCAGGGACCCCCACTATATATTGTATAAAATTGTGTTGTAGATTCAACTTTTTCATAGATTTCATAGATACAGAAGCTTCATAGACTTGTTTGACAGCACATCATCAGTGGTAGTAGCATCAGCACAACAAATCAAGGTCGAAGCATCAAGGTCAAAGCCTGCTCGGAGCCATGGATGAATTCAGACATACTGATTGTTATGAAAGTCAGAGACAAAAGTTTTTTTTAAGCTTGCAAATGTAAGTCTAAGCTTGCCAAATGCTTCAACAAGGATCTCACAACCCACCATGTGAAACTCCAAAAACAGGGCAATAAGCTAAAAAATAAGGTACTTGCCATGACCAGATCTGACAAAAAAAACGACCTCGATGACAAAGTGGACAAAAACATAAAACAAACCATGTGAGTTCTGGAAGTTATTTAACAACCAACTAGACTGTCAGAAACTGAAAACCAGATTTACAAACATCAACATTAATTTGGACGACTCATCAATAACGATCTCACAACCCACCATGTGAAACAATTTTTTAAAATCTCTGTTGTTGTACATGTCCTCACTGTATTGCCTGATTCACTGCCCTTTGCTATTATTTTAATGTGTTTTATGCTTCTGCTTTTCTTATTTGCTTTATTGTTAAATTATGTGTAACTGTAATTGTATTCTTGCTCTGTAAAGAACTTTGAGCTGCATGTCATGTCATGAAATGTGCTATTATTATTATTATTATTATTATTATTATTATTATTATTACAGACAAGCTGGATGTGGCTAATCGCCTAAACATCTTCTTTACAACCATAGCCACAACACTGGTAAACAAACTGCCCTCTCACTCTGGGCTTTATAGTGTAAAGCACATCCAAGCATTCTACAAAAATCTAGGTGTACGCAAAGATGATTTTAAACTCACCATGGGTCTATTCCACGAAACCTGGATTAGGAGTAAACCGGGTTTAATCGGCTATCCTGGCTTAAATTATCCATGAATCGGTTTCACGAAAGCTGAGTTAGCTCGGCAGATTAACTTAGCCAGTAAACCTGGATATGTTTATCCATGATCCTGTTTCACAAAAGAAAATTGAAGCAATCCTGCCTTAGTTACCATGGCAATTTAGCTGTGAAGTTAGCCTGGTCCGGACCAGGCTAACAGCCAAGCTTTATTAATCCAGTGCCTTGTTCTTCAGGTTTTGTGAAATAGCTGTTAGTCCAATGACTCCAATCATAAACCAATGAGTTTTTCCACACTTATTCAATTCTTATGCGAAAATCGAAGATCTACAAGCCCAAAATGTTTTTGTCTTATGGCGGCCGGGGGTCCCCGGCCCCCCATGGACCCCCGCCCCCGTGGACCCCCGTCCCCGTGGACCCCCGGACCCCCGGCCCCCTGTGTACCTCCGGACCCCCGTGGACCCCCGCCCCCGTGGACCCCCGTATACCCCGGACCTCTGTTGGGGGTCAACGGGGGTCCGGGAGTACACGGGGGGCCGGGTACTCCCGGACCCCCGTTGACCCCCGGCCCCCCGTTGACCCCCGGTCCCCCGTTGACCCCCGTGGAACGGGGACCCCCGGCCGCCAAAAGGCAAGCTTTTCACTTGTAGATCTTCGATTTTAGAAATTTGAAATTAGAAAATTATTCTAAAAGTGTAATTATAATTCCAACATTCACTTAAACTCCTTATGTTTAAGCCTAACTGAATTATATATTTATGGATTTGTATATAAATTAATTGCATATTTTTGGACAACTTGTGCATTTAATTTGTCTGCAATACTTTGCCACGCTTTCTCCCTGGATCTATAGTTATTGCGGCTGTGTTTCCTCTCTTGCTTATTATACATTTTACTTCCTTGTATAATTTCATGAGCTGCTGCAGTGCTGCTGTTCAGCCACAGAGAAGAACGCCGCTCTGGTTTTGGGCTCCATGATTGGTCAAGTTCAAGGATTCTGCTATCGACTTTCATGGTCTTTTATAGGAATATGTGAACTCACATTCAGCCTGGTTTAACGATCCTGGCTCGACAAACCTCTCCTTCTCAGCCCGGCTTGGCGTTTGTGGAACTGAATAAACCAGGCTGAACAGCGCAGGCTTGTCAAACCTGGATTTGCCTTTCAAACCAGGATAATTTAATTCCGCTTTCGTGGAATAGACCCCATGGTGACAACTGATGATGTGTTTACTGTTTATAAAAGTGACTGCCCTGCAACAGAGACTCAGCCGTCTCCATTGCTTCAATCATTGCCCACATAATAAACCTCTCCATCAAACAGGGGCGCGTCCCCCAAGATTTCAAACTAGCGAGAGTAACCCCTCTGTACAAAAAAGGAAGTAAATTAGACCCCGGCAACTACCGTCCTACTTTTTATTCTTAGTTCAATCTCGAAAGTTACGGAAAAAATAGTTTATGAACAGGTTGAAAAGTATCTTGCTAAAAAAAAAAACTAATGTACAAATACCAATCTGGCTTCAGAACATCTCATTCCACTAATACATGCCTACTCTATTTGAAGGACCACATCAAACATGAGATGGACTTGGGCAAATACTGCGGCATGGTCATGCTGGAATTCCGAAAGGCATTTGACACCGTAAATCACTCTATATTGATTGATAAGCTAAAAGCAATTGGTTTTGATAGCACATCAGTGAACTGGATGCAATCCTATCTGGAGGGGAGAGAACAGGTGGTGGAGGTGAACGGAACGGCCTTTACTGTTACCTAATATATGTAAACAACATGACATCAGCTTGTGACTGCAACTTGTTCTAGATGACTCGGCTCTCCTGGTCATATGGACAAATTGCAGGTCGAAAAAACCCTTAGCTCTAAACTTCGTAAAATCTGCACCTGGCTCGCTCTGACTATCATTACACCTGGGCAAAACTGAATCCATTCTCTTTGGGTCAAAAATAAACCTCTGCAAGGCCGATGGCTTCACAGTAAAAGTGGGTGACAATATTATCACAAGGAAAGAGGAAATTACCAACCTGGGTTGTATTTTAGAGGCAAATCTTTCCAGTGAAAAAATGGCAACAAAAGTAATCAAAAAGGTCAACCAAAGAACAAGATTTGTGTACAGGATCTCCTCACTGGTCAGTAGGAATACATTGAGGACTCTAGCTGGAGCACTCATCCAATGTCACGTTGACTATGCATGCACCTCATGGTACCATAGCACCACAAAGGCCTTAAAAACAAGGCTCCAGACATCCCAAAACAAACTGGTCAGACTACTACTTGGCCTCACACCTAACCCCTGCTCATTTTGTTAGAGTGGGATGGCTCAGGGCAGAGGACAGAGTACAGCAACTTGCAATGGGCCTGGTCTACAAGATACACTACACCACAAATAACCCATGTACCTGTCAAACTACTTCAAAAACATTAACGCTCCACAAATCACATTCAACCCAGATTTGGCTCAAACAAGGGGTTAAATATGTTCTACTTATACAAAAAGTGGAATGCCCTGCCAAGAGTCATAACAAAAGTGTGAATCCTTACTCTCCTTCAAAACTGCTCTAAAAGAGCACTTACAGGTGGCCGCAATTCAGAACTGGCCCCTGTAAAAAGTCCAAGCCTATCAACCAGAAAGTCTTTTTTCCACCCTGTCGGACAAAATAACAGCACCAGAGCTATCCAGTACCCTACTTCCAAGAGTCTCCTCTTGTCTTACCCTCTCTCTCTGTTTTATTCTTTCAGATATGCCAGTGTGGATTAATATTTAAATTGGGACAATTTAACTCAGGAACAATTCATTCAACAGAAACCTAAGAAAAATACAATCTAAACATGAAGAAAAAGATTATAAAATACAATCATTAATGAATGGTCTTTGGTTCCCTAAATAAAGGGGGTCCCCAGCTAAATGAGTTAATAGATCATCAAAATCAATTAAACCTCTTTAACACTATATTAAGAAATAGCCGATCTACAAGCTGATAACATTTTGAAAAATACCCAATGGAAACAAGCCGTAGTGCTTTCTTGGATTTAATCCTGTTAGCATCCCTTTGTATTGAACTGTACTTTCAGTGTTTTTTTCAAACTGTTAATAAAGTATTCAATCAATCAATAGTTCAAGTCAGCAGGTATAGGAGCTTAGCTACTTGTGTGGCTAAGCTTGTGTGGAATGTAAACATGTGTTTGACATGAAGAATGGACCAACCTGCTCTGTGGAGTTTGATGTGTGGCTGTAGCATCGCGTCCAGCCATTTGTTTCGTGTGTTTTGAGTCTCCAGCTCTCTCTTGAAGAGGTTGCACATGCACTCTGCAGCCGCACTGAGGCGCTCCAACACAAACTCTCTGTCATTCACACTTTGCTGTTTTTCCAAACCACACAATATCTCCTCTCCCACCGACGTCAGGTGGTCATTTATCGAGACCCTTACAGACTCCAATTGACTCATTTTACCTCTTTTGTGAGACATTTTCACCGAGCAGCTAGCACTCAATGTTCCCCTTCAAAGAACTGGAGTACACGCTGGGCAAGACCTGCGCTGTTCGTTGTCTACCGGAAGTTGTTGATTTTTGGCGGAAGTAGTGGGGAGAACGGAAGTTGCGTAACGCTGTGCAGGTCTATTTACCTCCCCTAGAGAAACAAACCAAAATAATCAGAAAAATAGATTTTGAGGACAATTTCAACAAAACAATCACAGAAGTTTGTAAAGTGTTGAACAAAGAACAACATATTTTGAGATGGGGGTCCGCGGCCAAATACATAATTTTGGGGGTCCTTGACATGAAAAAAGTTTGAGAACCACTGATATTAGAGCAACATACTTTTTTTTTTTTAAACGGTTAGGATTTAGAAGACATTTGTAGAATCCACAGAAGCAAAGATTTGAGTTAAAATGTTTGCTTTAAAAAAAAATTATTCAAAGATTTGCACACATTTTCAAGATAAAACAAATAAATAGCAGATCTACAAGCTCGCTCATAGCGTGGCACTCGGTGCCGCGTTATGAGCTTGTATATCTGCTATTTTTGAATAGCCCAAAGACATCTAAAAATGACACAGATTCTTTCCCGGTCTTAATGGCTAATAATCTGGGGACCCCCCCAAAATTTGGGGAACCACTGTGTCATAATTGACCATGTGATACACTGTGAACAAATTGTTTGTCACTTCAAATACACTCTGGTCTGCACATTTATTGCATGGGTGACTGACATTTGTATAATTATTTTCGCCCCGGAAAAAAAAAAATACTTTTCTAAACACCATTCACCCCTGCAATAAAGGTGCAGACTTAATGAGTGTGTCTGTCTTATCAAGTGGCAAAGTAATATTTTTCATTATGTCCTTTACTGGTGAGCACCAGAGCCCTTCTGCTAAGAAATTATTTATTAATAATTTCTTATTTTAGGTTTTTTTAGGCTATGTGATGTAATGTAATTGTATTTCACCGTTTGTCTGTTTTCTGATGTTATTGTTTTTCTGTTTTTATGTTTTGTGTGAGGACTGCGGATGAAAATTAGCATCTTTGCTAAATCCGGTGTATTTACGTTCATGTGACGTTCATTAATATGCTCTGTCCTGTCTAAATAAACAAATAAAGTAAAGTAAAGAAATAGTGCTGACGCTTGTAGGACTACACTCTTGTACTTAATTTGATACCGTTATTTGTCTTTAACAAATATGGCATGTCAGTTGACATGTCTTATATATGGTGGGAAACACATTAGTCAACACATTGGTCAAGCTTCACGTGACACGTGACAATATGTTGTCACCAATGCTTTTGATTGGCTAGCGAGACGCATGACGAAATACAATCCTATAAATAGGTGTCACTTCAAAAAGCCACATTGGTCAAGCTAACATTGGTCAAGTGACACGTGACAATATGTAATATAAATAGGTAAGACAGGATTAATCAGGAACAGTACTGGCGGAGACCTGTGCTCCGAGGAGCACATTTTCTAGTTAATACATGTTTTTACTATATCACTTTGAATTTAATGTGGAAAATGCTGTTAGATTATGGGTTCTCAAATGTTTTCAGGAAGACGATCCGATCCCCAAATTGATAATCATTTTGCTGTGTACCCCCATTTGAAAATATTTGTTGACACAGCCCACAAAACAAGATTTGACATTCTAAATGTGCAAATTAACCCCCAAAAGGAATATTAGTCTCAATATTGTCTTTCCTTCAAAGCCTTTTGATAGACATGAATATTCTACATCATAACTCGTGTAGGCCTAATAAGCCCATTTCACTATAGCCATCTCGCAGCACATTTGTGGAAGTGCTGATGTGCCCTTTTTATCACCAAATAAATTCATTTGAATGGGATTGAGACAATGGATTTCACAAGATACTTGTCACAGAAGAAGTCTGTTCACTTCATATTCTTTTTAATACTGTAAAAAGTCAACTTCAATATAGTTATAGATACATGTCCTCAGGAATTATAACACTTTAGGCCTGTTAAAATTAACACACTTAGTGTAGGGATATCTGGATATGCCATGCTGTAACAGGTGAAAGCTTTTTGGAATATTAATATGCAGGAAATGATTACACATGAACTAGTTCCAATAGGTTTTCTTTTATTAAAAACAGGCAGTGGTGGACAGTAACAGTACATTTACTTGAGCACTTCACATTTTTGATCTATACTTTGTGTATTTGAAAACCTTCACTTCACTTCAAAGAGAAAATGTGCTTTGGAAAAGTTAAATTTATAGTGGGGAAAAAAAGCAGATTTACAAGCTGAACATCAGCAACATGCTGCGAGCTTACAGATAGGCCATCCTATATTATAATTGGTTTAAGGGAGGGTACTGAACACTCTTAATACTGCTCATGTCACCATGACTTTGATGTTAATGACTATGGTGTCATGACATCATAACGATGTCAGAATTCCCAATGCAGCTACGCCCAAATATGGAGTTTGTCGTCTAACCCAGTGGTTCTCAATTCTCAAAGTGGGTGCCGTGACTTAAGTCCATGGGTGCCGTAGAATGCTGTGAAAATATTTGGAATGAATCAATATCACTTTCAGTGATGGACCCACTTTTGTCTTTGTCTGCTATCTAGCTTCTCTCCTCCAAACTTTTCTATCTGGCTGGGTTGTCCATCACACGTGGGATTGCATTCACATGAGGAAGCACAGATGTCACAGCATGAATGACTAGAGGAAATTACATTGCTTTTCTCTCCATCAAAGAGATGCATCAATTTTGCCCGACGGCAGGTTTCTTTATCTGACAAATAATCTCGCATCTGGTCAGAAACACCCACTAACTGTCGACCATGGTACAAAATTAACGAGTGAGCATTTGAGGAGCCATCCCTGCCAGCTCTACCCAAGGCCTGCATGTAAGCCTCTGTGTCCCTTGGTGGCCCACACCCATACCCAAGGCAGAAGTGGCGAGAACCACTCTTAGAGTTGATGAGGGGACTTTCAAGGAGTTACAAATGTCTGCCTTTACATCCTCTGCCGTCTCTGAGTGGAACATGTCTACCAGTCTATTGCCTGAAATGTCTTCTGCACCCTCTGGGTGACGGAACTTACTCCCAAGTGTCTGTTTGAAGACATCTTCGTAGAGCAGAGAGCAGTCTGAAATGCTGTTTCAGTATATTAAGACCTTCTCTGTGCTGGTTCCCTTCCACTGGGTTTGGTGGACTACCCTAAACTTTCAGTGATGGACCCACTTAGACACTGGTACATTGAGGACAGATGATCTGACATCTTGTGGCAGATGTGCGGCGCTGACCCTCTCTTGGTTTGCAACCATTAGTTACCAATGGTAGTCCAGTCTTTGATGCTTCATTGACACTACGTGAGGTGTACGTGAGGTGTAACAGCATGGTCTAGGTTGTCTACCATCACTTGGAATGGAGTCAAATGTGGGCTACCCTGGGGAACAAATGAGGCCAAAGTTTAGACAAATTTAGATAGCCATTTAAGTGTTATAAATGTGCACAATGAACAGATTTATTTCTACAGTATTCCATCAGTGTAACGGTTTTATTGTGTAAAAAATAAATGCACTATATGCTGCATGGACATTACATGTAAAGGATTCACCTGTCCATCAGCTGTTGAAGACCCTGGCGTATGACAGTCCACTCCAGTGAGAGGATCGATGTCAGCAACCTCGTCGTCAGCATCCTCCTCATTTCTGGATTCCGTGTCCTCATCCTCGTCAGTCTATTTGTTTATCATGAGATTAATAAGTAGTTATTCTCACAAATGCTATACATTTAGATGAGAAGAACTATTACAGCCAATCATGACACTGTTTAAGTGGCTCATGTGTGAAATGTAACCCATATCCCTGGTCTTGTATAAAACAGAACATGTTTTTATTTATTTATCTATTTATGTATCCATTTATTTATTGCCCCCTTTTTCTCAGCAATTTTTTTGTGACATACTAGAATGACATTAATTTACGAAATAAGTTAAAATATGTCCGACAGCAACAATATGCATTGTGGCTCTCTGGAGTGAGTGTGGAAATATAGTGACCCTCTCCATCATCAAAGTTGCCCACCCCTGACCTAATATAATCAATTTAGCCTTCATATTGTATGTGAACAGGTTTTAATGTTAATTAAATTGAGTGAAATTAATACCTGGTACTCTCCATCGGACTCACTGTCAATCCCCACCAAAGTCTCAAGACATGATAGTTTGTGGAGGTCTTGCGTTAGGCCAGTGGCAGGCTGTACCTTTTGAGCAAGTAAAAAAAAGGTGTGAGAGAGTGTGTGTGTCTACATACATACATAGAATTAAGCCATATAAATGTAGCGTGGCATCTAAGCCATTTAAGGGTATTGAACATTGTGGGGAAAAACATTTGTGGTTAGGTAGTACCTTCCCTTCCGAGTCACTGTGTAGCCCCAACATTGATTCTTCACTTCGACTTGTAGCAGCATGGTCCTTTAGAGCAAGAAAACAAATAAGTAATTAATAATCGATCTACACAGGCACAGCTTTTTGTTATGGCCCCACAGTGGTGGAATGAACTCCCCGCTGATGTCAGGACAGCAGAGTCACTGCACATCTTTTGCCGCAGGCTGAAAACCCACCTCTTCAGGAAACACTACCCTGACCCTTCCTCTTAGCCTTGCTTACTTGTTGTAAATTATTTGTACGAGCTCTCGTTTTATTTGATCTTGTTTATTTGATACACTTATTTGTTTTAGCTCTTGCTCATTTGATTTTCCCCATTTGTCTCATCTGTTTAAGAAAGTAGGTAGCTGATATATTGCACTTTTACCTTAGCGATAGGTATACTCTTAGTTGCTTGTTTTAGAAGAGAGTGCACTTAAACTTCTGGTGATTAGTAGTTTCCTTGCCTACCTACAGTATGTTGAATGCACTTATTATAAGTCGCTTTGGATAAAAGAGTCTGCTAAATGACTGTAATGTACTGACTAACCTTCCAGTGAGGAGCCCCACAGTATATGTTCTAAATCAAAACCACTCAATTATTCTTCCCTATTTTTTTTATTCCAGTGCCCCCACATCATAAGGCCTGTGGTTGGCATTAATGTAACCAATTGAGCCTTCATAGAGTATTTGTATTATGTGTAGGTTTTAATGTTAAACCAAATTGAGTGAAATTAATACCTGGTACTCTCCATCAGATTCCCTGTCTATCCCCACCAAAGTCTCCAGAGATGATAGGCCAAGTTTGTGGAGGTCTTGTGTTAGGCCAGTTGCAGGCTGTTCCTTAAGAGTGCGACACACACACACACACACACACACACACACACACACACACACACACACACACACACACACACACACACACACACACACACACACACACACACACACACACACACACACACACACACACACACACACACACACACACACACACACACACACACACACACACTAAAGGGGGGGAGGGGAATATGTATTGCGGTATTATTTGTATATGTAATATTTTGTGGTTAAGACATTTCAATGTATTTAATACTTGGTGGTAGATATTAACATTATCTCTAAGGTATTAATACAAATTATGGGGGATCTTAATTATTTTAGGTATACAATGTACAAACCTCTTCAACAGTAGGACATGGCACACCAAGTATCCCTTCCATTTCTTGACCTTCTCCACTGTGAAGAAGAATTATATCTTCTTTCCACTGAATTACAGAGCTGTCAAATACTTCACCCATGCGTTTGAGGGTTTTTAGTGTGCTGTTGTGAGAAACGCACATTCCCAATCTGGAGAGTCTTTTGAAGCATCGTTTGGTAGCCCCTGCCTCACGCAGGATCAATGAATTGATATATTGTGGCGCATTCATGGTTTGTACGCGTGCGCGGATAAGGGTTGCTCCAGCCATGGCCATAGCACACTTCTTGATAGTTCTGTTTGGGGTGTCTGAAGATGTGAGTCCATTGAAAGTCACTTTACTTGCTCCCTCCAGGAATTTAAGAAAGGTTGGTGCATGATCTCTCCACTCTGACAACGGTTGTCCATTGGAAGTCTTTCAAATCATTCAGGCTGGTTTGGCGCAAGATGGACCGAAATCTGAGACTGACTAGTATACTTCTGCCTTTACTTCCTTCAGCACTTCAGCAATCATCCTTTTTTTTAGATCAGGGATCTTCATTAGAGCTGGTGGGAGTCTGTGGTACTGGCCCCGAACCAGGATATCTGGCACTTTTTCAAATGGCCCAGTAAGGAGTCTTGTTTTTAAAATTGTAGGATACTTCACCCTGACCTTAAACAAAAGTAAATATACCACAATCAAAAGGTGTACATCTTGAAATGAAAAGACATCATGTTAGCGTCATGAAACCCTTGACAGATCGTGAAATTCTTTCAAATTCTGATGAAAAACTACAGTGTGGTTAAAAAAATGGCAGGCTGCATAAGACATAAGATCTTCTGATGTAAGGTACACAGTGGTAGCTAATAATAGGTTGGTAATAAGTGTAACACCCATTGTTAATGTATTTAGATGAAACTGTCTTACTAGCCTGCCATGTATTTAATCATAACAGGAACACAAACAGCAAAATCAGCCTATGGTTTCATGACCATAAGTAGTGAAATATGTGTGGCACATATTTTATTTACCTCTGTAACACTTACCGAACATCTTTTCCTCCGTGAGGGGGAAGTTACTGTCACATGTATTCCCATGTCCTGCGATCTGTCCACATTGATCTGTAATGTAGAAAGATACCTTTTTTTAGATTAAAGGGCAAGACCACTTTGTTGGAGGTTTGGATTGTGTAGTTACCTTGCCATTATGTAACTCTAAAGGTGGACAAGAAATCAAAAGATAATTCAAAATATGCTCCTCATTGACTTACATTGTACGCTGAAACAGCTCTCAAAGTCACTCTTTTAGCACATAAATATAGACAATATAGAACATCACCAAACCCAGTACTGTTTATTTTTTAAATAAAAATTAGCTTCCTCACTGTTGATTTTGCTATTTTTATTTAGAAGAAAACCCGGACTGGATCCGCAGATCCGGATCTTCAAATAGTAAAATCAACAGGAAGTTGACATTTTTATTTAAAAAAACAAACAGTACTGGGTTTGGTGATGTTCTATATTCTCTGAATCAGCTTTGTTTGTGTTCGTTTATGTGCTAAAAGAGTGACTTTGAGAGCTGTTTCAGCGTACAATGTAAGTCAATGAGGAGCATATTTTGAATGATCAATTTCTAATCAATGGAGCAATTATTTTTGATTTGTTGTCCACCTTTGGAGTTACACCATGGCAAGGTAAATACACAACCCAAACCTCTACCAAAGTGGTCTTGCCCTTTAAGTCTTCCCTATAAATTCATTTTCATTAATTACAGGGTAATTTAATTAAAAATTGAAGAGGGGTCAGCTCCTTTGAGCTTCCACACATCATTAAGAGTACATGCATACCTGTGCAGACTCTGTAAGTTGCACTGCAGTTGGTGTCTTTGGTGCAGTGGACACTGCCGGCATGCTGCCTGCTTGCACCTGATGTCCTTCACTTGACGAGGCAGCGACAGTCTTTCTGCGTCTTGCACTTAACATACACACAGCACTCTGCAATGTGGACAAGAGACACAGAAGGGGAAGAAAAAGGAGAGGGTGGGAGAGAAGGAAAGTTCAGCTTTATAATAGTACTAAAGAAAGAGTTAAGATCATAACTATTGCGGCTGATAGCATTTTCCAATAAACCGATATATGTGCAAATATGTGATATATGTGCAAATATATGAAAAGAAAAAGATACCAGCGAGCAATAAATCCCAATAATACAAAATGCGGTCAACAAAGTATAGCTCTCTCAGCTCACCCTACCTCCATGGTCAAACCAGCCATAAAACGTGAGCAGGTGAGTGCCATTATTTATAGACACTGAGGCCACCCAAAACGACACTCCCACCACCAAGGTGCCAATGAGGTGCCTCGATCAATCACATCAATCACTAATCCAATCCAGTACAAATTTGGCTCCTACAATAACAACTGATTGAAACTTGTCAAGTTCATTACCTTTGGAACCCTCAACCCTTACACATTGATTACATTGCTTGTGACTGCTGTCCCCAGTCAGCCATCACCCATTCTACTAAAGCCCACCTGGCATACTTCAAACTAACTAACACTGAGCTGAGAGAGAGAGAGAGAGAGAGAGAGAGAGAGAGAGAGAGAGAGAGAGAGAGAGAGAGAGAGAGAGAGAGAGAGAGAGAGAGAGAGAGAGAGAGAGAGAGAGAAAGAGGGGGAGAGTCCATGTTCATTATACTATAACAATGAGTTAAAGATGTATAAAACAGATGAAACATGTTCAAGTGACTTACCTTTAGATCTCTTTATGCTAAACCTTACCACAGGATAACTGAATTGTAATATGTTAACTTAATGTAATCTTCCAGTTCCATTTATTATGAATTCATGTCACTTCCATTTTGATCCCCTTGCTCTAAGCTGACCTTAACTTTCACTGGGGAAAAGAGAACAGGGAGTGGTCCTGGAGACATCTTCTGCCCTTGACTTGAAACTGGGACATCACTCTGTTCGTGTGTGTCACCTATTAGACTCACAACATGCTGAAATGTAGATCGGCGGACCAGAGAAAGACATGGTGGATAGAGAAGAGTCTAAGTTTATTTTAATAGTAAATTAAAATATTCAACATCTTAAATTTACCCCACTGATGGATTTAAAAGTAAATTAATCGCACTTACTGAAAGGTTACAATGTTACATTTTAATATATTAAGTCTTACACTCGATCCCCTTATTCTAACCTACTCTAACCTGACCTTAGGTTTCCCAGGTGAAAAGGGAACAGGTTGTGGTCCTGCAGTCATCCTCCGTCTTTGGCTTGACAAAGGAGGGTCATCACTCTGTTTGTGTGTGTCACCTATTTGACTCACAGCATGCTGAAATGTCGATCAGAGGACAAGAGAGAGAGAGAGAGAGAGAGTGGAGAGAGAAGAGTCCATGTTTATTTTAGTAGTACATAACCAATTCAAACATATTTATATTACTTACCCTTTGATTGAATTGTACTGACGTTTTCATTTAGTATAATCTCCTAGGTCACTATACCCTTTAATTGCCCAACCCTTACTCTAACCTTCTATAATCTAACCTTAACTTTCCCAGGGGAAAAGAGTACAGGGACTGGTGCTGAACACATCCACTGTACTTGTCTTGAAGATGTAGAGACATCAGTTGTGGGGTCTCTGGATACTTCCAGACTCTCTGCATCCTGCAATATATACATTAATGTTATCCTTGGATTATAATTAAATTAGGATTAGATTATGATCTAAACATTTCTATACATTGTGGGGCAAATAAAAGAACTTGCACATTTTTATAGTGTTCACACAAACAGCAGAACCACAGAACATTTCTCCTCTGAAAAAAAAAAGGAGGCTATCAGAATGTTTCTTTTTGACCTTTGCTGTATTCACAAGTATTCAAATGTATAAAAATATTTTGAAAATAGCAGATCTACAAGCTCACAATAGCGTTTTCAAATAGCCTAGGTATAAACTAGCTAAAGTGGTTAATGTATGTTTTATAATGTAATAATTTATATCTGCAAATTAACTAGTAACTAAAGTTTACAAATAATTGTAGTGGAGTAAAAGTACAATATTTGCCTCTGAGATGTATTGGAGTAGCAGTAAAAGTATTGGCAATTGGCAATACTCCAGTAAAGTAAAATTCCTCAAAAGTGTACTTAAGTACACAGTACTTGAGTAAATGTACTTAGTTACTTTACACCACTGTGTGAAACAGAGCATCTACCTGTGGCAAGTTTGCGGATATAGCAAAGTACAACATGATTAATTTTGGATTAAGGGCATAATAACGCTATGTCATTGCTTATTTTTATAAGATAAAACATAATTTAACTTGGGAAAACAAATTAATAACGTTAGCTTGCCTTGTTAACACGTTAACCAACTCAGTGAACAACCTTACTACGTACCTTCAAATGTAATTCTGTGAATTGTGGAAGAAGTGCACGTCGTGCGTTAGGTTCTTCCACACCACCGGGGAGACCGCGCTTTTTTCGGTCGGTATATTTAACCGGTTTCGTCTGCGTTTTGAATATATTTTACTGTCACCGTACCAAAGAATGCCAGCTCTGTGGGAAAAGAGAAAATGTTTCAGCGGGGAAATGTTTTTCAGGGACACCGCAACGTGATTGGTCAAAATTGTATACTGAGTTTTACTGGTGACTCTGTAGTTCATTGGTTCTCAAAGTGGGACGACCGCAGCCAAATACAAAGCATTTTGGGGGTCCTTGACATGAAAAGGTTTGAGAATCACTGGCTGCTGTAGTGCACAGAATTAAGATTTGAAAGGCCTAAGCCTCCGACAGCTAAAGACAAATGTGTACGTTAATACTGGCATGGTCAGTAGAAGAGTAGCCTCGATCTCCAGGCTTTTATTGCTTAGTTTTGCTAAAAAATAAAAGCCTGGCCCAACGATAGCCCGTACTGGGTATGAGGAAGTGTTTCACTTCCCAACCAACCAGAGTGCAGTGGGCGTCGCTCGTAATGTTGTGTTAACGGGGCGGGGGTTGACGGACAGATCGGTGAACCAATGGGATCAGCCGCAGTTTCTCGCCGGCTCTTTACACCCGCCCCTTTATACACGAAATCAGGAGGGTTGCAGCAGGCTAGTAGAAGAGTGACTTTAAATGCATCATCAATCACTGTCAGGCAGAAATCTTGTACTTATAGTAAACTGGATGTGGGGGCTTTGTACTTTGGGACTGCCATCTGTCTACACCATATCTAATTGGCCAATGTATAAGCTCACAAGTGAGCTTGTTGAATGGGGTTCAAGTTCAAGTGTTAAGTTCAGCTTGTTTTGTCCACGCTGTCGGGTGGAAACCATTGTATATCCGAAAATTTTACTTTTCAGGAAATGTTAAGAGCCTGTGCTCAAATGTGCTCCAATGGATCAAGTCACAAGGCGTTAATACTTTTCAATTACTCAATATTTATAAAACCCACAGACAATTTCATTAAATAAAATAAATCTACAAGCTCACAAGATGCAACGCGTTGAGCTTGTAGATATGCTATTTTTGTACAACACTCCAGTATGATGATGGGCAATGATTTGTGGAAAAACATACATTGAAATGCGGAGACACAAGATAAGTGTAGAGGGGTTTTACTGGTTAAATGTGCATGGATTAAAGTTCTCAGTCACTACGACTGATTTCAGTCATTTGGATTCCATACAAGGCAGCATGTCTCCTAAGGAAGCATACCTAAAATAGCCGATCTAGAAGTTGAACTGTTTAAATGTTCTCAATTACCATGTCCTCATTAAAAGACCTGTTAAACATTTATAAATGGCATGTTTTTTTCTTTACACAGTTTGCTCAAATAAGTGGATGAAAAACTAATGTGGCAAACATGTTTAATACCAAACAGGGTATTCACATTTGTCCAAAATAGGGATGCCAGGTTGAAAGTGGTTAATGTAAGGTTGCAGACTAGAAAACACATGTCTATAACATGTACCACTTGTAGATGGACGGGCATGGATTGAGATGCACTCAGCGTTGATCTGGAATCAGATTCATGTCCAAAACATGTTCAGAGTGGGAGAAATTATGCGAAAAATCGGTTAAATGTGAACACTAGGGGGTGGCATATAGCCATCCCATGAGAACCAAAATGGCAACCCTTCATACCACTATGTAGAAATACTTAATTACAAATATACTGGCATCAAAACAAAGTACCAAAAGTAAAAGTACTCATTTCACAAGTTCGATATATACATATTATACACACACACAAATCTCAATGTGATTACAGAAATACTCGAGTAAAGTAACACACTTGAGTACATTTATAGTACTTAGTTACTTTGGTCTACAGGATAAGAAGACATCCATGTACACATTATAAAAGAAATCATCAAGCTTCTGTCTCATTGAGTGGATAATCTCCTCATCCCTGTAAATCCTTTCAACTGTAGGCTATAGTCATTGAGGGTATCTGTGACAAAATCACACCACTGAAGTCCACTAATGGCTAGTTGACCATGAACCTGATAATAGTATTTGTGGGTCTTCTTAAGGTAGGCCTTGCCGTTTACTGTTTTCAGATGTTTAACTTGTGTCTGGTCTTCAACACCACAACTCTTTACCTCAGCCAGCCCAAATGGTGGTGTTCCCTTTGGGTCATAGACCTTAGCATCAGGGTGAGGTGCGTCAGGGTGGATGATGATCCCGCATTGTGTCACAGATACCTCAAAGCAGTCTGCATATCGCCTCAGTATTTCTGGTTCCAGATCCAGCCCTCTTTTCATGGCGGCTGTCTGAGGAGCTCCTTTTATAATGCGGGCTGACAAGGCTTTGGCGGAAGAATCCCCACGAACATGGCTAATTTCCCGGAATCTGCTAGCTGTAAGTCTAGGTTTACGAACCTCTGTCCACAGATTGCATTCTGACTGCTGCCGGGTTTCTGCTTCAATAGCAGCAGACATCTCCCTTGTCACCTGTAAGTTGTCCAAGTGGCATTGTTGCTTGTAACTGGGCTGAAAAGCTATTTGAGATGTATAAGTGTAACCATCTACAGGCAACTGAGGAAATTCTGGGCCACCAGGGTGTTTAATAATGTCCCTGCTCATTTCAGGAGGGCACTGATATGACAGCAGAGATCCAAATGGAACTGGGCCAAATCTTGAGTCCACCATCTGTAGTTCCTTAAGCCCGTGCAGCACTTTAGAAATCCCAAGTTGTGGACGACGGTCTTTTAGTTTCTCCCCGCTCGCCATGACATCTGGGTCTGGAAGAGGCCCTGACAGAAAAAAGGGAGAAACGTCAAATTTAGATTTAATTATGACACCTGCTCTTTCACAATAAAGCAGACACCCACACTTATCACCTCCCTGTACATGTTCGTAATGAAAATTGTCAAAGGAGAAAACAAAACTGCACATTTTGTTTTTCAACTCAGTCCAATACACTTCTTTTTTTTTTACTGTGTGCACTGTTCAACAGAAATTCATGTAAGGAAAGAAGAAAGGCCAGCAGCACACACAAACAAGTCCTGAACATTTTAATTCATCATGGCACAGTTCAGAAGGCCCTCACTTGTTTCTGAGTGCTGGCTTTTCTTCTTTATTAACATGTAATGCAAACTGTCCCTAAAATATTACATTTTATTATAAAGTGTTTAAGCTGCCCCCAAACCCTGGTACTAATAATAAATCATGAATTCCAAAATACATGTATATGTAATGTATGTTATGTAAGAAATGCATTAAGATTATTGTACTGGTGGGAGCTCATTAATACTTACCAGCATATGCTCTGTATAGTGTGCACTTCACACCAGTCCTGACACGATCCTTTGTCCTAGGAACTGGTTTACGCACCTCCATGTCGTTAGTCGCCTCTGGTGCGATCCCCTGTAATAAAATAAATATGAATAATGAATTGACAAGACAATACAAACTGTTGAACTTTTTCAACGTCAAACAAACATCAATATCTGACCTGTGTCCTTGGGCGGTGCCAGGTTTGCAGAGAGCTGGTGCATGCCAGAGGTAATGGTACCGACTTGACTCCTAAGGTACTATACAGGTAAATCCCCAAAAATTTTAATATAGTTGAACGTTATATATATAATGTAGGGAAAAAAATCTTTGATATCTTCTAGCTACATATAAAGTCAAATATTTCACTTTATCTGTAATGAATCTAGAATATATGAAAAACATTAATTACATTACAGGAAGAAAAAAAAACGTTTCCATTATCTTACATTTTTTGTGACGTACCTGTAGTGTGCTGTTTGAAAAAGAAGTGCCACTATGTGGTTACATAGTGCCTTTCCTGCACAGCAAGAGCACGAAGTGGTCTCCAGTTCCACAGGAACCGTTTCTGAATGAAGTGTCACCTGTTAATAGGGAAATAAAGATGAGTGTTGTTGCTGTACACGTTATATTTACACATCTACGTTTAGTGTATACTGTATAAAGGGACTTTAACCATTAACATTTTTTTTTTTTTTTAAGATGTATTTATGGGCTTGTATGCCTTTGTTGATAGGACAGTAGGCTGACAGGAAATGGGGAGAGAGAGATGGGGAGTGACATGCAGCAAAGGCCGTCTGGATCGGGACTCGAACCTGCGACATCGCTGTCAGGGTACACTGAGCTTAGGTGCCTGGACCGCTACGCCAGCGATCCAGGCCAACAACCCTTGAATATATGTATTTTGATCACACAGAGTCTTTCTCAGTCTTTTTTGTCCACCAAAGAAAACTTGTGTTTTTAAACATGTAACTGTAACATAGGTTTTTGGAGTTTAGCTACACAAATCATTGACAAACTGAGAAACACACTGAAGTACTGCATGCAACTTTGTGGGAACACCGCAAAGTTTCATCTGCAACTGCAGGAAAACGCGGGAAAACCATCTGCAACCAGCCAACCGCCGCAGGCGCAGGATAACAACTATATTCATTTAGAGAAACCTGAAGGTAGTGAGCTTCCTCACGTTTCTTCATTGAACGGTGACATCGCCCTCTCACCGTCACAGCATGATCAACTACATTAGAGACTGTGTTCCATTGTTTGGGAAGAAGTGTGCAAGATTGACCATGCATATTACTGACTTATATTTTATGATACAGATTATGTAGTTCTCAAAGTGGGGTCCTTGAGTGGGTTGTCCCAACAGAATAAATTAAAATAGCATCAAAATCAGTTTAACCACTATAAATCTCATCTCAGTGCCGTGAGCTTGTAGATCTGCTATTTTCAAAATAATAATTAAAATCTGACAATAGTGGAAAATTTGGAATTATTAAGACAAACTTTTACACAAATCTTCTCTTCTGCAGGGTCTGACACTAAACCTATTCCGATGGGGGTCCACGGCCTAATACATATCAATTTGAGAACCACTGCTGTAGCAGACAGCAGCAATATGGAAAGGTGTAAGTTTGCAGGTGGAGCTACAGTAACCTAATCAAGAATAT
This sequence comes from Gymnoscopelus braueri, assembly GCF_963280865.1. Classification (NCBI taxonomy): domain Eukaryota; kingdom Metazoa; phylum Chordata; class Actinopteri; order Myctophiformes; family Myctophidae; genus Gymnoscopelus; species Gymnoscopelus braueri. The sequence goes on from NC_137612.1 coordinate 56,225,349, forward strand.
AATATGCTGATGTTTTGTTAAAAAAGACAAAAGCACTTTACCTTCAAAATCAAACAGGTACTGTTCAACGAAGAACTTGTAGCCCTTTTCCTGTTTGGAATGTGGTGTGTGTGAAAACGCAGCAACAAGTCGTTCCACATCAATGAAGCGCATTTGCGGAAGATGGGCAAGGGACTTGGTGAATTCCATACCCTGAAAAGAGCAAATAATAATTAATAATGATCTACATGGAAATGGTTTAGATTAAGAGCTTTGATCATGAGTCAGTATGGTGAGTAGTTATACATTATTAGAAAAAAAAAACAATAATGGATATCCACTGAGGATTAATGTCTCTTATTAGTGGTTAATCAAATAATTGATTTATAAAATAAATACAATTTTATTTTTACAAAATTAATAATCACCAATAAAATAATCAGTACTTGCAGCTTGCAGGCTTAGAGCTGTTTGCTGCATGGGGAACACAGAGAGACAGCGATATAATCTAATAGAATAGAAAATAATAGAATAGAATCAACTGTCAACAGCAGAAAATGTATAGATAATTTCATCATGCGTGTTACTTTTTGTAAGTGGGCATTCATCTACTGTATATATGCAGTGGTGGAAAAATTACTAAATTTTTTTAACTTAAGTAAAAGTATCAATACTGCAATGCAGAAATATTCTGTTACAGGTCAAAGTCAGGATTTCAAAATTTACTTGAGTACAAATGTAAAAGTAATCATTATGCGGAAATGTCCCATATTTCACAAGTTTTCAAATGTATAAAACATCCTTTGAAAATAGCAGATCTACAAGTAGATCGGCTATTTTCAATTGGCTGAAATGTATGTAGGGCTGGGTAATGTATGTTGTGTAATAATAATCAAAATCTACAAAGTAACTTAACTAAAGTTTTCAAATAATTGTAGTGCATAATATTTGCCTCTGAGATGTAGTGGAGTATAAGTACGGTCGGGCTCTCTCTCTCTCTCTCTCTCTCTCTCTCTCTCTCTCTCTCTCTCTCTCTCTCTCTCAGCTCCGTGAGCAGAAATTGGACTTCCGGTTTTCGAGCTAGCAGAAATAAGGCTTCCGGTTGCCTTCAAAATAAGATCTACATTTTTTAATATTTTTTAAAAGACACAAATCTATTTTAAAAATACATTATGATGTATGCCTTTTAAATGGCTCATACTAAAACACTTCCAAGTTAAAAAAAGGACACAATTGCATATAAAAAATACATTTATGATGTACAGTATGTCTTTTTAATTGGCTTAGATCACTTCTAAGTGCCAGGTTGTTCCAGATTGAGGCTATTGACCCCCATCAAATGTGCACTTCACACCTAAATATGGGCCATTTGTAACAGGAATTTATTCAAAGGTTTGAAAACCACTGCATTTAGGTTAGAAACACTTTGAATGGTTAAGCATGCATTCTCTAATTAATGTTTGTCCTGCAAGTGTAAAGTGTAACCTGAAAACCTTATATTATTGCTTTCGTTTTTCCCTGCTAAATGTCTCTCCTTTCATTCTGCTGTAGTTAGGTAATAATTAAGTTATCAGTCCAACCCTGATTTTAAAGCAGATGCCTAGAATTACATAATTACGGTGCTTAGTGCCGGAACTTCCGAGGTACGCACGCGTTCGGGGAGACCCCCTCTACACCGCCACACTCTCCGCTAAGCGGCACTAAGGTGTAGACAAAAGTGGCGGGCCGTCCAGTGAGGTCAGGGGTCAGAAAAGGGCCTTTTTCAGTGCATAGCCTATACAAATTGGACACTGGACAGGAGACGGTGCTTAGTGCCGGAACTTCCGAGGTACGCACGCGTTCGGGGAGACCCCCTCTACACCGCCACACTCTCCGCTAAGCGGCACTAAGGTGTAGACAAAAGTGGCGGGCCGTCCAGTGAGGTCAGGGGTCAGAAAAGGGCCTTTTTCAGTGCATAGCCTATACAAATTGGACACTGGACAGGAGACGGTGCTTAGTGCCGGAACTTGCAAGGTACGCACGCGTTCGGGGAGACCCCCTCTACACCGCCACACTCTCCGCTAAGCGGCACAGGTGTATTTTGAAAAGTGGCGGGCCGTCCAGTGAGGTCAGGGGTCAGAAAAGGGCCTTTTTCAGTGCATAGCCTATACAAATTGGACACTGGACAGGAGACGGAGCTTAGTGCCGGAACTTCTGAGGTACGCACGCGTTCGGGGAGACCCCCTCTACACCGCCACACTCTCCGCTAAGCGGCACAGGTGTATTTTGAAAAGTGGCGGGCCGTCCAGTGAGGTCAGGGGTCAGAAAAGGGCCTTTTTCAGTGCATAGCCTATACAAATTGGACACTGGACAGGAGACGGAGCTTAGTGCCGGAACTTGCAAGGTACGCACGCGTTCGGGGAGACACCCTCTACACCGCCACACTCTCCGCTAAGCGGCACAGGTGTATTTTGAAAAGTGGCGGGCCGTCCAGTGAGGTCAGGGGTCAGAAAAGGGCCTTTTTCAGTGCATAGCCTATACAAATTGGACACTGGACAGGAGACGGAGCTTAGTGCCGGAACTTCTGCGGTACGCACGTGTTCGGGGAGACCCCCTCTACACCGCCACACTCTCCGCTAAGCGGCACAGGTGTATTTTGAAAAGTGGCGGGCCGTCCAGTGAGGTCAAGGGTCAGAAAAGGGCCTTTTTCAGTGCATAGCCTATACAAATTGGACACTGGACAGGAGACGGAGCTTAGTGCCGGAACTTGCAAGGTACGCACGCGTTCGGGGAGACCCCCTCTACACCGCCACACTCTCCGCTAAGCGGCACAGGTGTATTTTGAAAAGTGGCGGGCCGTCCAGTGAGGTCAGGGGTCAGAAAAGGGCCTTTTTCAGTGCATAGCCTATACAAATTGGACACTGGACAGGAGACGGAGCTTAGTGCCGGAACTTGCAAGGTACGCACGCGTTCGGGGAGACCCCCTCTACACCGCCACACTCTCCGCTAAGCGGCACTAAGGTGTAGAAAAAAGTGGCGGGCCGTCCAGTGAGGTCAGGGGTCAGAAACGCAAACGCGGTCATTGGACGCAACCCCACACAACCCCACACAACCACACACAATAAAAGAATACAGACAAGGCTTTGAAAGTTTAAAAAAAAGACCTTTTAATTACTCTTTACTAATAAAACAGTGTACAAATTATCAAAAAAATAAATAAATAAAGTTTCCAATATTTGTTTTTAAACATTGCCAATTGTCTTAAGGTGGACTGAGAGGCTACTTTAGTAGTTTAGTAGTCACAGATTTGATCAATTTACTTTATGTGTGTGTGTGTGTGTGTTAATAACAGCACTCATTATTCAAACACAAATCATGCAAAACTGTAAAAATTTGGAAGTTCTAGGAAGTGCAAACCACACTCAAAAGTATAAAATGGTACTGCGTGCAACGTACCTAAATGCAAACATCACTCAAATGTATAATAAACGGGTACAACATGCAATGTACCACGGTGCAAAGCTTTTGGAGCTGGGCTTAAAGTCACAAATCGTACAGATAATAACAAGTTGAAATTATGTGGTGGCAGCAAAGACTTTGCTTTGAAACACAAAAATAGACAGAAAGACGATACGAATTATCTTCCCATTGCTAAAGCAATACACGCAATGCAAAAACAACACACAGACAGAGACAATGTCAGCTTCTGGAGAGATGTTGCAATAGAACTTGGTTGGCCAATTAGTTCACAAAAAAGAGAGATGCTTTCTGTTAAACGTCTCCGTCAAATTTGGCAAGCAAATAGAGGTGATGTGAAAGGCCTTATTAATCTGTTTGATGAGGGAGACCAAAATACTCTTGCTTGTTCAGTTGATATTGGGAACATCCAGGATATGGATGACAATAGTGGATGTCCAGATAGTGGTGATACCTTGACCACAGAGAAGAAACATATTAGTGCATATTCAGATAAAGCTGACAAGATAGCTGCAGAGGTTCTACAAGCTAATACATCTGCTACACCCATGAAAATGCATGTGGGCAAAAGAAATGCCAAACATACACTAGGTGATGAGTGGGTGAGGCCAAAAAACAAACAAAAAAAAACTGTCTATTGCATTTGTGAAAAAACAAATGACCCAGCAAAAGCTATGCTTGAATGTAATCTCTGTGGAGGCTGGTATCATATGGACTGTGTGGGAGTTTCACCGAGTCGAGACTTTGATACTCTCACTTATGCCTGTTTATCCACCACTTGCAATCATGAGGCATTGACACAGGGGATTCTATATACAGAAAGAAATTGCCGTGTTCAGGTGCAGCCTAAGCCATTTGTGCACCATGGAGAGGAGGAAAAGTTGGTAGTGCAAGACAGCCCTGTAGTTGAACAGCCTTTTGTGGAACGTGAAACAGATCACTCCCCTGCACTTCATGAAAGCCCTGTAGACTATGTTTCGGCCCTACAAGAGCCGTTTGTGGAAATAGAACAGTCCTATGCACTTCATGAGTGCCCTGTAGATGAACAGCTTGATCAGTCTGGCAATCAATCTGTGGTGGGTCAGCCTAACATAGGACGTGAGTGTAAATTGAATAGTCTTGAAGAGGATGACATACAAATGCAGACTCTAGATGAAAGTACTGTTCAGAGTGTCATGGGACCTGGTGCAACACTAGGACCCTTCAAACACTGTGCCCTTGAACCTACTAGCTTTACTTTGCAGGCTTCCGAATAGGAACTTTTTCACTCCTACAGAGCCAAAGGAAGTAAGACTTTTAAGAGGTATGAATGGCAAGAGTTATTTGCCAGAAAGCTGAAGGAATCAAATCCTTACTGTATAATACGTTTTGCTAATCACAACTTTTCTATTGCTACCATCAGAAAAACATACAAGCCATGTTTTTGTACCATACGAGCATGTAAGAGTCATCTGATGAAACAGGCAAGTCACATTTGCAAACAACAGTACTTTAATAGAGATTATAGGTTTAAATTGGCTATGTTCATCTTCAGCGCTTTAGTTAATGCCAAAACACTGAAACAAGCAGGTAATATAGTATCTGCTGCTTGTATTGTACTTGGTAGCAAAAGGAACTCCAGCGAGGTGGAAGCTAGTATTGGCCGCATTAAGTATGAAACACAGAAGCTGCCAGGAATTGCAGGAATTATTGATAAAGAGCATGATCGAAAAGACAATTCATATGACACTGCGGTTGATGATATATTTTTTCAAAATCCAGGGCACACATTTCATGCTAAAACAATCCATGGTGTCACTCAAGAATTAGTCAAGAGCATCCCAGCGTTGTCCTTGTCAATGCACAATGACCCACTAGATTTGATACACAAATTATTAATCTGGTTGCATGATTGTAGTGTCCAAACAACTGCTATGGCAAAACATACAGACATCTGTAAAAAATGTGCATCGAAAGTTGAAAGCATTTCATGCGCGCCTACTGTTTTTGCATTACCGCTGACACAGAAATGTGAGTCCCTCAATTCTCTTTTCGAACACACAATCATGGAAGGTGAAGGTCAACAGAGATGTACAGCATGTGGTTCAGCAATGAAGAGACAAATATGTTGGATTGATGCTCCTGATGTCATTACTCTTTCTGTGTCCCGTGTTGATAATGGTGGGACGGTGCTCCACACGCCTGTAGTCCCATCTGATATAATCGAAATTCCCATTCGTGACAGCAGTAAAATTAAGTATAAGTTGGGCTCAATCATTTGTCATGTAGGCTCAGTGGCCAAAGCCGGACACTTCTGGGCACATTTGCTTTATGACAATGTTGTAATTAGAGCAGATGATACAAATATAAACATCCTTCAACCAGCAAATGCATTGCAATTGGCAAAACCACATGGGTACATTTATTTCTATGTGAAATGTAATGATGCATCACTTAATGCTGGCATCACAATAGAGGACAATTTGGAAGATATTGGCCATGGTGTGGATGTGTTTTTTTGCAATGAAAGACCAAATCACAATATGTTTGAAGCCATACCATTACCAATACTAACATTTCTAAAACAGACATCTGCTTTCCAAAAATGTCACACACGGCTTGCAGCAGCAGCATGAGCAGCAGCAGCAGCAGCAGCAGCAGCGCAGTCCCCAGCATTGTTTAACAAAGCGCTTGAGAAACTCAATGTTGCCAACACTCAGGTGGTGTCATTAGTGTCTCGGCAATTTTCTATGACAGACGTGTGCCACATATTAGACAGCTTTGTGGATGACACACTTGGGGCTCCTCCTTTCCTTGGAAATGACCTGCTTTGCCTTAAAAGTCTTGGTCGCTATATTTGTACTCAATGTGGTGACCAGGCCGTACCATCTAGAAAGAACAAGTCACAACTCATAGTGCAGCCACTTGAAGTGTCACAAAAAGGCATCTTGGATGCAGTTGCAAAAACATTTCCTGCTCAACTTGACCAATGTAAAACATGTAAGCAGGACTTAAGCTTATCAACCTATAAAGTAATTCACAGCCCACAGTCTTTACTTCTCCTGCTAAGATCTGGTGCAGAAATTCCAAAAACGTTCACTCTCTCCTGTCTGTACCACCAAAATGATTATGCTGTGTCCAGTATTTGTGCATTTTTTGATAAGTCACCATATGTGTCATTATACACCTGTAAAGACCAGCAATGGCATATCATGACAAATGCATCCAATGACACAGCAGGCTATACCTTTGAGCTGATGCAAAAAATACTGACCACAGCTAGTTTCTTTGTCGTGTCATACGAAAAAACGAATAGTGTGAAACTAATCAACTTTCCGCAGGTCAAACTAAAACATAAATGCACAGCCAGATGCAAACAACCCAAGCAGACAAGGGATAGAAAAGTGAGACCCATTTCAAAGCCAACTGTGAAGAATAACGGGTGGCTGAGTGATAAGACGATCGATGAGTACCATCAGCTCTTGCTTTCTGGTGTTGAAAAAAAAGCGTATATTTGTCCCAGCACTTTTGTCAGCCAACAGTTACAGAGTACTTGGTGTGATGACATCAGTGTCCTGCCAGATGTACCACGAGCATCAGGCAATTGGTGGAATTATGAGTTGGTGATATTGCCTGTCAACGCAAATAAGTCCCATTGGGGAGCCATCGCGGTAGATTTCTCAAAAAAGACACCGAAGGGTGATGTTATAGCATTAGATGTTGTGATAATGGATTCACTACGTGTGTATGAGCAAGACCTGGTTAAGGTATTTTTTCCACTGCAAAAGTACTTAGCCTTACAGTACTTTGCATTGTATGGCAGAGGTATGAGTATCACATTTAGATATGAGTGTTATCACAGTTGTCCCAATTTCATAGCACAAGAAGACGGCAGCAGCTGTGGTATTTTCACTTGTTTGTTTTCCAAAGCTATTCTGTTTGATGTGAGCCTCAACACTTTCAAAAGCCAGCGTGAAAAGCGAGATTGTGTTATGTATGAGTTGTCAGGCGGAAAGTTAATTCTCTGAGTACAAAGTTTAAGCATGTACTGTGATGATTTACCTTACCTTGGACAAACTACCTAAAAGGTTCTGTTGTGTCTATGTTGCAGGAGAACATTGCCAATGGAGGAATGCAAAGGACCCGAACTGACATCTTCCCAAGACACCAGGAGGGAATTTCATTTTGGTCTTGCTTTTTTTTCCTTTAGGTTTTGATTTAATCTAATTTTATTTTATTTAATTTTTTAGTCTTTGTGCTTACTGTGATCATCAAAAAACAAACGTTAGAGCACAAGACTATGCAATGTTTGGACTGAGCTGGTTTTGCTTTATATACGTACATCTATCTTTTGATAAATTTGTGGTGTGTGTGTGTGTGTGTGTGTGTGTGTGTAAAATGTTTGCACTTTATGTTTGCTGTGTTGCACTTTTGAGTACATTGCACGTTGTACCCGTTTATAATACATTTGAGTGATCTTTGCACCGTGGTACATTGCATGTTGTACCCGTTTATTATTTATTTATAAATAGACATTTAAAAAAATTGTGTGGGGTACGCAGTTCCAACAGTGATGTTTGCATTTAGGTACGTTGCACGCAGTACCATTTTATACTTTTGAGTGTGGTTTGCACTTCCTAGAACTTCCACATTTTTACAGTTTTGCATGATTTGTGTTTGAATAATGAGTGCTGTTATTAACACACACACACACACATAAAGTAAATTGATCAAATCTGTGACTACTAAACTACTAAAGTAGCCTCTCAGTCCACCTTAAGACAATTGGCAATGTTTAAAAACAAATATTGGAAACTTTATTTATTTATTTTTTTGATAATTTGTACACTGTTTTATTAGTAAAGAGTAATTAAAAGGTCTTTTTTTAAACTTTCAAAGCCTTGTCTGTATTCTTTTATTGTGTGTGGTTGTGTGGGGTTGTGTGGGGTTGCGTCCAATGACCGCGTTTGCGTTTCTGACCCCTGACCTCACTGGACGGCCCGCCACTTTTTTCTACACCTTAGTGCCGCTTAGCGGAGAGTGTGGCGGTGTAGAGGGGGTCTCCCCGAATGCGTGCGTACCTTGCAAGTTCCGGCACTAAGCTCCGTCTCCTGTCCAGTGTCCAATTTGTATAGGCTATGCACTGAAAAAGGCCCTTTTCTGACCCCTGACCTCACTGGACGGCCCGCCACTTTTGTCTACACCTTAGTGCCGCTTAGCGGAGAGTGTGGCGGTGTAGAGGGGGTCTCCCCGTACGCGTGCGTACCTTGCAAGTTCCGGCACTAAGCTCCGTCTCCTGTCCAGTGTCCAATTTGTATAGGCTATGCACTGAAAAAGGCCCTTTTCTGACCCTTGACCTCACTGGACGGCCCGCCACTTTTCAAAATACACCTGTGCCGCTTAGCGGAGAGTGTGGCGGTGTAGAGGGGGTCTCCCCGAACACGTGCGTACCTCAGAAGTTCCGGCACTAAGCTCCGTCTCCTGTCCAGTGTCCAATTTGTATAGGCTATGCACTGAAAAAGGCCCTTTTCTGACCCCTGACCTCACTGGACGGCCCGCCACTTTTCAAAATACACCTGTGCCGCTTAGCGGAGAGTGTGGCGGTGTAGAGGGGGTCTCCCCGAACGCGTGCGTACCTTGCAAGTTCCGGCACTAAGCTCCGTCTCCTGTCCAGTGTCCAATTTGTATAGGCTATGCACTGAAAAAGGCCCTTTTCTGACCCCTGACCTCACTGGACGGCCCGCCACTTTTCAAAATACACCTGTGCCGCTTAGCGGAGAGTGTGGCGGTGTAGAGGGGGTCTCCCCGTACGCGTGCGTACCTTGCAAGTTCCGGCACTAAGCTCCGTCTCCTGTCCAGTGTCCAATTTGTATAGGCTATGCACTGAAAAAGGCCCTTTTCTGACCCTTGACCTCACTGGACGGCCCGCCACTTTTCAAAATACACCTGTGCCGCTTAGCGGAGAGTGTGGCGGTGTAGAGGGGGTCTCCCCGAACACGTGCGTACCTCAGAAGTTCCGGCACTAAGCTCCGTCTCCTGTCCAGTGTCCAATTTGTATAGGCTATGCACTGAAAAAGGCCCTTTTCTGACCCCTGACCTCACTGGACGGCCCGCCACTTTTCAAAATACACCTGTGCCGCTTAGCGGAGAGTGTGGCGGTGTAGAGGGGGTCTCCCCGAACGCGTGCGTACCTTGCAAGTTCCGGCACTAAGCTCCGTCTCCTGTCCAGTGTCCAATTTGTATAGGCTATGCACTGAAAAAGGCCCTTTTCTGACCCTTGACCTCACTGGACGGCCCGCCACTTTTCAAAATACACCTGTGCCGCTTAGCGGAGAGTGTGGCGGTGTAGAGGGGGTCTCCCCGAACGCGTGCGTACCTCAGAAGTTCCGGCACTAAGCTCCGTCTCCTGTCCAGTGTCCAATTTGTATAGGCTATGCACTGAAAAAGGCCCTTTTCTGACCCCTGACCTCACTGGACGGCCCGCCACTTTTCAAAATACACCTGTGCCGCTTAGCGGAGAGTGTGGCGGTGTAGAGGGGGTCTCCCCGTACGCGTGCGTACCTTGCAAGTTCCGGCACTAAGCTCCGTCTCCTGTCCAGTGTCCAATTTGTATAGGCTATGCACTGAAAAAGGCCCTTTTCTGACCCTTGACCTCACTGGACGGCCCGCCACTGTTTTCTACACCTTAGTGCCGCTTAGCGGAGAGTGTGGCGGTGTAGAGGGGGTCTCCCCGAACGCGTGCGTACCTCAGAAGTTCCGGCACTAAGCTCCGTCTCCTGTCCAGTGTCCAATTTGTATAGGCTATGCACTCCTTTGAACAGCATTTATCCATTTAGATAAATTATTAATGTTTTAAATCCGTTTTTGTTACACAGTAACATAATATGTGTTATATAGCTTCGTTTAAATGCTTAATTTATAGTTTTAATGTGCAAATGAACCGTTTTTCAATGGTTTTCAATGGTTTCTTTTTACTCTAGAGGGTACTCTTATTCTGAAGAGATCGTCAACCGGAAGTCTTATTTCTGCTCCGTTATTTCTGCTCACGGAACACAGATCTCTCTCTCTCTCTCTCTTGGATAAACACCAACCGTGAGAGAGAGAGAGAGAGAGAGAGAGAGAGAGAGAGAGAGAGAGAGAGAGAGAGAGAGAGAGAGAGAGAGAGAGAGAGAGAGAGAGAGAGAGAGAGAGAGAGAGAGAGAGAGAGAGAGAGAGAGAGAGAGAGATATATATATATATATATATATATATATATATATATATATATATATATATATATAATATATATATATATAGAGAGATATATATTATATATCTATCTATCTATATATATATATATATATATAGAGAGAGAGAGATATAGGCCTATATATATGCTACAAGTGAAAGTCAGAAATTCTGAATTTACTTGAGTAAAAGGTATTGGTATCAAAATGTTAATGTAGGCTACTTAAGGTACCAAAGTTGAAAATACTCATTATGTAGAATGTCCCAGTTTTCAAATGTATAAAAAAATCTTATGAACATAGCAGATCTACAAGCTCACAATGCAATAGTGGAGTGAAAAGTACAATATTTGACTCTCAGATGCAGTGGAGTAGAAGTAAAAGTACTGGAAATTGTAAATACTCCAGTAAAAAAAATACCTAAAAATCGTACATAAGTACAGTACTTGAGTAAATGTACTTGGTTACTTTACACCACTGTATGGTGAGTATATATATATTGGTATAAAAAGGAAATGCTAAAATAAGCCTACGTGTTCTACACAAGCAGGTAACATTGCTAGCATTCTCAATCTATCTATTAAAGTCAATTTCCAAATGGTGATGAAGTATAATTTGTGTGGAACACCGTGGATTAAAGCCGTGGAGCAACGCAAATCTTTAGTGAGAATGTTAGGACAAAGGAGACATCAAATCCAAGGTGATAAAGTTTCTTCTCCTTTCTTTATTTGTCGACAAGGAGAATCAAGAAATGGTTACTGCAAGGGTCCAGAAAGGCAGCACACTGCTACTCTCTAAACAACATGTTTATATACAGTAGATTCGAAAGAGACGCTGTTTAACAAGAGCTCCTCCTCTGTCTCTTCTCAGCCAATCGGGAGCTGAACCGTCGTGGCCGGGCGGACAGCTACTGCGCATAATAAACTAGATCACACAGTACAAGGGAGTCAATTTAGCAATATCTACTTTCAGTACAGAACCATGTTTCACAATGAAGTTTTGTTATTAGATTAATACTTTGTACAACATACACTTTAGAATGATACCAGGAATTACATTCTTATTCATCTGTAAACAATAGTTAACTTTAAAAGCTTTAATGACACAGCATCCATTCATGTGAATACGTTTTACTTCTCCTGGCTTTTACCTATATTAAACCTACACAGGCCATAGTTAAATACTTTTGTTCATTCTAACTTCAGTATATATTTTCACCAAGAGATAATAACATCGTAGTAACATTGTATTTTAACCCAGGTTCTATCTGAACTAGTAGCTCTGTTCTTAAAACGGGGCTGGGGGAGACAACAGCTCTCACAGACATGCTAAATAGATCCACATGGTGCCGGGCTTCAAACGAAGTGAATACAATGAGACAAAAGCTTTCTAGTCCAGGTGAAAACACATGCTTCTTTTGTTATCCAAAGTGAGGTGTTGTCTTGGACACAGAGGCTGTCTTTACACTGTAAATGGCCAGGTATCCCCCACTCTTCACCTGTCCTGCCTTTTGGGGAACATTGGGCAGACCTCTATATTTTAACTAATTCTGTGTACTAATTAAATAAGTGGAGTTCTGGCTCATTTTAGGTATGATTATGGCTGGACGATATACTTCATAAACCCCTCTCGGAAGACTTATAACGTCTTCCGTAATTCAGAGCTCGGGCGAAAGAAGATATCTTTCAGCACAAAATCATAATCCAAACCTCTGACTGGAAAACAACCTGCACAAACGATTAGTTTATACCCCTCTTGATTGTAGAATGGTACCTATACAAGCCACAAAATAAAACCAAAATACTTCATTAAAGAAACCAATTAATATCATTCAGAATCTGTACCTCAGTTCAACCTGCAAAAAGACATCATGAATACATTATGACATGTGGTTTACATAAGGGACTGCGCGCTTACAGAAGGACAATTTTCTGTTTTTTCTCCTCTTTTTTCGCTTAAACTAACAAACGCAATTCTTCTTCTTCCTGTATTTAGGGAATGTTCAGTCCTTGAAGCAAAAACTGTTCACAGCTTGGGGCAAGAAAAAGAAAAAGGGTTGAAATTGATGAAGATCTTTGTTATCTGCGTCAAAGGGCATAGGGTATGGGCGTGATGTGTCATTCTTCAAGAAACACACCAGCTTTCTGACACGTGCATGGAATCCCCTTGACCTGGACACCCGTTATCCTCTGTTTGTGGCCTCGATCTGTAGATTTGAAGGTTTACACTGCTTCTGTGAGGTCACACCCTGGGCTCCTGTAGAGCTGACTGGGGGAGGTAGAATCCCTTCCTGGTGTGTAGCTCACTTTGGCAGCAGAAACAGTGATGGGTAGAGGTTGTCTCATAGCCGCTGTCATCTCCACCAACATGATTCGTTCGACCTCTCATCGACACCTGGTTCTGCAGCCTGAGTCCTCTGACAGCCTGAGTCCTCCTCAGCAGCTCTCCATCTATTAGCACGAGAACATTTGGGGGAAAAACGTCCCTACTCTTTCCTAGAAAGTACCACATGCACCTACCCACCTCAATACACACACACAAGAGGTGTTACTCATTCACTCAATTTAGTTCATGCAAAGATATTAGTGTAGGTCATGAAAAACTCAAAATTAAATATTAATCTGGCCTATGAACTGGTCAATTTGTTCCAAAAAATACTATGTCCAAAACCCCAATTTTTAAATGTTTCCCTTTATACCTCCCCTCTTGAGACATAAGGCCGTACTAATGGACATTATGTCTCATCAAACCCCAAAAGACCAATAAAGAACTGAAGTTCTCCTGAAAAGAATGTCATACGGATGTGTTATATGTTTCATTTCTCCACGGTTTCTCATTACTGACAACCATTAATCATTTGTGTATGCTCACCGAACCAGTTTACTGGATCTATCCCAATCCACACCTTACTGTGGAAATGGTTAAACAATTTAGTCCTAATTTTTACAATAGTTTTACACGAAATTCCTGTGACACTTTCCTATAGCAGGAAAGAAATACAAGTGTCAAAAAAACCCACAGCATCTCCAACTCCTCCCAACAATCCATCCTATACTAGGTTCAGAATTTTGTACAAATTTAGTCAACCACCTGAAAGCATATTAGACTCAATGCTAAATCTCCAATTAGAATATGGACAGTGATCAGTATTATGTTTCAAAATAGGTAGAAAATGAAAGTTGCTGCTTTTTTTTTTTCTTTTTTTTTTTTTCTTTTCATCAAGCCGTAGTCTGATCATGTCAAGTTCAACGGTGACTCAGGGTTTTCTTTTCTTGTCAACAACGGTTTACGTATTCCATCATTGCCCTACGTCACCTGTTCCAATATGTCCAGCCTCCATCACAGTCTAAAGTAATGTCTCTGTACGTTTCTTTTCAAATGTCTCTAGCCATGTACCGCCTTGTCATCCATGCGGCAGGGAGCAATAACTGAAGTGAATTGTCCAGGTAGTGGACAATCTCGTGCAAAGTGACCCATCTGATAACATCTGTGGCAACCTGTGTAACCAAAAGGCTTGTTCCTCGGCCCAGAAAACGGTCTAAATCCTTGCATTGGCTGACATGCACCGTGCTGTGCAGGTACAGGGGCCACACGTGGCGCAGACCCTGAACCAATCGGTTGCATGCAAGGAGTGGGAGTCTGCTGTGGTGCAGACTGATAGCCACCTGGATGGAAAAATGTGGGGACCGGCCGTTCATAGAATGTGTGTACCTGTAGCACCACCCGGTCGACTCCCTGGGGTGAAGTCGGAACACCACTTTGCCTAGGACCAGAGACAGACGGCTTGAAACCTGGTAAAAACTGTGGGGTACCTTGAAGAGCTGGGGCTAACTTTGGAGCAATGGGGTTGACAGCCGGTGGTGTCTGGTTACACTGGCGCCAAGCATGTCCATGTTTCTGACAGATGTGGCACCGTCCTCTGAAGGGACCTTCATGATGTCGTCGTAACGGCTTTGGGTCTGCTTGTCCGTCACCTATTTCCTGGACACCTGCTCTCGCCACTGCTCCAGCTCCCAGCCCGTCTCGTAGTCCACTGTCACTGCAATGCCCTGTGTCCAGGGCTGACAATTGGTCGATAGGTTTCTCACCCGGTGGCGTAGTGGGATCAGAAGATGAAACGCTCTTCTCAGCTGGTTCTGGGTGCACCTGTGCGGTTGTCATTCTGGCTTGGTATCTTACATAAGCCTCATTTAATTTTTTACCCTTTTTGAAAAACAATTTAAACACTGTATTCTCCTTTGCCCCTGTGTCTGAGCAATCTTTCTGATATGCTCTGGCAAGCATTCCTAATGTGTCAATAATTTCTGGGTCGAATATGCTGTCTTGTGGCCAAGGCCCAGAAAATTTTGGCCAATTATCCTCCCATTGTCCCAAAATCATATTGATCACGTCAATGAAAGAATTATTTTGTTGTAAAGAGTGCTCCTGCTGTTCTGATTCCATAATTGTAGATCAAATATCCAAATGATATTAAATCACAATTATTGTCACGTTACTTCAACCTCTGTAGGCGTTCCCCTCTGGAATCAGATCTTACTTACAATATGGTTATTCTTTATCTAAAAATCACACACAAATCATAAATGTCTTGAGTCCACAACGGACCTCTGTCAGTATCTTGAGAACAGTTTTGCAGGAGTATTGATATGAGAATATTATAATGCAAGTGTGACGTGTCTTTATCACTAAACACACATGTGAGTCAACCCAATAGTGTTGCTCATATATCCTAAGTATAACAGTATAGAACTATAAGTGTGTGTATGTATGAACGATAATTAAAGATTAAATTACTTCAAAAGCTTACTTGAACTGTCTCTTAATATTCCAAATCAAATATAAGACAAATGTTTGAATTTGTATAAATTTGTAAGTCTGGTCAATACATTACTTTAATCCCAGACATGAACCGTCCTCTATTAGCCAGGACCGGAAACAACTCGAATGTGGCGCTCCCCTCCCACGGAAAGCTATTGATAGACATGAACGGATTAAATTAGAAAAAAATAATCATGCAGTACAGACAACCAACATTAACTCATGCAGTACAAACAAACAACATTAAATCAAGCAGTACAGACAAACAACATTAATCATGCACACTTAGACACCATAGAATACCAATAGGCTGAATAACTTGTTAGATAAAGACTGTTAAAAGAAGAGTTAACTCTATAAGTCAGAAATGTTAAAACACTAACGAGCACAAACCCTCCAAGCTTCTCATTCATACAGTGAAAATGCAACCTTCGTCTCGACCACTAGGTGGAGTCAGTCAAATGTTTGGATGTGTCAATCACTGGAAGGGGCGGTTTCATGAATACACACCACTCCCACTGGAAGCCACGTCCCCACACACTAACCTAAATATATCTCTCAACCACCAGAGGGCGACAATCGACGAACTAAAATGAGAACACAATGTTCTGTAGTTCTGAGTTCTACCTTTGTGGTAGAAAACTACAACTCCCAAACTGTCTACTTGGGAAAGAGATGGACACTTCCTGTTCAGACGTCATAACTAACGCTATGTACACAAAATAATTCAAGTGGGGATTATTTTTTACAAACAGTTAAAAAAATTAACAGATTCCAACAAGATACTAATCACTAAATCTTCAATTATGTACACGGTCGTTCCGACGTTTATAGGAAAAAAACATCTTAAAACGTGCACTCAAAAACGGTGACCTATAAATTTACATCCAGTATGAACGAATTCGTCAGTCCAAAAAATAGCCACTCTAGGCTTCACAAAAATCTTATAGTAGAATAGCTGCTTTTAGCAACCAGGAGACTTCGACTCCCTTTAAAAAACATTAGTCAAATATTATAGAACAGCACCTCAGCAAAGAATTCGAACCAATACACCTCTGTACTAGTACAAATAAAATTAAGGTATTCTCAGTCTGTCAAAGTAATATATAGTATCGCTCAGCCAAACGGCCAATACACTAAAAAACTTTTAACTTAACACCCAACCTTAATTACCACCCTTTTGACCTCAGCCAAAAATAAGCATCACTTACGACCTAGTCAACCAAAATGTAATACTTCCATGAATTAAAACACACAGATTGTACCACACCTGTTTGACCTATTAAATAACATAATTTGTCCAAATGCTGCCACAAATGTTACCTAAATAATCGACCCTTGGCATATCTAAAAAATAACATTGACTCCGTCGAGTCCCTAGCGTCCCAGGTTAGTTTTTTTCTCAGAAAAGTAGCCTTAAGTCAATACAAGGAGGAACAAAATTATAGCGAACATCCAGTTAAATTATTAAATTAAATCTGTTGTGTCTAAAACACAAAACGGACCGAATTCAAATCTTTTTCACACTTCTATTCCTTATTATCATTATTAGTATAGTACTCAACACAATACTTTAGCACAAATCGAAATAATTAACCTACTCCTATGTATTTATTACTACATTTAACAATTATTTTCGTCCTGTTTTCACAACTACATTCAACAATCCAAAAGGATCATTTTCATTGTTTTTAGGCCTAAATAGTCACATCTATGTAATTTCAACACGAGTCCTAGATAATAATTTCATACTATTTATGTCAGCTTCATCATCCCCCGACGACACATAAAACAATTGAAATGTGTCGAAAATGGATACCAACACGCCAATAAGCCACTTTGTGTCACCACCACAAATATACCTTATTGAAAATTAATCATGGGAAAGCCATCTGCATCAACACTGCAAATAAACTCACATTAAAGCCACCTGCATCAATACTGCAAATAAACTCACATTAAAGAATGACTTCGAGTTTACGCGACCAGCGCATATACCTAACTCAACCAACAACACTGCATCAACAATTCACATCACAACTAAGTGCTTCAATCACCGCAACAGACACATTCCTAACTCATCCAGCACAAGCCTACATCACAACACAAAGCATCAAACACATACTTGAGTACAGCTACCAACCGGCAAACCGAAACAACTTCACAGAACCATAAGTATCAACAATGGAAATACTACGAAATTAAATAAAGGCCACACCACTCCTCCACATGCATAATAGCAACCAACCATAAATTGACGAAATATACTGCTACCACGAAAGCAGAATAAACCGCATAGAAGAGTTATTGTAACAATGTTATAAGTGAAAAGAAATAAAGAAAATACCATTTAAACCCCACACACCACAGCCGTGCTACTATGAATGCAGTAAAAACAGCATATAGAAACAATGGAAGTCGATTAGAAGAAAGAATTATATTAATCAAGCTATCCTAAAATATTACACGCATGTAAATGGCTTAAGGCACAATTCACCCAATATGAAGATTAGGTTTCCTGTGGCAAACGCCTTGCGAAAAAGCTCACAATATTTGTAGCCTACAAGCTGTGAAATAAATCATGAAAAGCCAATCAAAATAAAGAAACTACACAAAGACTTGTGAAAAGAAAAGAGAATAGGGGAAATAAAGCAGACGCATAACAAGCCTACAAAACAAAGGTCCCTAAAACTACAAAGCAAGATGGCCGAAAAACCGTCAGACAATGGAGCTATAGCTTTTTAAAATCTGATCTCAGCACCAAACGTAATCACCAAAGGACAATTATCACACGCCGAAGCCCAACAAAATATGCTTCACCCGTGTGTCTAAGAAAGGCGAAAAATTTTTTAGGCCTACTACAAATCCAATCGCCATTACCCACAAGATAATAACGGTTATAAGCCGCACACAGTGTAATTATGAATGGGAGATGTAGAACTATAAACGAAAGATTCCGTGCTCTTGTAAATGCACAAAGACATTTCAAATAAGCACTAAGAACTAGCAAAAGCTAGCAAGAAAAGAAAAAAGAAAGGAGTCAGAAGAAACACAGACATGAGCTGTGTTTTGACAAAGAGAGCATAATGGAAGAAGAATGAGAAATAGCCAGCCAAATTTTCATGCAGAGAACTGTGTAACCTTAGTCACACCTAACAATAAGAGCATGTTTTTAGTAGAAAAAACACAAAGTGTTTGCAGAGTCACTTTACAAGCCCCAACCATAAACGCAACGTATTTCGCAAGTATTCCTAGACAGAAACAAAACATCAATTCGCCAAAAACATTACCTACATACTTTTCAAATATAACCATACAGCGACACGATCACACTTTTTCCAAGGGAAAGGTCCGAGTATGATGGGACGTTGAATAACTCCCACTCTTCGCAACTCAAACAATGACTTCAAAGAAAGTATATATCTGCCGCTGAACTAAAAATCCTGCCTCTTAAGCCAACCGCACCTACATACAGTGGCACTCCTTACACATCTATCATAGACATTTTACGGGCTAAGTATCACACGGAGTATACCGCGCGCCTATGTCTCTGAACGCAGTGCACCGCGCTCAGAGCTTATAACAGGGTCTACGTAAAAATAAACATGGCATCCCAGACGCCACACATAAGCACTGAGTGTTTGGCTTATACTCTCACGCTCAAAACTAATATCATTGATTGTCCGACTTCATACGTCAGTGCGTCGCAGTTCCCGAACGCATTTCGAGTACACACAATTTGCCACTAAACACTCCATACCATTATAACAACTCATTGGATCAGGGAAGAGCAGCCAAGCAAGGTCCGACTTGAGATCCCCCGGTCTCAATCTGCAGCATCAAGATACGCTGAAGTCATATAATATGAAAGTCCCTGCGTCCTATTCATGCGCATAACGAGCGTATCCTGTTACCAGATATATTGACCGCCTTACCAATGTAAAAACAAAACAAACAAACAAAAACAAGCCGCATGAATCCTCTATTAAGACCCACCCAACTTGTCTATTGTACTCCAAAAGTACTCCTTTACCACCACGGATCCCCCTAAATCCATACACCCCCCCCAAAGGCAGCGTATCCACGAGCGTGCACACAAAATACAAGGTTCTTTAACGAATATCCCCTTAGAAAAAAACATCGTAAGAACTGTGGCTAAGCAACTCACCGTTTTGAGAAGAATTCAAACTCCACAGACCCACAAATAGTCCTCTCCAGCGGATAGTTAAAACCGTCTGCCGACATACGCCAATTGAAGTATAATTTGTGTGGAACACCGTGGATTAAAGCCGTGGAGCAACGCAAATCTTTAGTGAGAATGTTAGGACAAAGGAGACATCAAATCCAAGGTGATAAAGTTTCTTCTCCTTTCTTTATTTGTCGACAAGGAGAATCAAGAAATGGTTACTGCAAGGGTCCAGAAAGGCAGCACACTGCTACTCTCTAAACAACATGTTTATATACAGTAGATTCGAAAGAGACGCTGTTTAACAAGAGCTCCTCCTCTGTCTCTTCTCAGCCAATCGGGAGCTGAACCGTCGTGGCCGGGCGGACAGCTACTGCGCATAATAAACTAGATCACACAGTACAAGGGAGTCAATTTAGCAATATCTACTTTCAGTACAGAACCATGTTTCACAATGAAGTTTTGTTATTAGATTAATACTTTGTACAACATACACTTTAGAATGATACCAGGAATTACATTCTTATTCATCTGTAAACAATAGTTAACTTTAAAAGCTTTAATGACACAGCATCCATTCATGTGAATACGTTTTACTTCTCCTGGCTTTTACCTATATTAAACCTACACAGGCCATAGTTAAATACTTTTGTTCATTCTAACTTCAGTATATATTTTCACCA
This sequence comes from Gymnoscopelus braueri, assembly GCF_963280865.1. Taxonomy (NCBI): domain Eukaryota; kingdom Metazoa; phylum Chordata; class Actinopteri; order Myctophiformes; family Myctophidae; genus Gymnoscopelus; species Gymnoscopelus braueri. The sequence goes on from NC_137612.1 coordinate 56,245,676, forward strand.
AGAGATAATAACATCGTAGTAACATTGTATTTTAACCCAGGTTCTATCTGAACTAGTAGCTCTGTTCTTAAAACGGGGCTGGGGGAGACAACAGCTCTCACAGACATGCTAAATAGATCCACATGGTGCCGGGCTTCAAACGAAGTGAATACAATGAGACAAAAGCTTTCTAGTCCAGGTGAAAACACATGCTTCTTTTGTTATCCAAAGTGAGGTGTTGTCTTGGACACAGAGGCTGTCTTTACACTGTAAATGGCCAGGTATCCCCCACTCTTCACCTGTCCTGCCTTTTGGGGAACATTGGGCAGACCTCTATATTTTAACTAATTCTGTGTACTAATTAAATAAGTGGAGTTCTGGCTCATTTTAGGTATGATTATGGCTGGACGATATACTTCAGTGAGATGTAAAAGAACAATAACATCATCAAGAAAACAAGATAATAATACAGCACACAGTATTAGAATAACTTTACCTTTCGAAATAAGACGTTAAATGGCTTAATTGTGTCTGATGAGCAAAATGCATGTAAGTCAATGGACCAAAAACGCGGATCCCCTCCTATTGGAAACCAGGAAGTAAACAGACGTCACGTGACCCGATGTGAATAAGGTCTGAGAACCGGGCAGCTTCACGACTACAGACGCGACGACTACAGACGCGACTACTACAGAGCTTAGTGAAATTATAATAGGAGGATAGCCAGCAGCACAACCTAACACAAATGACTGCATGACTGTTTAGACCTTTTTTTTAAAATCAATTTTAATCCTCTCTTCAATGTGACCATCAGCTTTAGTTAATAACTGTTATGATGCGCAGTTTATGTTTCAATCTATAAAGTTCTCATAGCCAACACTGCAGGACGGCCGTGGGGGCTTGTTTGGGTTCAACAATATCCTGAACGTTGTAACTGGATGCTGCCACTTGTTTTCAGTCGGACATAGTTGTGAAAAGGACTACAATCATGGCGGCCTCCGGCCAGCCAGCGTCTTATAACTCTTAGTATTTGTTATTATAACTCTTTAACTCTATACAAACATAGGGAACAAAGAACTTGGTGAACGACAGTAAAAGTGTCAAATGGAGTCTGTACGGCTATGGATAAATAAACACATGACGTCGGTGGGAGAGGAGATATTGTGTGTTTTGGACAAACAGCAGCGTGGTGCTTGATTGATGTACTTTATTTAGTAAGACATGAGAACAGTACATGGAAGTACAAATTCACAATACAAGGTCTACTAAACTGGAAAACTCATTAAGCACTAAGCTTGTTTAAGATGAAATCCCCATGCACACAAATCATGATGACATATAGGAGACAGACAGATATACACACTACTATACAGAATGTCATACAATCAGTTTACAGGTTACTGGTATGAAGAGTGAAAAAAATGTACAAAAGAAGAAAGAGAGAGGGGGGGGTAGGTTAGGTTAGGACATGGGGCAGGTTAGGACTTGGACAGGGGCCATTTTTGAAATGCAGCCTCCTGAAGGTGTATCTTTTGGGCAGTTTTGAAAGTGAGTAGGGTTTTACACTCCTTTACTCCTTTTGGTAGGGCATTCCACATTTTTGATGAATAGCATGAGAACGAGTTCATTCCCTTTGATGTTTGTTGTGTGAAGCTTAATGTCAGAGTTTGTGTTGGAGCGCCTCAGTCCAACCTCTTCCAGAGAGAGATAGAGACACTACACACAACATCAAACTACACACTGCAGGTATGTCTGTTACATACACAACATCAAACTACACACTGCAGGTATGTCTGTTACATACACATAACCATACATTCGCAATTTCAAATTTTATCCATAAAGCATGGAACCGAAGAAAACATGCAACTTATGCATAGTTACACTGTGATGGATTATACCAACTTGTTCTCACCCTTAATCATTGAGTTCTTGGTATTGAAAATACAATATTTGAGTTCACAGTATTGTCCATGCTAAACATTCAAGTCTGTCTTCTGTTCATTCTCTTGCTGTTGTTTTCTCTCTCTCTCTCTCTCTCTCTCTCTCTCTCATCTCTCTCTCTCTCTCTCTCTCTCTCTTGCCCTCCACTCTCTAGTTTGAAAATTAGATTACTAAATTGTAATTCTGATCAGAGTTATGTATACAGTGTGGTAATTATTGATTTAGTTTATTATTATGTATTATTTATTATTTTATTTTATTATTATTTTTTGAACAAAATGCCTCAAATCATGAACACAGCGTGCCATTTCCGTGACATTTTGCACACACATTCCCACTAGGCCGAGAAAGAAATGGCATTAGAAATTGGTGGTGCTATAACAGGGCGATTTGTGTTTTTTTACCTATAACTGCACTGATCTGTGTAAAACGTATATGCACACTCCCTAGAGGCCAAGGAAAAACCTTTGCCCTGCATTTTTCATCTGCCTTTTATAGAGCCACCAGGAGGACGACTTATGTAAAACATATTTTTTTATATTACTTCAGATTTTATCAAAACTTCACGCAAATCGGTACACATGATCTCTATAGTCACGTGATCAAGACGGATCTGTTTGATGTTTCATATTCCTTCCTGATTGGCTAAGATTGACATCTAAAGTTTGCATGAGTGGCCTGTTTTGAACAAAATACCGCAAATCATGAACGCAGCGTCCTTTTGCGGTGAAACTTTGCACGCACATTCACACTACGTCGAGGAACAAATGCCACCCTTTTAACATTGCCCTCTTATAGCGCCACCAGGAGGCTGACTTTTACAATTACTTTTTTATATTACTCCTTTGTCCAAACATCACGCAAATCGATCACGCAAATAGGTACACATTATCTCTATAGTCAAGTGATTAACATGGATCCATCCGATTATTCATATTCCATCCTGATTGGCGATTCCGAACATTGCTGGCCCACAATAACCTACCTGACCTGGCCGAGATCTGTGCTCCAAGGAGCACTTTTTCTAGTTCTTCCTCTTGTCTGCCAAGTTGGAGAAGAAATGTCATCCAATGAGAAAAGCACTTTGAGTTGTTGTGCTGATGCTACCTCTTCTCTCCTCCTCCTGTCTGTGTGTAAAGAGGTTTCACCTGAACATGAGGAGAGGAGCCCCAGTCTGATCCAGGAGGAACCACAACCTCCACAGACGAAAGAGGAACAGAAAGAGAAACCTGTTGTGTCACCCCTGACATTATAACATAGAAGACTCGCTCAGGTATACAGAATTTTAATTGTTTTTTATTTTGCCTAGACTTCTGAAATCATCAAAACAAACTCACTCCACAAAGAGCCACAGATGGAAGAAAATGTTTAGTTGTACAGAATGTGGCAAAAGTTTAATTCAAAGGGACATCTGAAGAGACACAGTGATTCATAAAGGGGGAAAGCCCTTTACTTGTACATTTTGTGGTAAAGGCTTTGGTAAACCTAGATTGTGTGAGAGAGACAGACATACAGTGAGAGACAGACAGACAGACAGTGTGAGAGAGACAGACAGACAGACAGACAGACAGACAGACAGACACAGTGTGAGAGAGACAGACAAACAGACAGACATTGAGAGACAGGCAGACAGACAGTGGGGGGGGGGGGGGGGTTCCAGGGGGGGGTTCCAGTTTGTGATAAAGGCTGTTGTCAAATGACTCATCTAAAACCATTTAGGTTTTCACATGGCTAAAATAATGTTCCTTACGTTTCTATTTTCATCTAATTTTAGAACATTTTATATCTAACTTTTTACAACAATAAGTTTCACCTAATCACCTGAGTAGTCATACAGGGGGAAAATACAGTTTCAGTTTGTGGTAAAGGCTGTAGTCAAATGACTATAAAAAGACATGTGAGGGCTCATACATGATAACAAAGCCTTTACTTGTAGATTTTGTGGCAAAGGCTTTGATGCAACTCGTAATCTAAAAAGACATGACAACGCATACAGCCCTTTTTTTTGTGCAGTTTGTGGCAAAGACTGGTCGGATGGATCCCCTAAACAAAAGAAAAGATTACTCAATTGCACATCGAAAGTTAATGAGCATTCACACAGGGGAGAGGTTGTTGGATAAACACCAACCGAGAGAGAGAGAGAGAGAGAGAGAGAGAGAGTCACAAGAGCTTGTGACTAAATAATAATTAGCAATTGTTTTTAAACACTGAATGAGATCAGATACAATGGAGTTTGCATAACCAAATACAACCTTACTCCTATGTACCATTTCAAAACATGTAACAATAAAGACATCTTGAACCTCTTGGAACGTGATTTAAAGGGAAATAAATGCCAAGCGATCACTTTCATGTTTGTATATCAATCTACAGTATGATGGATCTTTAATCCAGGGAATGTCATCTGAACGCATCTGACTGTGTCATTTTTAGATTTCTTTGGCTATTCAAATATTCAATTCGATATTTTTTGGAAAGAATCATGACAATTTGTGCAAATCTTTGAATATATATATTTTAAAACGAACATTTGTAACTCAAATATTTCTGGGGGATTCTAGTAATGTCTTCTAAATCCTAACAAAAATCCTATGAAAACGTATGTTGCTATAATATCACTGGTTTTCATGTCAAGGACCACAAAATGATATGTATTTGGCCGCGGACACCCATCTCAAAATATGTTATTCCAGGGACCCCCCAGCAGCAAAGATTTGAGTAAAAAATTGTAGCTTAAATGTTTTTTATATACATAATACTCAAAGATTTGCACACATTTTCACGATTTTTCCAATCCATATTTTTTGGAATATAAAAAAAAAAGAAAATAGCCAAAAAAATCTAAAAATGACACAGATGCGTTCCCGGATTGAAATGATTAATGGGTTTCCACCTGTTTTCCTGTTTCCAGGGTGCTGGTGTCCAGAGGGCTGTGTGATGAGCCACACCCAGCAGTGTGTGTTGCCAGAGGATTATGTGTGTGAGGTGGCCGGGGTGCGTTACTGGCCGGACCAGCAGGTGAAGGTGGACTGTGAGATCTGCGTGTGCGAGAGAGGAAGGCCTCAACACTGTTGGCCCAACCCACAGTGTTCAGGTCAGTAAGGTCAACGCACGCACGCACGCACGCACGCACGCACGCACGCACGCACGCACGCACGCACGCACGCACGCACGCACGCACGCACGCACGCACACACACACACACACACGCACACATAGTACAAAATGTGTAAATATGTGCTTGTGCATTATACATTACACCGAGGTTATTATAGTATTTTTAGTGTATTATAGCATTTACTTTTATTTCACCTCGATTTTTTGTTTTCAATTTCAGTTTAGTTTTGATAACTTTTTAAAGCAGGTTTGCTAGTTCCATAATGTTTTAAAGGCTTTGTTTTAGTTGAGTTTTCATTAGTGCATAAACTACAGCTCAGCGTTCAATACCATAATCCCCCTCACACTAGACACCAAGCTACGGAGTCTAGGTCTAAACCCAAGCCTTTGCAGCTGGATTCTCGACTTCCTGAGCAACGTCAGTTGGTGAGGATGGGAACTATGACTTCTGCCCCCCTGACCCTCAGCACAGGAGCCCCTCAGGGATGCATTTTGAGCCCCCTTCTCTACTCCCTGTACACGTACGACTGCGTGGCTTTGTTCAGCTCCCCCCCCTGCCCCCCCCCCGCCCAACCATCCATCCTTTTTTTTGCACTAGTATGCCTGAACTGCACCTGCTGTATTTATCTGCATGTATATAGAATATGTGAAGTTGTTTACACAAAGTTAGGTGACAGCCACTGAAGAAGAATGCTGTGTATACAACATACCAAGTGTTTTTTCTTTATTTTTATGCACATTTGATTTGATGATGCTCTTTTCATTCTTGTTGCACTCTTTCTTTAAATCTTTTTACGTTTTTCTTTATTCTATTGTTATTACTTATGCTGCTGCATTGTCTGAAGGAAGCCGAACCAAAATAAGTTTTACTCTTATGTACCTGTACACAAGATGTAACAATAAAGTACAACCTTGAAAATTGAACCTTGAGTTTTAATGTTTTCGTTTTTTTGTTTGTGTGTGTAATATGGATTAGTCAGGGGTGAGATTCAACATGGTCAGAAAGCAGATCTTCAAGCTCACAAAACATCGCATCGATTGATTCTTGACAAGGACTAAAACTAAGGACAGTTTCTCTATGGTTTTAGTTAGTTAGTTTGGTAAATACACAAAATATGTTTCTGTTATTTATTGCTTTTTTTGGTAAAGACTCAACAGCTAGCTAACTGTAAACAGTGGTGTAAAGTATCGTTGCTGTCCGGCAGAAACCAGCCAACTCCATTTTGACACTTTTGCATTTCTTCCCATAAATCAGGGCCATTGAACACTCTTTACGTCTGTGTGTTGGTAAAAAAAATATTGAACCAATGAAAAGCATTAAAAAGCACTTCTGCTAACTCCATTGGATCCTCAAACTTTCTGCTAAACCAGCTAACTCCACCAAAGGGAGGTGGAGTTAGCTGGTTTTGCTGACTCCAGGCTCCACCCCCTTTTGACCTGCAACCTCATTGTGAGCTTGGAGGTCCATTTAACTGTTATAATCAATGATGAACAAAACCTCCTGACTCCATTTTTGTTTTGTTTTTTTCATTTCCTGAAAAATGAACATTTTGGAGTTAGCTGGTTGCTGCTGGACAGCTGAGATATATAAGTGTAGTGTAAGTACAAGTAAGTACCATTTTGAGGTATTTTTTACTATTTACACTACTTACTTCTACTCCACTACATCTCAGAAATAAATATTGTACTTTTACTCCACTACAATTATTTGAAAACCTTTGTTACTAATTACTTTGCAGATTATTATAGATTATTATATAATATTATTACAATTATTATATTATAAAACCAGCATTAAGCACTTAAGCCCTATTTTATACATAGGCTATTTGAAAATAGCAGATCTACAAGCTCATAACGCGCCGCATCGCGATGCATTGTGAGCTTGTAGATCTGCTATTTTCACTATTCATCATACAATGAAGTATATTCTGTCCAATCCCAGGCCCTGGTGAAGATGGAGTGCTTCCAGAGAGACACAGCGTCCGTCCAGCCAACAGGAAGGAGGAGGAGGCAAGGAAGCACATTATGGACAATACCTCTCTTATTGTATCACAAGTTAAGAATAGTTTAACCTTTTATCAGCTTTTTGTCAGCTGCAGCCAAGATAAAGTCAGCTGTCTTCAATAACTCTATGGAAAGTAGCCTACCGGACATTGATAACGTTTTGAACTAGCAGTTGTAGAATTGAATTTCAATGTTGAAATTAATCAGCATTGAGCAACATGCGTAAACACTGTTAGCCTGAAGTAAGAGAGATATTTGGTTTGCTTGTTGGTGTTACAAATCTCAACTACATTTATGTCAGCAAGATGAAGTTGAACACAGTTCAAAGATGATACTGAGAATAGTGGTAGGGGGTGGTGTACATACTACATGGCACTTTTTAGACAGGTGGGCACTCTGGCTTGGCAAAGAGAGATGTTAAATATGTCTGTGAAGACATCTTTCAATTGCTCAGCACAGCACTTCAGCACACAGCCTGGGATATGATCTGGACCAGCAGCTTTCTGTGGGTTGTTATCTGTGAACACCCTCTCTACACATTGTCTGCAGTCACTTGCAGCGTCTGGTTGTTAAAAGGCTGTGCCGACATGTGTGGTGCTCTCTTATCTCCACAACCTAAAAACGAGAAACAACTGTATACAGGTTATTTGTGAGGGAGGGGTTATTGCTCATAACCTGTGCTGCCTGCAGGCCTGCAGCGTCACAAAGCCTCAGCAGGGAGCAAACCTCCCCCGTTAGCCACGGCTTGTTGATGGAATGCACCTCGACAGTTTTTTTGGTGGTCCCATCCTCAATGCACTTACTACATTATAATCCCAACACAGCCTCTGCATATTCCTCTAGATGTACAGTATACAGTCCCCAGTTGTTGCAGCATCCTTAAAGTTGCTCCTCTCTGTGCGTTGTAGAGCTGTCATAGCCTCCTGTGGCCACACTCTCATTTCCTCCACTACCGATGGCTCTTGTCTCACCCTGGGCCTGTATGCAGACTTCAACCAGATAGCTAAGTTCTCAGAGCTGCCAATATGGGATGGGGGGCTGCAGTGTATGCATTTTTTGGTGCCTGTATAAAGATGGTCCAGTGTATGTTCCCCTCTTGTAGGACATTTGATGGACATGCTGATGGAAATATCCAGGTTGGCCTGGTTGAAGTCCTCTGCAGTAATATAAAAAAGCCTCAGGGTGGGCCGTTTGTATCTGACTAAGAATGTTATACATTTCTCCCATTGCCTTTTTAACATCTGCACTGGGGAACATACAGTACTTACACTGCAGTAATGATGATAGCTGTCAGCTCACGTGGTAAGTAAAAAGGTCTACATTGGACGACCATTTGCTCTACATCAGGAGAACAGGATTTGGAAATCATTCTAGCGTCTGAACACCATGAATTGTTTGTATAGACAGCCAGGCCTCCTCTACTAAGTTTACCAGATGATCATGTCACTCTGTCAGCCCTATGGAGTGTTAGCCCTGCTAGCTCTACTCCAGAGTCTACTATTTTATCCGTTTACCACGTCTCTGAAAGAATGTAGACGCAACAGTTATTATTTAGTCACAGGCTCTTCTTAATACTTTTCATTGGCTAAATCTTAATACAAACCCACAGACTGACTTGTCACTGACTGACTGTCACGTTCAACGTTTTCAAAAGTAGCAAAAATGGCTGATCTACAAGCTTGTAGGTCAGCTATTTTTGCTACTTCTGCATGACACTGTAGTAGGGCATTCATGTATTTAAAACATCTATACAGAATCAGAATCAGAATCAGAATCAGTTTTATTGTCACATCACAGGTTTACAAGGTAAAGAAGTGGGTGAAATTTGTTTTTGTACATCGTTCCCATCGCAACGTTAATTTCCATAGAAAGAAGAGGGGGGGGGGGGGGGGGAGAAGAAGAGGGGGGGGCAAGTGGGAAGGAGATCAAAACAAGAGAGCAACAGAAGGCCAGACAAGTTATCTACATATTTACAAAGTACCTGAGATAATAAAAAACTAAGGTGCCTGAGCATAGCAGCAATGTATGTATACTGTGCATGTTATACTTATACTGTGCATGATATACATATGGACGTTAAGGTGCTTAGAGGAAAAAAAAAAAAAAAAAAAAAAATATATATATATATATATATATATATATATATATATATATATATATATATATATATGTGCATATACATATGCAGTATATACATTGCTGCCTGACAACAACAATGTATCACAGGATGTAACTTTTTTTTAAACTATTTTAATCCTAGCTTCTCTATTCTGGAGCAAACATTCACATAAAATAGTTGTAGATCCTCTATTTTTGGCAATTGAATTGAATTGAATAATGACTGTTTCTATTATATCCCTCTCTCACTATCCTCTCTCTTTAAGATTTACCTCATTGCTCTAAAATCAGCTGTAAATTATAGGAATTATGTTTTGGCAACTGAGTCCTTTCAGTTCATATGGTGAATATTTTGTTTCCAGGCAGCCTAAGCCTTGCTTTTTTATTGAGCTGTGATTTGCTTATTAATTGTTTTTGATTGGCAGTGATTAACCTATTTTGTCCTGTTGATTCCAGGAAGCCATTTTTTTTTATTTAATTATTATTTTTTGAACAAAATGCCTCAAATCATGAACACAGCGTGCCATTTCCGTGACATTTTGCACACACATTCCCACTAGGCCGAGAAAGAAATGGCATTAGAAATTGGTGGTGCTATAACAGGGCGATTTGTGTTTTTTTACCTGTAACTGCACTGATCTGTGTAAAACGTATATGCACACTCCCTAGAGGCCAAGGAAAAACCTTTGCCCTGCATTTTTCATCTGCCTTTTATAGAGCCACCAGGAGGACGACTTATGTAAAACATATTTTTTTATATTACTTCAGATTTTATCAAAACTTCACGCAAATCGGTACACATGATCTCTATAGTCACGTGATCAAGACGGATCTGTTTGATGTTTCATATTCCTTCCTGATTGGCTAAGATTGACATCTAAAGTTTGCATGAGTGGCCTGTTTTGAACAAAATACCGCAAATCATGAACGCAGCGTCCGTTTGCGGTGAAACTTTGCACGCACATTCACACTACGTCGAGGAACAAATGCCACCCTTTTAACATTGCCCTCTTATAGCGCCACCAGGAGGCTGACTTTTACAATTACTTTTTTATATTACTCCTTTGTCCAAACATCACGCAAATCGATCACGCAAATAGGTACACATTATCTCTATAGTCAAGTGATTAACATGGATCCATCCGATTATTCATATTCCATCCTGATTGGCGATTCCGAACATTGCTGGCCCACAATAACCTACCTGACCTGGCCGAGATCTGTGCTCCAAGGAGCACTTTTTCTAGTTCTTCCTCTTGTCTGCCAAGTTGGAGAAGAAATGTCATCCAATGAGAAAAGCACTTTGAGTTGTTGTGCTGATGCTACCTCTTCTCTCCTCCTCCTGTCTGTGTGTAAAGAGGTTTCACCTGAACATGAGGAGAGGAGCCCCAGTCTGATCCAGGAGGAACCACAACCTCCACAGACGAAAGAGGAACAGAAAGAGAAACCTGTTGTGTCACCCCTGACATTATAACATAGAAGACTCGCTCAGGTATACAGAATTTTAATTGTTTTTTATTTTGCCTAGACTTCTGAAATCATCAAAACAAACTCACTCCACAAAGAGCCACAGATGGAAGAAAATGTTTAGTTGTACAGAGTGTGGCAAAAGTTTAATTCAAAGGGACATCTGAAGAGACACAGTGATTCATAAAGGGGGAAAGCCCTTTACTTGTACATTTTGTGGTAAAGGCTTTGGTAAACCTAGATTGTGTGAGAGAGACAGACATACAGTGAGAGACAGACAGACAGACAGTGTGAGAGAGACAGACAGACAGACAGACAGACAGACAGACAGACAGACAGACAGACACAGTGTGAGAGAGACAGACAAACAGACAGACATTGAGAGACAGGCAGACAGACAGTGGGGGGGGGGGGGGTTCCAGGGGGGGGTTCCAGTTTGTGATAAAGGCTGTTGTCAAATGACTCATCTAAAACCATTTAGGTTTTCACATGGCTAAAATAATGTTCCTTACGTTTCTATTTTCATCTAATTTTAGAACATTTTATATCTAACTTTTTACAACAATAAGTTTCACCTAATCACCTGAGTAGTCATACAGGGGGAAAATACAGTTTCAGTTTGTGGTAAAGGCTGTAGTCAAATGACTATAAAAAGACATGTGAGGGCTCATACATGATAACAAAGCCTTTACTTGTAGATTTTGTGGCAAAGGCTTTGATGCAACTCGTAATCTAAAAAGACATGACAACGCATACAGCCCTTTTTTTTGTGCAGTTTGTGGCAAAGACTGGTCGGATGGATCCCCTAAACAAAAGAAAAGATTACTCAATTGCACATCGAAAGTTAATGAGCATTCACACAGGGGAGAGGTTGTTGGATAAACACCAACCGAGAGAGAGAGAGAGAGAGAGAGAGAGAGAGAGAGAGAGAGAGAGAGAGAGAGAGAGAGAGAGAGAGAGAGAGAGAGAGTCATATGTATGGTCTCTAGTCACAAGAGCTTGTGACTAAATAATAATTAGCAATTGTTTTTAAACACTGAATGAGATCAGATACAATGGAGTTTGCATAACCAAATACAACCTTACTCCTATGTACCATTTCAAAACATGTAACAATAAAGACATCTTGAACCTCTTGGAACGTGATTTAAAGGGAAATAAATGCCAAGCGATCACTTTCATGTTTGTATATCAATCTACAGTATGATGGATCTTTAATCCAGGGAATGTCATCTGAACGCATCTGACTGTGTCATTTTTAGATTTCTTTGGCTATTCAAATATTCAATTCGATATTTTTTGGAAAGAATCATGACAATTTGTGCAAATCTTTGAATATATATATTTTAAAACGAACATTTGTAACTCAAATATTTCTGGGGGATTCTAGTAATGTCTTCTAAATCCTAACAAAAATCCTATGAAAACGTATGTTGCTATAATATCACTGGTTTTCATGTCAAGGACCACAAAATGATATGTATTTGGCCGCGGACACCCATCTCAAAATATGTTATTCCATGGACCCCCCAGCAGCAAAGATTTGAGTAAAAAATTGTAGCTTAAATGTTTTTTATATACATAATACTCAATGATTTGCACACATTTTCACGATTTTTCCAATCCATATTTTTTGGAATATAAAAAAAAAAGAAAATAGCCAAAAAAATCTAAAAATGACACAGATGCGTTCCCGGATTGAAATGATTAATGGGTTTCCACCTGTTTTCCTGTTTCCAGGGTGCTGGTGTCCAGAGGGCTGTGTGATGAGCCACACCCAGCAGTGTGTGTTGCCAGAGGATTATGTGTGTGAGGTGGCCGGGGTGCGTTACTGGCCGGACCAGCAGGTGAAGGTGGACTGTGAGATCTGCGTGTGCGAGAGAGGAAGGCCTCAACACTGTTGGCCCAACCCACAGTGTTCAGGTCAGTAAGGTCAACGCACGCACGCACGCACGCACGCACGCACGCACGCACGCACGCACGCACACACACACGCACACATAGTACAAAATGTGTAAATATGTGCTTGTGCATTATACATTACACCGAGGTTATTATAGTATTTTTAGTGTATTATAGCATTTTATAGCAGTGTGTTATTCAATCTCCTGGAGGAACTCTGTAACTGCCTGACTCACCTGTAGTCTGAGTATATCTTTTCTTGTATTCTCAGGTTGCTTAGTTGTACTTTGCTTGCTTCAGAGTATCAGTGCTGTATATAGTTAGTGTGTGTTTAAAAGTAATTTGTTTTAAAGCATTAGAGGTATATTGTGAGGTGTGACCTGATTGCCCTATCAGAGGGAGTTTGACCTGAACCAGGCCTATTGCCTTGTTGATACTAGGGGAGGAGTCTTCAGATTCTCAAGGTGTATTTAAAGTCTGTTCAGCCATAGTCTCTCCAGTGTGTTATTCAATCTCCTGGAGGAACTCTGTAACTGCCTGACTCACCTGTAGTCTGAGTATATCTTTTCTTGTATTCTCAGGTTGCTTAGTTGTACTTTGCTTGCTTCAGAGTATCAGTGCTGTATATAGTTAGTGTGTGTTTAAAAGTAATTTGTTTTAAAGCATTAGAGGTATATTGTGAGGTGTGACCTGATTGCCCTATCAGAGGGAGTTTGACCTGAACCAGGCCTATTGCCTTGTTCATACTAGGGGAGGAGTCTCCTGATTTGTCTCAAGACAATTAGCAATCAGTTGAAGTTGTTTTAAACCACCTGCTCTGAAAGCGGTAGCTTTCAAAGCGGCTAGCAAACGAAGGCTAGGCAGACAAAGGCAAGAGGCGACTTTGTCAAAACCCGACTTAGTCAATTTACGACCTTCCACTTTGAGTGCTTCTTCAGTGTTTAGTGATATATAGTAGTGTGATAGTAGTAGTATTTATAGTAGTGTGTATATGTTTAGTGATCTACGATGTGTTTTCTTCCTATTCCTGTCCTCTCCTCTTCCTGGTGGTCGCAAAAACACTGGGTTACACCCAGATGTCGCGATACAACTAATCTAATATATCCTACTCTTTCCACTCACGTCGAGCAAGTGGTAACGGGAGGGCTTTGGAATTGCCACTCGGCTGTGGTGGAAGGCAAATCTGCTTTCATCTCAGCCTACGCATCCTTGCTCTCCCTTAACTTTCTTGCTCTGACTGAGACCTGGATCAGACCAGAAAACACTGCTACGCCCGCGGCTCTGTCAGATGTGTACTCTTTCTCTCACACTCCCAGAGCCGTGCGGACAGGAGGTGGGGCTGGTCTGCTAATTTCCAGAAAATGGAAATACTCTCCTGTTTCACTGTCACAATTCTCTCCTACCTCATTTGAATTTCATGTGGTCACTGTCTCTCATCCAGTCAAGCTCACCATTGCAGTTGTTTATCGCCCACCGGGCCCTGCTGGTGGCTTCCTGGAGGAGCTGGACCATCTAGTCTCCCACTTCCCTGTCGATGGCTCTGGATTCATCCTTCTGGGTGACTTCAACCTCCCGACTGAGAAGCAGCTAGACCCACTACTTTCGTTTCTCGCCGCCTTTGACCTAGTTATTTGCCCATCTCCTCCTACCCATGAGGCGGGCAACCAACTGGACCTGATTTTCACCAGAGGCTGCTCTATTGCTAACCTGTCTGTCACTCCTCTTTCCAGTGAAAAGGGTAAGAAACTATCTGATCACTACTTCATGTCCTACTCTCTCTCTCTCTCCTCTCCCCCCTCACAGCCCCTCCCTACCCACATGATTGCCTCACGTCACAATCTTCGCTCACTTTCCTCCACTGTTCTTTCCTCCTCTGTTCTCTCTGCTCTCCCTGCCCCTGAATCCTTTGCTCTTCTATCCCCTGATACCGCCACAGATCTTCTTTTCTCTACTCTATCCTCTTCTCTCGACCATCTCTGTCCCCTCACCACCAGGCCTGCACGCCAAACTCCACCTGCCCCCTGGTTGTCGGACTCAGTGCGGACTGAGAGACGGAGCCTGAGAGCGGCTGAGCGCAAATGGAGAAATGGCAACCTCCTGGAGGACCTTCTCACCTTCCAATCTCTCATTTCTACTTTTTCCTCCTCTCTATCAGCTGCTAAAGCTGCTTTTTTCTGCACTAAAATTCAGGCTTCTGCTTCCAACCCTAAAAAACTCTTTGAAACTTTCTCCTCTCTCCTGCAACCACCACCCCCTCCTCCCTCCTCGTCCCTCCTCCCCGACGATTTCGCCAACTTCTTTGACAAGAAGGTGAACGATATCCGATCCTCCTTCCCTCCTCCCCCGGCTGGTGCCCTGCGCACTACTCACACCCGTCTGCCTGCCACCCCCCCCTCTCTACCCTCATCTACTCCTCTCCCCCCCCCCATCCCCTCTCTATCCCACTTCTCTCCCCTCTCCCCTAACGAGGTCCTTCTCCTTATTACCTCTAGTCGCCCCACCTCATGCTCTCTGGACCCGGTCCCATCCACTCTGTTGCAGTCTATTGCACCTGAACTTCTTCCCTTCTTAACCCACCTTATTAACACCTCTCTGACATCTGGCTACTTTCCCTCTACTTTCAAGACTGCCAGAGTCACCCCCCTCCTGAAGAAACCGACACTTGACCCCTCTGAGATCAAGAACTACAGACCGGTTTCCCTTCTATCCTTCCTATCTAAAACTCTCGAACGTGCTGTCTTTAAACAACTGTCCTCCTATCTCCACCAGAACAACCTCCTGGACTCCAACCAGTCTGGGTTCAAAGTGGGTCACTCGACAGAGACTGCCCTCCTGGCAGTGACGGAGTCGCTCCATGCCGCTAGAGCGAACTCTCTCTCCTCCGTTCTGATACTCCTGGACCTGTCTGCAGCGTTCGACACGGTGAACCATCAGATCCTCCTCTCCACCCTCGAGGGGATGGGTGTCTCAGGCTCTGCACTCTCCCTGTTTGCATCCTACCTGACGGGTCGCTCATACCAGGTGATGCTGAGAGGGTCTGTGTCAGAACCACACAGGCTCACAACTGGGGTTCCCCAAGGCTCGGTTCTGGGTCCTCTTCTTTTCTCTCTCTACACTACATCTCTGGGTGCTGTCATCCACTCCCATGGCTTTTCCTACCACTGCTATGCCGATGACACCCAACTAATCCTCTCATTCCCCCCCTCTGATACCCAGGTGGAGACACCCATTGCTGCTTGTCTGGCTGACATCTCGGAGTGGATGTCGACAAACCACCTGAAGCTCAACCTGGACAAGACCGAGCTGATGTTCCTCCCGGGGAAGGGCTGTCCGCATCGAGACATGGCCATCACCATTGATAATGCTGTGGTGACCTCAACTCGGACTGCGAAGAATCTGGGTGTGACCCTGGACGATCAACTGACGTTCTCGGCAAACATCGCATCAGTGACGAGGTCCTGCAGATTCCTGCTCTACAACATCAGGAGGATTCGCCCCTTCCTCACGGAGAAGGCAGCCCAGGTGCTCATCCAGGCTCTCGTCATCTCCCGCCTGGACTACTGCAACTCCCTCCTTGCTGGTGCTCCGGCATCCGCCATCAAACCCCTGGAGCTTGTTCAGAAAGCTGCGGCTCGTCTGGTGTTCAACCGCCCCAAGTTCTCCCACACAACCATCCTTCTCCGCTCTCTACACTGGCTCCCCGTAGCGGCTCGCATCCAGTTCAAAACCCTGGTGCTAGCCTATAGGGCAGTGAAAGGAACAGCTCCTTCCTACCTCCGGGCTATGGTCGATGCCTACACCCCTGCCCGACCACTTCGGTCTGCCACCTCGGGGCGACTGATTGCCTCGTCACTCAAGGGTCCTTCTGGCCGATCCACACGGTCACGACTCTTTTCTGTTCTGGCCCCACAGTGGTGGAATGAACTTCCCACTGATGTTAGGACAGCAGAGTCACTGCCCATATTTCGCCGCAGACTGAAAACCCACCTCTTCAGGAAACACTACCCTTCCTCTCTGCCTGACCTACTTGTTGTTAACTAGTTGTACGAACGCTTGTTTTCTATTGCTGTATTGTTTATTGGATTATTGGATTGTTTATTGGATCTTGTTTAGTCGATACACTTATTTGTTTTAGCTCATGCTCATTTGATTTAGCTATTTTGTCTCATCTGTTTAAGGAAATAGGTAGCTGATATATTGCACTTTTACCTTAGCGCTAGGTATACTCTTGGTTGCTTGTTTTTGCAGAAAATGCACTAAAGACTTCTGGTGATTAGTAGTTTTCATTCCCTACCTATGTTGAATACACTTATTGTAAGTCGCTTTGGATAAAAGCGTCTGCTAAATGACTGTAATGTAATGTAATGTAATTTACTTTTATTTCACCTCGATTTTTTGTTTTCAATTTCAGTTTAGTTTTGATAACTTTTTAAAGCAGGTTTGCTAGTTCCATAATGTTTTAAAGGCTTTGTTTTAGTTGAGTTTTCATTAGTGCATAAACTACAGCTCAGCGTTCAATACCATAATCCCCCTCACACTAGACACCAAGCTACGGAGTCTAGGTCTAAACCCAAGCCTTTGCAGCTGGATTCTCGACTTCCTGAGCAACGTCAGTTGGTGAGGATGGGAACTATGACTTCTGCCCCCCTGACCCTCAGCACAGGAGCCCCTCAGGGATGCATTTTGAGCCCCCTTCTCTACTCCCTGTACACGTACGACTGCGTGGCTTTGTTCAGCTCCCCCCCCTGCCCCCCCCCCCCTGCCCAACCATCCATCCTTTTTTTTGCACTAGTATGCCTGAACTGCACCTGCTGTATTTATCTGCATGTATATAGAATATGTGAAGTTGTTTACACAAAGTTAGGTGACAGCCACTGAAGAAGAATGCTGTGTATACAACATACCAAGTGTTTTTTCTTTATTTTTATGCACATTTGATTTGATGATGCTCTTTTCATTCTTGTTGCACTCTTTCTTTAAATCTTTTTACGTTTTTCTTTATTCTATTGTTATTACTTATGCTGCTGCATTGTCTGAAGGAAGCCGAACCAAAATAAGTTTTACTCTTATGTACCTGTACACAAGATGTAACAATAAAGTACAACCTTGAAACTTGAACCTTGAGTTTTAATGTTTTCGTTTTTTTGTTTGTGTGTGTAATATGGATTAGTCAGGGGTGAGATTCAACATGGTCAGAAAGCAGATCTTCAAGCTCACAAAACATCGCATCGATTGATTCTTGACAAGGACTAAAACTAAGGACAGTTTCTCTATGGTTTTAGTTAGTTAGTTTGGTAAATACACAAAATATGTTTCTGTTATTTATTGCTTTTTTTGGTAAAGACTCAACAGCTAGCTAACTGTAAACAGTGGTGTAAAGTATCGTTGCTGTCCGGCAGAAACCAGCCAACTCCATTTTGACACTTTTGCATTTCTTCCCATAAATCAGGGCCATTGAACACTCTTTACGTCTGTGTGTTGGTAAAAAAAATATTGAACCAATGAAAAGCATTAAAAAGCACTTCTGCTAACTCCATTGGATCCTCAAACTTTCTGCTAAACCAGCTAACTCCACCAAAGGGAGGTGGAGTTAGCTGGTTTTGCTGACTCCAGGCTCCACCCCCTTTTGACCTGCAACCTCATTGTGAGCTTGGAGGTCCATTTAACTGTTATAATCAATGATGAACAAAACCTCCTGACTCCATTTTTGTTTTGTTTTTTTCATTTCCTGAAAAATGAACATTTTGGAGTTAGCTGGTTGCTGCTGGACAGCTGAGATATATAAGTGTAGTGTAAGTACAAGTAAGTACCATTTTGAGGTATTTTTTTACTATTTACACTACTTACTTCTACTCCACTACATCTCAGAAATAAATATTGTACTTTTACTCCACTACAATTATTTGAAAACCTTTGTTACTAATTACTTTGCAGATTATTATAGATTATTATATAATATTATTACAATTATTATATTATAAAACCAGCATTAAGCACTTAAGCCCTATTTTATACATAGGCTATTTGAAAATAGCAGATCTACAAGCTCATAACGCGCCGCATCGCGATGCATTGTGAGCTTGTAGATCTGCTATTTTCACTATTCATCATACAATGAAGTATATTCTGTCCAATCCCAGGCCCTGGTGAAGATGGAGTGCTTCCAGAGAGACACAGCGTCCGTCCAGCCAACAGGAAGGAGGAGGAGGCAAGGAAGCACATTATGGACAATACCTCTCTTATTGTATCACAAGTTAAGAATAGTTTAACCTTTTATCAGCTTTTTGTCAGCTGCAGCCAAGATAAAGTCAGCTGTCTTCAATAACTCTATGGAAAGTAGCCTACCGGACATTGATAACGTTTTGAACTAGCAGTTGTAGAATTGAATTTCAATGTTGAAATTAATCAGCATTGAGCAACATGCGTAAACACTGTTAGCCTGAAGTAAGAGAGATATTTGGTTTGCTTGTTGGTGTTACAAATCTCAACTACATTTATGTCAGCAAGATGAAAGACAAGTTGAACACAGTTCAAAGATGATACTGAGAATAGTGGTAGGGGGTGGTGTACATACTACATGGCACTTTTTAGACAGGTGGGCACTCTGGCTTGGCAAAGAGAGATGTTAAATATGTCTGTGAAGACATCTTTCAATTGCTCAGCACAGCACTTCAGCACTAGCCTGGTAAACCCCCTCCCTCCGGAAATCTCATTTGCATTTGGTTTCAGGAAGGAGGGTCTGGGATTGCTCACAGAGTAAAGCTGCCCGAACCACTGTGCATACGAACCAATCAGCGGCTGCTAGGGGCGGGATCATCCAATCACCTGCCTAGTAGCTTGAAAAAATGAAACTCCGTCTGTCATCGATTCTGCGCCCGGAGTCTCAGATGCAAGTACGCTGTGAAACAAAATGTGTGTCGCAAGCTTCTTCCATTTGACGGAGTGAGGTTACTTCAGCACACAGCCTGGGATATGATCTGGACCAGCAGCTTTCTGTGGGTTGTTATCTGTGAACACCCTCTCTACACATTGTCTGCAGTCACTTGCAGCGTCTGGTTGTTAAAAGGCTGTGCCGACATGTGTGGTGCTCTCTTATCTCCACAACCTAAAAACGAGAAACAACTGTATACAGGTTATTTGTGAGGGAGGGGTTATTGCTCATAACCTGTGCTGCCTGCAGGCCTGCAGCGTCACAAAGCCTCAGCAGGGAGCAAACCTCCCCCGTTAGCCACGGCTTGTTGATGGAATGCACCTCGACAGTTTTTTTGGTGGTCCCATCCTCAATGCACTTACTACATTTTAATCCCAACACAGCCTCTGCATATTCCTCTAGATGTACAGTATACAGTCCCCAGTTGTTGCAGCATCCTTAAAGTTGCTCCTCTCTGTGCGTTGTAGAGCTGTCATAGCCTCCTGTGGCCACACTCTCATTTCCTCCACTACCGATGGCTCTTGTCTCACCCTGGGCCTGTATGCAGACTTCAACCAGATAGCTAAGTTCTCAGAGCTGCCAATATGGGATGGGGGGCTGCAGTGTATGCATTTTTTGGTGCCTGTATAAAGATGGTCCAGTGTATGTTCCCCTCTTGTAGGACATTTGATGGACATGCTGATGGAAATATCCAGGTTGGCCTGGTTGAAGTCCTCTGCAGTAATATAAAAAAGCCTCAGGGTGGGCCGTTTGTATCTGACTAAGAATGTTATACATTTCTCCCATTGCCTTTTTAACATCTGCACTGGGGAACATACAGTACTTACACTGCAGTAATGATGATAGCTGTCAGCTCACGTGGTAAGTAAAAAGGTCTACATTGGACGACCATTTGCTCTACATCAGGAGAACAGGATTTGGAAATCATTCTAGCGTCTGAACACCATGAATTGTTTGTATAGACAGCCAGGCCTCCTCTACTAAGTTTACCAGATGATCATGTCACTCTGTCAGCCCTATGGAGTGTTAGCCCTGCTAGCTCTACTCCAGAGTCTACTATTTTATCCGTTTACCACGTCTCTGAAAGAATGTAGACGCAACAGTTATTATTTAGTCACAGGCTCTTCTTAATACTTTTCATTGGCTAAATCTTAATACAAACCCACAGACTGACTTGTCACTGACTGACTGTCACGTTCAACGTTTTCAAAAGTAGCAAAAATGGCTGATCTACAAGCTTGTAGGTCAGCTATTTTTGCTACTTCTGCATGACACTGTAGTAGGGCATTCATGTATTTAAAACATCTATACAGAATCAGAATCAGAATCAGAATCAGTTTTATTGTCACATCACAGGTTTACAAGGTAAAGAAGTGGGTGAAATTTGTTTTTGTACATCGTTCCCATCGCAACGTTAATTTCCATAGAAAGAAGAGGGGGGGGGGGGGGGGGGGGAGAAGAAGAGGGGGGGGCAAGTGGGAAGGAGATCAAAACAAGAGAGCAACAGAAGGCCAGACAAGTTATCTACATATTTACAAAGTACCTGAGATAATAAAAAACTAAGGTGCCTGAGCATAGCAGCAATGTATGTATACTGTGCATGTTATACTTATACTGTGCATGATATACATATGGACGTTAAGGTGCTTAGAGGAAAAAAAAAAATATATATATATATATATATATATATATATATATATATATATATGTGCATATACATATGCAGTATATACATTGCTGCCTGACAACAACAATGTATCACAGGATGTAACTTTTTTTTAAACTATTTTAATCCTAGCTTCTCTATTCTGGAGCAAACATTCACATAAAATAGTTGTAGATCCTCTATTTTTGGCAATTGAATTGAATTGAATAATGACTGTTTCTATTATATCCCTCTCTCACTATCCTCTCTCTTTAAGATTTACCTCATTGCTCTAAAATCAGCTGTAAATTATAGGAATTATGTTTTGGCAACTGAGTCCTTTCAGTTCATATGGTGAATATTTTGTTTCCAGGCAGCCTAAGCCTTGCTTTTTTATTGAGCTGTGATTTGCTTATTAATTGTTTTTGATTGGCAGTGATTAACCTATTTTGTCCTGTTGATTCCAGGAAGCCAGACAGAGGGGCTGAGCTATGAGGACCTTGTGAAGGAACACCTACAGCTGTGGCAGAAGAAGGCAACTCTTGGAGGAGAAGAGGCCTAACAGCTGGACGACCCACAAAGCCCCCCCCCCCCCCCGCGCCAAAACACACACACACACACACACACACACACACACACACACACACACACACACACACACACACACACACACACACACACACACACACACACACACACACACACACACACACACACAAACAATGGGACAGTGCATTCATTGTAAAAAATAGCTTCTTCTCCTAGACTAGCCTGACTGTGACCCCACAGAGAATACTTGATGCTACGATGAAAATACTTGATGAAACTACTTCATGCTCTGAATCTCAGCAGGTCTACTCCTACTTTTTATTTATTTATTTTAAAATAAAATAAATCACCACTCCCCCTGAAATAATGGTGAACTTAAATCAAAATAAAATACAATTCCTGTGTCATTGTTGATTTATTAACCACTAGAATGCAGGATAGGTGGGCACTATGGACACTATGGACAATGGACATCTGGCCACCTCTAGCCACCTCTAAAATGGACTATTTTGTCCAAAATGTAAAAAAGAAAAAAATGTTTGAAAAATGGTCTTAAGTAAGGTAAAGTATACATTATGTGAACATGCATGGCATATCAATATCAGACTTAATTGTATCCTTCAACTTCTTGTGTATGCCCCAAAATGACTGGATATACGGGTTTTGTTGTAATTTGTAGCAATTGTAGAAATATTAGACCTTAATTGTCGAATGTTTAAGCATGTTCTTATCATGTATACTTTACTTTACTTTAAAACATTTTTGCTAATTTTTTTTTTTTTAGCATTTTGAAAAAAAAATGCCAATTTAACATTGAGGTGCCCACTCTTCCTTGGTGCCCACTTATCCTGTTACCATCCAATAAAACCCCCTACTCATAGTAAACCGGACCTGAGTTAACAATTGTAATTGGACCTCTTTCTCCCATCTACACAAAATATCTATCTAAAAAATAGCCGATCTACAAGCTTACAACGTTTTAGATCTGCTATTTTTGGCCCAAAAATAATCGCGTAGTCTCTCGACATTTAAATTAAATACAGGGTTCCCACGTCATGAAATTCCTGGAAATATTTTGAAATTATAAAAACAGTTTTCCAGGCCTGGAAAAGGTTGGAAATTAATCAAATGTTTTGGAAAATCTTTGGCTATCGTGTCTGTCGGGTGGAAATGTCCAGGATTCAAATTCTAAAATGGCAAAAGTAGCAGATCTACAAGCTCGAAACGCGTCGCTTCGCGCCGCGTTTCGAGCTTGTAGATCTGCTACTTTTGATGCTTTTGTGTGATGCTGTATGATTTACGAAAAAACACTAAAAGGTAAACTACGGAGATAAGAGGTTTCTGCCCGACAGCAACAAAATACATTGTTTTTGTCTAACATTACATGAAAGATGGGTAAAATGCAGTGTTACTCGATACGTTGTTAGCTTGTAGATCTGTTCTTTTTGTCACGTGACACCTTCGCTCGAGTCTGTCTTGGGGCATTGATGGCACACTGGTTTAAGAGTCTCTATTGCACTGTATGATTTCTATAGTCCTGGAAATGGGGTAAAATACTTTAGAAAAGTTATGGAAACGTTTTTAAAATTCGTTGTTAAAAATGTGTGGGAACCCTGTAAATAAATAAATACATGAAATATTTTAATATCATTTTCTATGTAGGGCCTACAATCACTATCCTATATTAATTAAAGACCGGGGAAGCATCTCTGTCATTTTAAGATTTCTTTGGCTATTCAAAAATAGCAGATCTACAAGCTCATAGCGCGGCACAGAGCTATGAGGTTGTAGATCTGCTATTTTTGAAAATGTGTGCAAATCTTATATAATATAATTTTTTTTAAAGCAAACATTTGTAACTCAAATCTTTGCTTCTGGGGGATTCTACAAATGTCTTCTAAATCCTATAAATATATAATATCACTGCTATAATATCAGTGGTTCTCAAACTTTTGTCATGTCAAGGATCCCCATGTGTATGTATTTGTCCGCGGACCCCCCCACCCCCCCCATCTCAAAATATTGTGTCCCAGGGACCACCCAGAAGCAAAGATTTGAGTTAAAAATGTATATTACATATTCAAAGATTTGCACACATTTTCACGTTTTATTTTGTATTTATTTTTTGAAAATAGCAGATCTACAAGCTCATAGCGCCGCATAGCTCTGTGCCGCACTATGAGCTTGTATATCTGCTATTTTTGAATAGCCAAAGAAATCTAAAAATGACACAGATGCGTTCCCGGTCTTAATGGGTTAAAATGGCATAATCCCTATTGGGTCGACGGTGGACGTCAGAAATGTAACATCCGGACTTGCGAGACACACAATTGCTCTGATCCGTGCCAAACTTGGCACAAGCACTGTTCAGGGGTCTGCCAGGACAATAGTCACACCAGGGACCACGTTGTACAACCCAGCTGCTGCCAGGGGCCGTACATTGCACCCGTATGGGGCGTTACAGCAGCGTTTAAAACTTTAAATGGCCATAACACGTGACCATTTCTCTGATCAGCGCAATATTGGACTAGATTTGAAGGCTGCATAGTGTGTGTACTATGCGCTAACATAATTGTCCCCCACCCTGAGGAAAACACTGTTACATACTGTAAATGTGGGTATGTATGAACATGTAGTTCATTTAAGGGTCCAGTAGGTTTCCTATAAATAAAACATGCACTCAATTCAATTCAATTCAAAGGGCTTTATTGGCATGAGAAAACATTCTCACTCATTCTCTGCACTCATAATGTTCCCCAAATGGTTCAATTGCCACTGCTTTCCATCGTGCTGTCATGGAATAAACAATAGGTTATATTCATTGACACATATTGATGTAACATAGTTTACAATGACTTGTGTTGTTTGGTTGATTTGAATACTGGTATTTTCAGGACAAAATGTTTCAGCATTGGCTCTTCCTCAAAATGTTTCAGCATTGGCTCTTCCTCATGGTATTACTACTACTTATCTACAATAATAAATATGATTTTCTCCAGTTAACACTTAAAATAATGTGTTTGTGGGGGGAGGCATAGTAGAAGGAGACTGGTGGTGACCGGTGTCCGCTCTGACATGGGTTCATTTTGTCCCTATGCAACAGGCCTTCTCAAAGAAGACACAGAACAGGGAATACACATTATAGCTGAGACTCAATGAAAAGAGAGTGAAAACACATTTAGCAGGGGTTACTCTAGTACTGCTCAATGGGTGATTGTTTCAGTAATTGTATTGCTGTGTTTTAATAGGCTACCAGTTTGACTGAAATATCCACTGCTCCAGTGTAAGTTTTTTTTTGTTTGTTTGTTTGTTTGTTTGTTTGTTTCTTTCTTTTTTGGGGGGCAGATACTGCTGTTGCTGCTCTTACTATCATTAGACATTAGACAGGTTTGGGCTGCTTCACGGCCCTCACATCTAGGCCTGATCAAAATAAAAGAGATGCTGTGGCCAAAAAGAAGGAAAGCTGCTGTGGCTAAAATATTAAGATGTAGTAGGAAATGTAGTTTCATATTAATTGTACAATATGTAAGTACATTGAAGGCGGGGAAAGAAGCCTATATTATAGCCAGAGCTCTGATCAACAGTCTGGGGCAAGTTTCAGGGCAAGTGGAGTGTTCGTGTCACCGTGACCAACCCCTGACACATTTTGGAGGTCATTTCAATTAAAGTAGTAGGATATGTAGGCCATTGGCAAACTTTGAGAGATGCCTAAGCATAATTCAGAGACTGTACTTCATTCATAGACTTATATTTGTTTGTAGATCTATTCATATATTCACTGGTGATAGATGTATATATTCACTGTACATTGTATATGTATTGTTAGACTGTACATAATTATTTTCACTTTTTCAGAGATCCACCGCAAATGCAGATCAGTCTATCTATTATCTATTAGATATATCTATATATCTAGATACGTCTATCTAATCTATTATTTCATCTTGGATTGGAAAAAAATGTACCTTGTATTTCATTCTAACTAATGCTGCTGCAATTATGATAAATCCACACACTTTTTACTACTTTTCTTTATTTTTTTATCTTACTCTGTATGAGATGTAATAAATAGACATCTTGAATATTATGACACCTGAACTTATCTTTCCTATAGTGATCAAACAAGATTTATCTCAAGTCTGAGAACACTGTTCCAGAGGATAATTTACAGCAAATAACTCGGGAGCATTTACATATACAGTACAACATTGTGACAACAAACATACATCGTCACTGTTGGGTGGAAACCTTGTATGTCCAAAATCGTTTCCTTTTTACTAAGCCCATTTAAAAATATCTAAAATAGTGAAAATAGCCGATCTACAACCTGGCAACACGTCGACACGTTGTGGGCTTGTAGATCTGCTAAAATAGTGAAAATAGCCTATCTACATGCTGACATCACGTTGACGCGTTGTCGGCTTGTAGATCTGCTATTTTCACTACTTTTGTGCAAGAAAAGTTTACAAAAAAGTACTTCTGTAGGTGGCAGAGGGCTCACACTTGCACAATAATAATAACAGATTATTATTAAGTTACAACAACATTACAAATTACAAAAATACACAAAGTGCAAAGTTACAGTAGGGAAATGCAAACCTGTTTAACGCTGCTTATTTCTTATTTCTTATTTTGTCTGCTAGCCACTTGTCATTAAAGTATTTATTTATTTTTCAACATATAAACATGACATAACAGACACAAACCAACAACACAACAGTACAACTAAATTAAGAAACAAAAAACAAAAAACTTAAACACAGCAAAAACAGGCAGGCATACCTAAGCTAAGCGGACAACACCCCCTACACCTCTTTATTATCAGTTGTGATTACATATCAATTGTGATTTGTTTAAATATATGATCAATGCAGCAAACCCTTTATATACAAAAAGATGGAACTTCCCTTTTACATTGTTTATCCTGGCAATCAGATATTCATAAGATGCAGTCTCAGTCGGGTTGGGTCCAATCTGCCAGCCCTGGTGTACACGAGCTCTTCCAATTCCTTAATATCAGCCTAGCTGCAGTAATGAGCCCTGCAGTTATCAGTGCACGTTGACCTTTGCTGACTCCTTGTGGCAAAAGTGTGTCTCCTAGGAGACAGAACAGTGGAGATTCGGGCAGTGTTTGTCCCAACCAGTCCCTCCCCCAGTTTCCTCAGAACTTCTTTCCAAAAAGGTAATACCACAGGGCATTCCCAGAAGGCGTGTAAAAATGTTCCAGTTTCTCCTTTACACTTCCAACACCTTTTGTCTTCTACTAAACCCATCCTAAAAAGCTTCACAGGAGTATAGTAAAATATATGTATGATCTTGTAATGAGTACATTTGCTTCGGATATCCCTAGTGGCCCAACCAACCTTGGAAACTATATTCAACCATTTCTCTTTGCTTATTTCACATTCTAGATCCCTTTGCCATATTAATCTAAGATTATCAGATAGTATTGGATTATCAGTCCAATACTATGCCCTTGGAAACTTCTCAGGAGAGAAGACCGGTGTACTGTTAGCAGGTATTGCATATAGACTTGGCAACTGTTCTTGGTAACTATGCTTAGTTGAAGTCAAGTTGACATTGACAATAGCCTGTGATAAGAGATTAGCATACTGTAATATATAATATGGCATTTCCTCAGGAATAAGAAAGTGACAGCCAACTAAAAATATGTAAAGTAAAAAGAAAAGCAATCATCTCACAATTTGAAGTACAATGTTTTGGACAACAGTCATTCATTATAAAAAATATTTATTACATAAGAAAAAATACATCGGCCAAAGAAATGTTTCTATCAAAAATGTCCATCCAAGGTACTCCAGACTTTTTTTGTGAAGTGTTAAAATGACTAGCTACTATTTTGCAATGACATATTTTCTGAAATATCAAAACCTCCATTGGTAAACGTCCCAGAGAAACATTTGTTGTGATTTTGAGTTTCCAAGGCTGTAGGCACTCCTGTTTTGTTGATGAGTGAGGTAGCTAGCTAATGATGTTTATGGTTTTTATTCAGCATAGGTAGCAGTAGGGTAGTTTTAACAGATACAGTAAGACTCATGCCTTTTTTCTTTTTCTTACATACAGGGACAAACAGTACAATACGAAGCAATTCACACCCAACATAACGTTTAACACACAAGGTACAAGGCTGGTTCAGTTTTAAACAACACTTAATTCTCCCCATACCCTCCCTCCCTCATGGGTCCTTAGTCACCGGTGTGGCTATGCCAGGTGTGCATAGTTTAACTAAGCATATAGGCTACTGTGTATAAATCAAAGTCTGCAAATACTTTTGACACACATCCCCGGGTATGGACTAGTAAGTTAGAGAAAGCATGTCTCTGGAAATCCCAAGAGATAAGCCACAGGAAAATTCCTCATTAAAAAAAAGGGGGGGGGGGAGAATCCTTCAATATTTATTTATTTTAACTTCCATTGGCAACAGTGCAACAAACTTTAACAGTGAGAGGTCAACACACCAAAGCTCTCTGAAGAACAGTCATAGGAACATCTCAACTACAACTATTAGTAAAAAAAAAAAACATAAAAAGAATTGCAAATATTAAGAACAATATGTCAAACTTTTGTAATAAGTAAAATGTTTCTTGTCAAACGGGATTAAATCAGCGACCTCATAAGCCAGCTGGGAGGTGGAGAAAAGAAGAGAGAAGAGGGTTCTCTGGAAATCGAAGAACGCCAACGACCGTCCCTGTTGGAGGAGCAAGCGAGGACAGAGAGAACACATACGGTACTTGAGTCAAAGTATAGATACGCTTGGTCAAATACAGTATTACTCTACGATTAGTGAAAGTTTCTCTCTTCAATTTGAACTTGAGTTAAAAGTATTGGAGTACTTGCTTTTAAAAACACTAGGTATTCAAAGGTGCTTATTTTTTTATTTATTTTTATTTTACAAATTACAAAGTACATTTTCTTTTGAATATCAATGTATTTAAAATGTACACATTTTACAAACAAATTCAATATTTTCCAGAAAGTTAAAAAGATGTCAAAGGTTCCATTCCCGGCCCCGGCAATGTATTTACATGTATTTATTTGTATTCAGCGAGCGACACAATCGTGTGATGAAGCATACATTGTGTGTGTGTGTGTATGTGTGTGTGCCTGCAACATAGAGGCGCACATGCCTCTTACAGTAATTGGACCAACATCATCATTATTAGGGCTGGGCAATATGTCTCCAAATCAAGATCACGATTATTTCAAACTTTTGCCTCGATAACGATTATAATCTTTTTAATTGCGAAAATAGCGACACATTGTGAAGCTGTGAGCTTTTAGATCGCCTATTTTCACTAGTTTTGTACTAGTTTTGCCACCATTGAACAACAAAGTAAAAAGGTTTAGTGGTTAATTATAATTAGGCTAATCGTAGTCGGAATAGAAACAATCTATTACAATGTAGTGGTGTCGATTCGTTGATATATATAAGCCTCGCTTCTCTATTATTATTGTTATTATTATGTTTTATTATTATTATTATTATGAGTCTTGATATATTTTCGGTTAATTGCCCATTTATACAGTATTTAGTCAGAGTGCTATGGTTATGGTGGACTGGGTTGGTGCTCTACCTGGCAGAGGAGTCAGTGGTTTATGGACTCTGGACACTCTGGGCTCCATAGTCTGCATAGTCCTGGAAGAAAACATAAAATGAGGGTGTCAACATATAGAAACTGTGATTTAAAAAATATATAGTCAGTTGATCATACAAACTCATAACTATGCTCAACAATAAAAATCAAACAAGCCCAATGGCAATTCAAATATTTTGCCTCTAGCTGAGTCTTTTTCAACTGTTGGGGTTGGGACTCAAAAGTGAGTTGCAAAATTATCTGACAGGGTCATAGAGAAAGAATAACCTCAAATATTGTGTCATGTGATATTTCAAATCCCTGGCTGAGAGTGCATGGTTAATGCAAGATGCAGGTCCTGGTGTCAAACCATTTGAGATGCTCTGCTCCATGCGGCACAAAGGACAGTGCAGATGGTCAACCAGTGCCATCTAGTGGCCATATCCTGAGTAATGCAGACTAAAGCCAGCTGATGATATCCAGAGCAAAAATTCATATGTGACATACATGCTGTTACGTCCCCATTTAGGGGGAAAAGGGATGCAACATAAAGTGGAACCCGTTTTCTTCTGTTAAAATAAGTGTTAAATAGCTCTATATTCTGATAGTACTCATTGCTATAGTTAACTGCTTTATTAAACAGAAAATGCATTTTCAGTGCTCTATCCTGATTGGCTTACATTTTTTCATCTACCTGAAAATGTACTATATTAATCTGTTTACTAAAGAGCTGGAGGGACCCCTGTGACAGAACAAACGCTCTGTAGCAATGATTACTATCAGAATATAGTACTTTATATATTTTTTTATATAGTACCTTTTAAACAAAAAAACAACAACAAAATTATAACAAAACCCTACTTATTATCTACTCTAATTTAAAGGGATACTTCACTTTCGGGCCGGGGACACATTTAAAAAAAATATTAAAAATAAATGAAAAAAGTTATGGAAAATTCATGGCCCCCTCACACATTAGTGAGGGGGCCATGAATTTTCCATAACTTTTTTCATTTATTTTTAACATTTTTTTTAAATGTGTCCCCGGCCCGAAAGTGAAGTATCCCTTTAACCTAACAATACATGACTCATACAAAAAGCTGGCTTCACTCTATTGAAAGTCAGATTTTGGTGGGGATCTACAAGCTCACAACACGTCACAGGTCACATGCGTTGTGAGCTTGTAGATCTGATATTTTCGGTGCAGCTCTAGCAGCCAAGTATAAATGAAGCCTAAGAATGCCTCTCCACTTCTACACATTTTGGAGAGCTGTGAGTTAAGAGAAAGAGCTTCCTCTTACTCTTAACTCTTCATGCAGTTGATATTCTCAAATACCCTACCTCTCATAACGTAAGAATGTGGTGAATCCATAGCCTTATTGTACCATTCTTTATATATGTCTGTAGTTAGACACATTTATATCCATTTGGAGTTCCGAGGATGCATGGACAGAACGCACTGGCATTGCCATGCTTTAATAAATAATAACCTAACTGAGAATCAGCAAGTGAATATTAAGTTGATATGTCAAGATATCACAGATGTCTGTTGGACATGAGACATTACAGTTATTCTGACTGCAGCAACGGCCATGCACTGCATTTGGACATCTCTCGTTTCTGAGCTGAAATACGAGCATTTTCCCCGGATATGGTGGCTGCAGCCTGGTTGAGCTGGTGAAAACTACTTCACATAGATCGACTCTGAAAACGTAACCCTTTGGGAGCTGGTACATCTATCGTGTTTGTTTCTACACACAGCCATACGATGGATTATAATGGACATAAAACTTCTGTGACCGCTTGAAAAGGTTATAAAACACGAAATTCGCTGGCACTGTGAGTATATTATGAAAATACTCTGGCAGTCAAAGAGTTAAAACAACCAGTCATTAATGTGTAAGTGTTAAATGGCTTTATATTATGAATAGCACTGTAATAATAATAATTACTATAAAATCTCCATGTCTCTTCAGCTCTTTATAAACAGAAAATGCATATTTACTCTTTTATTATTTTTTCTTTGTTTTAACCAAAGAATATGACTTGCATTACATTTTACTAGGGCCTTCAAATACAGTACTTTTCAACAGACAGAAGGCAAGTGACCTTTTTACTTTTGGAAAATAATATTGAAGAAACTGTTAACTGGTTAATGTGTCCCGTCACTTTAAAAGCGTAATTTATACTTCATCGTACGACGGACAAACATAGCCAATCTACAAGCTCACACCGCATCTGATCGCACCACGTTGTGAGCTTGTAGATCTGCAATTTTCAGCAACGATAGACTGAGAAGACGTTGCACATTGAATATGTCACGCTAGGCGACACAAGCCACTCGCAGGGAGAGTTTCCCAAACTGATTATTATCAATTGGATTATTAATATTGTCAACGCAGACTTGCTACCAGGCTGGGCTGCATGCACCAGATACGTACATACATTGGGTAGAAGAGGACGAGCGAAACTTTTCACTCGTAACACCATTGTTCCACCACACATGTAACCACAACAACGACCCAAACACCCGAGTGTACAAATGGAACCAAATGGACCCTTACGGCCCCCTTAAAAATGGCGATGTATCCAATAGTGAGCCAATCGAATTCCTATTCCTCGTTTCCCTAGCCGCTATACCCGATAACAGGCTCGACAAGCCCAAAGCTTATTGATACCCAGGTCTCGATAAAACCGGGTTGGACCCGGACCCAGTTTTCGAGCTCCATCCCTACCCATGACTAATTCAGGCCGTGTTGCACCAGGCGCTAACACATTTCACCCACATAATGCGCCCTGTAGAGAGTCAAATTGGCATGGACACACCCCCAATGACCCATGGTGCAAAGTTCTGTCACTGAGTATAACACACAGACTGTGAAGAGTCACCTGACTGACCTGTTGTGTCCTTGGTTCTCCTGGCCAGAGAGGTGCAGCGCCCTGTGAGGGAGAGAGAAGGGGTCAAAGGTCAAACAGATTAAATACATGCTTATATGTGCACAGGGAGGGGGCAGTGGGAGGAAGAACAGGTGTATGTAGCTATTCCAGGGCAGTGCTGTTTTAATTTCAAGGACCCGCCATGACTCAGAGAGTGCACAAATGGAACCAAATATCTCTCTCTCAGTATTAGAATTGATTATGACAGAACCACAATGGAAACAAGACTTTTCTGTGTTATCATTGCTTGTGTAATTGTACTTGCTGTACTGTTTGCAAACTGTTAAAGTATCAAAAACTAAAAGATAGCAAAGAAAGAGAAGGGTCTATTTGGTTACTAACTATCAATCATTTAGCTTTGGACCCCCTGAAACCCTCTCAATGACCCCTGTGGGTCCATGGACCCTACTTTGAGAACCAGTGGTCTAGGGCCTTTTTCTCACGTGCAAGACCATTATGTGCTCCACCACAGGAGAGCAGCTGGGACCAAGAGGGAAATAGCAAGAGTCGCATTCTGCGGTTTACTTCCCGTTTCTGCGTGACGTAGGTGGACACCTTTTTAGGAGACAGGAAGCAGCTTGGAGTCTATTGATTCCAATGGAAGAGTGAACGTGAACACAGCTTCTGAACCATTCTTTAGCTCCATGGTTACTGAAATAAATATTGGACCCGATCGTCACAAGACACACAATATGTACAAGATTTTCATACTAAAATACTAACATTTGTGATACAAATGAGGAGAAAATCAACTTTGTTATCAACTTTTCTCTATCCCAGCAAGACTCTCGCGATATTTGGGAAGATATCTGAACTTAAGGGTCCATCTCGGTCCATCTGCAGTCTGACGGACGAGACATAGAGGGCTCTGTCCCTTATATTAGATTTTATTATTATATTAGACTTTAACTCTATGCTCTAAACTGAGATTCTGAATATAGTATGTGAAATCATATGGACATATTAAAAAATAAATACAATGTGTGTTCCAATGCTCAATATCATTTTCCATTATTAAATGTCTTGGTTGATGGGGTTTGATTTGGGAATCATGACATTTTGCTAAACATTCATGCTAAACACTATAGTCTATAGTGGTAAAATATATACCTTATAAATAAAAGGCCCTGTTACAATGTTGAGCGGAAACAGGAGCACATCTAGCATAAGACTGAATAATACGTGTGTGTTTCTGGGGGGAATTGTATGGGTTTCTTAAAAGCATCTTTGCCAATAACAGTGCACTTTCAAACATGTAAAGCATTTATTTTCTTTAATGAAGAAAATACACAAATGCACATCCACATGACGTTGTCAGCCAGGGAGAGGGGAGTAGAGGGGGAGGGGGAGGCGGAGGGTGGTGGGATGGTCGGGGGAGAAGCAAACCAAACCTACTTAGGAGACCATTTGTAAGATTTGTGTACTATTTCACCTCTAGTGGCTATGCTATATTAACAATCTTTGGCTAGGATCTATGAGTGTGTGTGTGTGTGTGTGTGTGTGTGTGTGTGTGTGTGTGTGTGTGTGTGTGTGTGTGTGTGTGTGTGTGTGTGTGTGTGTGTGTGACCAAATGTCCACTCATCAAGTATAGAAACGAGGAAAATCCTGTGAAGTGAGAACATTTTGCAGGTCTTAACTTGTCAAGGAATTTAGGTTTAGGATGAGGGGAATAATTCATTGTTCATTTAACATTGAACTGCCAATAGAAATCAGTCAACGGTCCTCTAGTCTCGCACTGCGAATCGGAGATCTCTGCCTACCGATACACATCTGTGGACTTGACTGGGGAATGCAAGGTAGAACAGCCGCTAACAATAGGTCGGAGAGGCTTATTGTCGGCATCACCCAGAGCGCGGGAGTCTATCACCGTTTCACAGAGCGCTAGATCTACCGTCAGCTTCCAGTACTTACTTACCGCAGGACATGCCGACTCTCAACATGGATAAAAGCATTCTTTAGGTGGGGATAGATTCTCTTATAGCTGTAACATAGCAAATTCACATCGGCTGTTCTACAGCTACCTTTAGCCCACTGTAACAATCAGTTATTGCCAGTGTGTCATCCACAATGCCATGCCCAGATTCACCCCTCTCATCTCTCCAAATATTATTCATAAGCTTAACAACTAAATATGTTACTTACTGCGTAGCGTGCAGGGTGCATGGCAGGTGGCGGACCATAATGGCTACTGACCACAGAACCGCAATGGCAGCAGATGTACTGGGATGGGCGTATCGCAGGAGCCTGGCCAATCAGACCTGGGTGGTGACAAAACAGGACAAATAGTACATACTGTAGTTAAGTCATGATCATGACATTTTACTTGATGCTTAATTGTCATACAAATAATTGCGATTAACGATTTAATTGTTTTTAGCATTGAACATTGGAACATATAATTTGTGTTTTTAGGCTTCGTAAATAAAGATTTCACAGAGCAAATATGAAAAATAATTAAAATATATACAGAAATGACTGACATATTTAATCATTTTTTAATAAAAAGAAAGAATCAGGAAGCGTTGCGAGCTTGCAGATCTATTTCCACTAGTTTTGAAAATATAGAAAATGTATTAACCTTTTCAACATGGAATTGATGTCTATATGAAGCATAATTGTGATTATCTAAAATAATTGTGATTAGGCGATTATTTATTCATTGTAACAGGCCTATATACACGCATTTGCGTTATTCAGCAGTAATGCTGAGGATGGCCTTCCTGCCGAATCACATGTAGGCCTGCGTTTGGACAAACAAACAAAAGTTTGTTTATTTGGTTGACTGCTGATCGCTCCCCATCTTAAAACGCCCTAAGACTTCTACAGAGTGTGGAAAACAGACAATACACCCAGTGTTCAAATCTACAGATGTTGTTGTTGTCTTAAACATAAAATCAAGTGACAAAAGCTGGATTTAAAACATAGAATGACAACATAAAGCATAATTTAAGTGTTCAATTCTCCCTTTGCTCCAAATAGTTTAGGAAGGATCAAATAAAATGGCTGATCAGTAGTGTACATACGAGGGGAAGCCTTCTTTCCCCTGATGGCAGGGCCCAGCTTCACTTTACTCCCGTTGAAATAAATATGTTGCTGTGGTAAAGATAGTACAGAGAAGGTGTTATAATTATGTATAAACAAACCAAACAATAACTGCAGAGTGATAACTGTAAGTCAGTAGTTCTTAAAGTGGGTTTTGGGCCCCCCAGGGGTCCTTGGGGCAGTTCCAGGGGGTCCCCAGCTAAATTAGTTAATACAGAATCAAAATCAGCTTAACCACTTTAACCCTACATATATTGACTATTTGGGGGTCCTTGATGAGAAAACGTTTGTGAGCCACTGCTAGGTAAGTAATACTTACTTCAGTAATCTTCTGAATGTTAACTTCTTCGTCGAAGCTGATGAAGCCATATCTTGAAAAAGAGACGAAAACTTAGTTCTCAAAATACCAACAATTTGACATCAGTACTGATCAAATCAAATAAATTGATTTTATGGTTTCAATGTAACGTTCATTGAAAAAAATATGTCTTTCTCCTTACTTATTTCTGTTGCATGCATGTCCAAAACAGTCAGTATCTGACAGCATTCTGATTGCCATGTATTCTTTAATGCTCACCCTAAGAAGCTCCCTCCGTGGTAGATAAGCTTCACCCTCCTTATGAGGCCGAACTCCTCAAATATTTCGCGGATTTCACTTTTATCCGGCTGATGACAACCATGAATGAACAAAATAAAAATACATTATAAGGGCGCGCTCCCACCAAGAGTTGGCTGGCCGCTGTTAAACGCAGGTTGTGCGCGGCCACAGTTTTTTGCAGCCAGCGGATTCAAAAAAACGCTGTGACGCACCTGTCACTCACATTCAAGACCGTCCCCGTAGCCCGCACCGCCTGCTGTATGAATAATTTGACTAAGCAGTTTTATGCTTAGTCGCGGAGAGCAGATAAACGCAAGGTCTGCGCGACAAGCGGAAAAATCTGCTCTTGCGTGAATCCACGCATTTACATTGACAATGCATTGGCAGATTCTGCCCCAGAGGTAAAATAAAAGTGCGGTGGGAGCGCGCCCTAAGCAGGTTAACTGTCATACTGGTCTTTCTAAACCCCATGAACCCTAGCAGCCCTATTCTGGGGGCCAGCTTTTGGCAAAATTAGCTGCTCTTGAAGCTTGTGACGTGCTGTGAGCTTGTAGATCGGGCAAAGAGATTTACTACAGAGGGGAAAAGGGGGGGGGGGTCTGAACAACTACATTTATAGGGTTTTAAGCTCCCATATTTACTGTTGCATCTACATGTGTACACAGTGCAGTACAATGATCATATCATAACCCGGCAGGCCTCGTGTTTAGAACAGTGGTTCTCAATCTTCTTAATTTCAAGGACCCCCATGACTCTGAGAACATACTAAAGGAACCAAATGGACCCGCAAGGTTTCATTTGTACTCTCTCTGAGTTACAGACCCGAAAGGGTCCATTTGGATCCCTTTCAAGGAGCCCTGAGGGTCCCTGGAACCCACTTTGAAGAACCACTGGTTTAGAGAACAGCCAGATGTTTTTTAGTACAATGGACCACAATGGAAACAAGCCCCCTGGGGCTTTATGCGTTATCCTTTTATCACAACCTATGACTGTAATACATGTACTGTTAACTTGTTAAGTATTCAATCAATCAATCAAATCGTCGATCAATAATCCTTACATTTGTCCTTTTGAAGTGCCCTTGAGCAAGGCACTGAACCCCCCCTTCTGTTATGTTGTTCCAGATCAAATGTTCAGCTCTAAGCTTAGCTACAGTACATAACTCAGAATGTAAACACCATCCAGACATCAGATCCAACTCACATAGTCAAGCCCTCCTACAAACAGGGTGTTTGGGATGTCCTGGCCCTCAGGCAGAGGGAAGCCATTTGCCATGTAACGTGTCTGGAACAATAGGAACAATGAAGTGAGTCAAGACGACTGTTGGCAATAACAAAGAGCGGTGCTTAAATCCTTTGTGATATTTGGACAGGCTGCAGAATATATTCTAATTCTAGAAGCATACAGCCATTAGCAAAATGACGTTCAAGGGCTGTATACTGCTTGTCAGCCATGCAAGTTCACAAGTATTACATGTACGGGGAATAATACTGGCCAGGGGTCCCCAGCAAATTAGTTAATATAGCATAGACATCAATTTGAACCACTTTAACCCTAAATACATCGGCTATTTGAAAATAGCCAATATACAGCTTGTAAATCGTCTAGTTAAAAAACATAGATCTTTAAAAAATGTGAAGTGAAACATTTAAAATATTCTTTTGAAACATTTACCAACACAAATGTTTCTCTGGGGGTCCCTGTCACAGACTATTTTCAGATGAGTTCTCCAAATATACATTTGAGAATCACCACTCCACAAATAGCTATGCATGCAAGCAGGACTAAAGGATGAGAAGAGGACGTCTATAGTAGCTACAGGGGGTCCGGGACCCCTAGGGGTCCTCAGAGTTACTACAGGGGGGCCGCCAAATATTTGTGTGATAGGATATTTGTTTTAACATGAACCACTTGGACCCCAGCAGCATCCCTATTCTGAGAACTTTAGCCGATCTACAAGCTCACAACGCATCGCGAAGCGTTGTGAGCTTGTAGATCGGCTATTTTTGGCAAAGCGGTTTTTGATTTGTAGAGAAAAAAAAGACAAAGCACAGAGTGAAAGGTCAGGTTTACTAAGTATTGACCATTTTTAAGAGGTTGAATTAAATGTCTGAAAGCTCTGGTCCATAGCGTTAGAAGAAGTTCTCCTTGACGCTATGTTACTTTAGAGCCGTTGCTCGAACAGCGCAGGCTGTGCAGCCTCTTGTCTTTAGTCAAAAATAACAAATTCACTTTCACTACTCACCAAAACAAAGACGGTTTAAGATGTTTAAAGCCTGCTTTTCTTAGTGGGGACACTCGGAGCCCCCCACCTCATGTCTAAAATACACAAACGCGGCCCTCCCCTCCCCTCCCCCTCGATTCGTTCACCATCACCAGACAAATGGCTGCTATGCAGAACAGGTTTACCGGTGGCGGTGAGCGTCCTCATACACGGTATAAATCAAACGCAACACAGCATTATGGCTTCACTATGGATTTACAAAGGCTAACACTATGCTAAAAACTAGTCATTTCCTATACAACCATGTTTCTACTATTTATACACCCGTAAACATAACTATTTCATAAACCTAAATATTAAAACTTAACATAAATATAATATTAATCACATTAATCAATCTACATTAAGGTCATTAGAAGATATTGTCTAATGCTGGTCTACTCTTCTATGAGTTGACTCAAATCAGCTGTTCTGTGCGTATGCGGTTGTGCTCACGCGTGCGCGCATTAAGCTACGTGCTCGTGCGTGCATGTGACGTCATTAAAATACCTTCAACTGGGGGAAAACATCACCATTACACCACTGCAAAAAAGTGTATTTTAGACGTCGGAAATACTCCAGTAAAGTAAAAGTACCTGAAAATGTTATTTAAGTACAGTACTTGAGTAGTACTTGTCTTAGTTACTTACTTCCACCACTGGTGTTCACTTACGTCCTCACATACAGATAGTTGGCCTAGTATTCTACTGCTTACTGCCTGCGAATAATATCTACAATGACGACCACAATAATAATGATAATAATAATAATAATAATAATAATAATAATAATAATAATAATAATAATAAACACATTAACAATGCAACTAAATACTATGAAATATACATAAAAGATAAAATAAAATCCATCACATAATTATGTGATGGAAAAACAGTTTTAAAAAAAAAACATGAAATTGAAGATTTCTGTATAATGAGATACTTTTACTTTTGGTACTTTAAGTACATTTTGATGCCAATACTTTTGTACTTTTTACTCAAGTACATTCTCAATACTAAACTTTTACTTGTAACAGAGTATTTATGCACTGCAGTATTGATACCTTTACTTAAAGTAAAACATGATGTGAGTACTTCTTCCACCAGCTGTCTAGTTGCATTTAAAAACATCATCACTGCGAAACAGCACCATTATACCCTGATTTATAATCCATCCATTGTAGGGTGTGGCTCGCCGAAAAACAGCAGATCTACAAGCTCACAATGCCCTTGTAGATCTGCTGTTTTTCGGCGAGCCACACCGAAACACACAACGCGTTGTGAGCTTGTAGATCTGCTATTTTTCGGCGAGCCACACCCCCAAACGAACGAAGTAGGCCTATAATTCTGGCTTTTTTAATTAGCCCTTCGATTTGAACAGGGAGCTAAATCAAATCTGAGCGAACAACAGAAACCATGATAAGGCAGGATAAATCCCCCTTAATACAGTATGATGGCCAAAAGGATGTTTTATTATAACTCTCTGGCATCAATGTAAAGTAGGCCTAACGATCAAAAGAGATCGAGTCTCTACACAAGCTTTTTTTTTTCAACTCCACACACAAAACAAGTAATCAAGAAAATTGAATACATAGGACCTTAATGGGAACAAGCCCTGAGGGCTTATCTGGGTTATCCTTTAAGCATTATTTTGTAGGCCTATAAATCTGTGCCACCATTGCATTGTTTTTGCAAACTGTTAATAAAGTATTCAATCAATCAATCCAACGTGACGTGCATGCAGTGATCAGTGTAAAAGTGTTACAGTGTGTCACTCACCATGGTTTATAATCGAAACGAAAGTGATTAGAAGAAAGTGATTAAGTATGAAAACACAGAAAGCTGCGCAGACACGAATAACCTCTGATTGAACTCAGCTGAAGAGGGAAGATTATGACGTAACCACGCCCATAAGCAGTGGTGGGTAAAAGTACTATTTTTTTTTTACTTAAGTAAAAGTATCAATACTGCAATGTAGAAATACTCTGTTACAAGTAGAAGTCCGGAATTCAAAATGTAGGATACTTAAGTAAAAGTACAAAAGTATTGTTATCAACATGGACTTAAAGTACCAAAAGTACAAAGTACTTGCTGAATTTCCCATTTTACATGTTTTCAAATGTATAAAATGTATCAAAATCTTTTGAAAATAGCCGATCTACGCATAGTGAGCTTGTAGATCGGCTATTTTCAAATGATGGCCGAAATGTATAGGCTATAGGGCTGAAGTGTATGTTTTATACTAATAATCAAAATCTACAAAGTAACTAGTAATTAAAGTTGTCATATAATTGCAGTGGAGTAAAAGTACAATATTTGCCTCTGAAGATGTAGTGGAGTAGAAGTAAAAGTATTGAAAATTAGATATACTCCAGTAAAGTAAAAGTACTTCAAAATTGTACTTAAGTACAGTACTTGACTGCATGTCCACCACTGAACAAAATACTCAAGTAAATACTCAAAAGTTTTTTTTTTTAAAGTAATCATTGCTATAAAGTGTTCAGTAACAGTGTTACATAGCTCTATAATGTGATAGTAATCATTGCTATAGAGTGTTTGTTCAGTAACAGTGTTAAATAGTTCTAGAGTGTGATAGTAATCATTGCTATGAAGTGTTTGTTCAGTAAAAGTGTTAAATAGCTCTTTAATGTGATATAGAGCTCTACATGTTTGTAACCTGTGGATGACACTGGATGGACACTATTTTATTGTAATAGCCTACTTTCTTTCCTAAAGGTTTCTGGTAGCTACATATTTCACAGATAATATTAGATTTAAAACGTGCAAATAAATCGTTTTAGCTGCAAATCAGTGGTGAGCTATACTTTATATTATAATGGATGCAAGTTAATCTTAATATTCAGGTGTATTGTGATTATTTAGTATGTCCAATATGAAGATGAGATCCATTTCTGGAACAATTAATGCACAAATGTGTTTCCACACACAAAAATGTTTTATGTAGTAATGGTTCCATCTAGTGGATATACTGCAGAGATACACATGGCTCTGTGTGAAAGCTGTTTTCTATTTGCTGATCAGTACTCACATCCGGTCTAAAGCCCGCCTACTGTATCTGGTAACTTTCAACCAAATAATACATTGACGCACCGTTTCCGTATCCTTTCCAGACCCAGACCAGATCAGCAACCTGCAAAGTGAATTGATCCCAGTCTACTTCCCGAGGAGGTTAACGTATTTGTATCACACCGAGAAGCTGTTATATAAAGACATTAAATTGGTTGGAAATATGAAAATGAATTTGTTTTCTCAAACTACTTGGATCTGTATAATAATACTGTTCATTTCTGCATTATGTAGGCCTACTTCTGAGAACATTATTAGTGTAGTCAAGTGAGTGTACTAGATCCTACTAGTTCAGTTGAACCATCTTATTCAGCAGGCCTAGTTTGTCGTGACTTTTTGTTGCATGAACATATATGAACATTATATTTATATGTATTATTTATTATATTATATTATATTTATTATATTATATTATATTTATATTAACACATTGTTGAGTTTGTCCTCTGGTTCTGTTTTGTTCTCCTTTTTCCTTTTCCTAATGTCTTGGTGTGTGTTGTTATCTGGTCATAGAGACATAGATACGTGTTGATGATTTGAATTGTACTTCCATGTACTGTTTCTCATGTCTTACTAAATAAAGTACATGAATCAATCAATCAATCAATCAATCAATCAATCAATCAATCAATCAACTTGATACAACTTGTATAGGGAGCTACTGCTGAGAGCTGAATACAGGAATCATAGTTTAGGTAGCAGACAAGCAGACGTGCAGACTGTAGCTACTGTGGAAAGCTTGGTTTATTGTACGATACAAGGACTGACAATCTGTTAAATATGTTTATTGTCACATACAGTACACGGTCTGCTTTATGAATGATCTAAACTAAGCACTTCTGGGGTCATTTTAACTTCTACTCAGGCTTTTATATTTCACCCCAGACAGTTTCTATGTTGCTCTTTAAAATATTTAGATATTTGAAATGTATTCATAATCATATCAGACTGTAGTATATAAGCCATACAGCCTATGATATAAGCCCATGATTGTATAACTTCAAACTCCATTTGAAGTTAACCATGTTAGATTAACTGAAAACAATTGTCCTTAATTGGCATTAGCCTTTTATAAGGTTAGTATCAGGCTAGTGTAACAGAGTGCAGTTGATAGAGTCATTTGATCTCTTATCTTATCTTAATTATCATAATGTGTCTAGGGTCCTTAACCTGGTTAAAAATGTCCTATTAATTATGGTCTCATGGGCCTGTAATACTGTCATGTTAAAAGTACTCTGTACTACCAGTCCCTCTGTCTGCCAGCCAAGGTCAAACGCATGCAGGCTTTCTCTGCGGCAATCTTTTGTTTTAAGAACACTGTATCTAGAATGCTCTTCTCTACAGCTGTCTCCCTTAGTGTCACCAAATCTCCTCTGACCAGTGACAGGTCAGAGCAGTCAGATGTCAAACCTGTTGACCCAGACATGGGGACGCTGTTGTCCAGAGATAAACTGTCACACAATCATCATCTACCATCATCTACCATCATCAGACGACGACGTAACCATCGCTCTCATCCAATCCGAGAAGTCCACCTTCACCCGGAACCTCATCGATGTCACATCCTATGATGTCATATGTTTATGTTACTGGACTCTGTTAAAAGCTACTGCTTTCTCTGTTACACTACAGAGAGACGCGACCGATGATGCGGAACCATACCTGTGATATACTGTAACCTTCTACTTTCTCTCTGATCTGAATACAAACATGTTTCGTTATACCCTTGGCTGTGTCTTCTGAGTTTGGTTTTTCCTTATTGCCTCCGTTATAGAGCGTCGCAGTTCCCGCCCACTTCCTGTTTTTTTTGGTGCCGGAAGAAAAAACTCAATGCATTTTTCCATTGACATTTCCAAAAATATTTATATCTATTAATTTAAGCCTCGAATCAAGCCATCACGATATGACATGAATCATGACCATAAAACGTTTTTTTCTGTGATTTTTTTTTATTTTATATTTAATTATATGATATACTATATTTAATAAATACCATTTGTTTTGCCGTTTTCAACAAAAAAAAATAATCACAGAATCAAACGTTTATGGTCATGATTCATGTCATGTCATGATGGCTTGATTCGAGGCTTAAATTAATAGATATAAATATTTTTGGAAATGTCAATGGAAAAATGCATTGAGTTTTTTCTTCCGGCACCAAAAAAAACAGGAAGTGGGCGGGAACTGCGACGCTCTATACAAGTATGATGTACTTTGTGTGGGTCATAAGGTTAATTCAACTCCATCAGCAGTAGTTTGTATAATGACTCAAAAATGTTTCACCACAATGTTAATTAGGTCTAGGTCTGATTAGGTCTAGGCAATTTTTATTTTATTTTGAAAAACATTTTAAAATAGTGAAGCTAGCCGATTTACAAGCTCACAACCTGTTGATGTAGATCGGCCATTTTCACTGTTTTAAAATGTTTTTAAAAATAATCCAAAATGCCTAATAACTTGAGGCATATTAGGAAAATAATAATAATAATAATATAATTATTATGACCTACAAAATGTATTTGTGACATAACTAAAATAATTAGGGAGTTAGGGAAACAAGAGTTAATCATATTATCTACCATTTGATAGAAAAAAATCGTAAAATGAAGTTAGAATATAGCCTACAGCCAAACTGTGAAGGAATTTCTTAGTCATTTATTTTGAAGGTATGTTTTCCTTTGCGCAATGCATTGTGGGGTAGTAGTTCTTTCTTTGAGCAGAAGTCTGAGATCCGCCATTACGGCTACACCACACAGCTGTTCTAACATATAGTTATAGTTAGTAAAACATCTCCAGATATTTTGCTGGCTTCTTTCGTGTTTTGTACTGGAAGTGGAACCACATTTGTTATCCGTGAAGACGTTTGTGGTAAGTTTGTGTTAATGTTAAATAATTACGTAAATGAATTGGAGCATAGGCTATAGCATATATTAGCTCCCTGCTAACGTTAAATTCGCCACAAAGCCTTCTTCCCCCTCAAACACTCGGTCCAAATGCAGTTCTAAGTAGTCAATAGGTTTCGTTGACATTTGTGTGTGTGTGTGTGTGTGTGTAGTTGGGTGTGTAATTGTGTTTGTAATTGTGTTAACACTCGGAACAATAACATTAGCTTGCGAGCGCCGTTGCCAGATTCTGTGAGAGAAACAAGCAACCTGGTCTATAGGAAAAAAGCCCAAAAGAAGTGACTATGAGCCACATGAGCACTTTAAACATATACATCAGCTACAAGCTCGTTGTGAGCTTGTAGATCTGCTATTGTCAAATAAAATATTGTGGGGGAAGTTATAATTAGCAGACTTGGCAAGTGTTGCCAGATTCTGTGAGAGGAACAAGCAACCAGGTATAGGAAAACAAGCCCAAAAGAACCGACTATGGGCCACATGAGCACTTTAAATCAGCTATTTGAAAAAGCAGATTGACCAGCTCTCACAATGCGTGATGATGTGAGCTTGTAGATCTGCTATTTCTAATTATAATCTTGGGGGGATATTATGATAAGCAGGCCTGGCACAGGGTTAGGGTTTTCATCACATGCATTTTACAAGTTGTAAGGTTTAGTTGTGTGTGTGTTAGTGTGTGTCATCAGATTAACTTTTGTTTGCTGGACAGTGTGGTTTGTAAAATGAGTGGCTGAACAATGTGTTTGTATTTGCCAGGTGAAGGATAGATGGAATCAAAGTCAGTAATGGAATCAGATTCACAATCAAATCATACTCTTATTAGAATAGTTTTATGAACATGTGGCATGTAATATCTGTGGATTAACTGACTGAATTCCTGTGAATGCGTC
This sequence comes from Gymnoscopelus braueri, assembly GCF_963280865.1. Classification (NCBI taxonomy): domain Eukaryota; kingdom Metazoa; phylum Chordata; class Actinopteri; order Myctophiformes; family Myctophidae; genus Gymnoscopelus; species Gymnoscopelus braueri. The sequence continues at coordinate 56,290,646 of NC_137612.1, forward strand.
ATCACGGACATGTTTATTATTATTATTGTTAATAGTATTATCATATTATTATTGTTATTATTCAATAGCCTTGCTGTTTATATGTTACAAACACACCCAGACACAACAGGAGAACACAAACTTAGAACCGTACTATGTCTGTACTGTTGAATTATTGTTTGCAGCAGTGTATGCAGGCTCTTTAAAGGTGATGTTGTTTCAAGATGCCTTTGTGGTGGCTAAGCAAAATCACAAAGTATTAGCTAGTCATTCCTACTACTGCTACATACAGTCATTCAACATTGGTGGAATGTGATGCTGTGGTTTTGTGCAGTAGTAGCTGCCTAATTTCAGGACACCGTCATAAGACATATAATATTTGACCAATTTATACACAGCGCCAGGATGAATAAGATGAGAGGCACTGTTGCATGCATTTATATTTGTACACACTCTGAGAAAATGATCATGTTTTACTGTGTACAGTACACAGTAAAACGCGTAGCTGTTTGTTTGTAAATCTACCTGTCTTAGAGCTGTCATATGAATGATATGTTTGTATATTACATGGTTAGCAGTAGTGGATAGTAACTATATAAGTACATTTACCTTGAGTAACGCTTGAATCAGTGGCACACGTTTTCCACAAATAGATATAAATATAAATGTATGCATTTGTGTTTTCCTGTATGCATTGACAGGAGTGGTGGAGCACTAGCTTCATGTCCATTCATCAAAGGGTTGCCCATCATTGGTGTTGAAAGATGATGACCTTAAAGATGTAAATGCCTTCCTCTGTGAGGAAGGCACTTTTTTTCTTGGAACCTCTTGCAACAAGAGCTTAAACTGAATACCCTAGCATCTATTAGCCATTTTAGGAATTTATATAATAACCCTGTGCATTACCTGTATGCAGCTGTTTTAACTGATTGCTGTCAACATGCAACTCTTTTAACTGTTTGTCAACATTTTGTTTTTCTTGTTGTTCCTATGTTATTTATATGTGTGTAATCTCGGCATAGGAGAAATGGTGAAATTAATTGGGACAGTGCAGGCGGGTCATCAAGGCTAATGTGGCCACAGTGAAGAGCATGTAACTTTTTGAGGGGCACACGGCCAAACTAAGGGACAGCGATGGCCATGGCCAATGTGAAATTATTTCCCTGGTTAAATAAATACTGTATATATGAACATGCTTCTTGGTTAATCAAACAAGTAATCGATAGAATAACACCTAAGAAAATAATAGTTACAGCCCTAATGGTTTGCTGTCTCCCTCTGTATACCATCCCAGCCCTGCAGTCAATCGTCCACTACCTGTTTGTGTTGAGGGGCTGCAACAAGGCAGACGCAGGGAAGGAGGTGGACACACAGAAAGAGGTGGTGGTCTCTATGCTACTGAGACAGTACCACCAGGTAAACACACACACACTTTCTACCTCGTCATCATCTCCATAGTCATACTGGGAATTGTTTTCACCCTAGTCCTGCAGCAGTGTCACAAAGAGAATGAGGACAAGTGGAAGAGACTATCCAGACAGATAGCTGATGTTATACTGCCCATGATTGCCAAGCAGCAGGTGATGGCATGTATATGATATTTTAATGATGCGAGACTGTGATTCTTGCATGGCATGGAGTTTTCATGGTTTTATGTCATGCGATACCCATTCATTTCTAATTTAAAATGATGGTTCCCAATGCGGTTTCTGTATTTCTCATTGCAGCATTAAGATATTGTGTAGAATTAATGTTGTTCCTGTTCTTGACGGCTTCCTGTAAGAAAATGTGTGTTCCATCTCCACAGATGCACCTAGAATCTCCTGAAGCATTGGGAGTTTTAAACACTCTGTTCGAGACCGTGGCCCCCTCCTCTCTCAGGCCTGTTGACATGCTGCTCACAAGAGTATGTTCACTACCTCCGGCCACCATGGTGAGACACACACACACACACACACACACACACACACACACTTGGTCCGTTTCTACAAAAAAACTTTGGGTCTCTATTACATGGGTTAGGGTAAACATGTGAACATTTTGCCAAAAAGCTGAAAAGTCTGTTGGCACAAAGAAAAAAAACAACCTCTTCTTCACCAGTTATCTGTGGCGACTGTCCCGCTGTGGGTGTCGGGCATCCTGGCCGTGCTCAGGGTTCCTATTTCCCAGTCCACGAGGACATCGTCCTGTCCCGGGTCCACAAGCTGTCTCTCCCCTCACCTCCTCTCCTGCCACACCATCCACGGCCTGCGTCAGCAGAACCCCTCCCTCCCTGGAACCTCCCCCGGCTACCCTCGGCAACCAGGAGACCAATGGTGAGACGCCACATGCCCCGCCTGAGGAGACATTGTCTCATACACATCTTCAAGAGTGGTGAGTAATCACTTTACCAACTAAGAACCTATGTTACTTACCATTCTTGAAGATGAACCACAATTTCCATGCATTTTTCGGAACTGTTTTATATCGTAAATGCTGGATCTTCACTTCACTTTTGAAGTGTTGCTCAACGTGGCCTTTGACGTGATCGAGCATGAGTTCATCTGTGGGAGCAACAAGCGAGAAAAATATAAAGGGCAATATAAAGGCTTGGGTTAAAAAGAACAGGTTGACGGCAAGTATTCGTTTTTCCCCCATTGAAAGCAGACATTTTTGGGAGAGGGAAGAAAAGTAGAAATGGTAAAACAAAATCAAATGATTAATTGACACTTCACCATTTGTCATTGCAAAAAGTTGAAGTCAGCTCAATGTGTTTGTGTAGCTAATAATAATAATAACTAGAAAGTACTGTTCCTGAAGAAACAGTGTGGGATCGCTAAGAATGTTGATAGTATCGCACTAGAAAGTACTGTTCCTGATTAATTCTGTCTTACCTATTTATATTACATATTGTGATGTCACGTGAAGCTTGACCAATCCGAAAACGGGCAGAATTTAAGAGTTCGCTCTGACATGATATTGATTCTGTGAAATAAGAGTTAATTGGTCTGATAACATTCTTGTTCATGACAACATTTGATTTGTATACTTGCTATCACTCTTATGGGACCTTCTATGGCTCCCGTCCCGCGTTTGTCCCAGAAATGGACTTCAGACCCTTGCCCTAGTGACGCTGAATATTTGCTGAACTCAGAGTAGCTGTTTCACCATCTACTCTTCATATATAAGTACTTTTACTCAATATCCTGCTTCCTGCATTAGAGAAGGCCTCTAGTTTTACATAGGATTTCACCCTTGCATAGGTTTCTCCTCTACATAGGATATCGCCACTACACTCGCAATTTGCTCCGTAATGCGTTCTGAGCTTGTAGATCAGTGATTCACTACCGTTGCGAAACACTATTATATGTACAACAACGGTATGGACCAAGAAAACTAAAAGCTAAAACATACTTGAAATGCTGGAATGAAATCAAAATGATCTGTTTTTTGGCCATAGGTTTTCTCCTGTGTGCTTGCCCAGGTGGTGGTGTGGCGTCCAGGACTCGTTGCCCCTCAGTGTGGACATCCAGTGGGCCCTCTCTGCCTGGCCCTGTGTCTGGAACAAGCTCTCCATGCCGCAGTACACCACACACACCTGCTCCCTCATCTGCTGTCTGCGCCTCATCATTACTGCAGGTCAGTGGGCTGCCATTTACATCAATGTTTGCAGCCCTTGAACTACTGCCCTACTGTATTTGTGCGTGTACACACACATACAGTATTGATGTATTGTGGTTAGTCGACTAGGTCGACTAGGAATGCTGCATTAGTAATCCTCCACTGCTGTGTTTAACTTCAATCCTCTGTGCGTGACTTTGTGTGCCCCAGTGGCTGAGAGTCCTGTAGACCAGCTGCTGCATCCCGAGAAGAAGAAGAAGAAGATGATGGAGGTGGAGAGAGACTCTGATGTGGACCAGGTGGACTCGCCACACGCTGACAGTAAGCACTTAACTCAAAAGAAAGCAATTTATTCTACAGTGAGTGCAGAAGAAAGTACCTCTACAGTATCATTGTTGTAGACCAGTGGTTCTCAAAGTAGGGTCCAGGGACCAGGGGTATTAGAGAGAGTTTCAGGAGTAGGACATCCCCAGCAAAACTAATGTAACAACTGTAACCCTATTTTATACTTTGGTTATTTTTGAAAAATCTTGAACAATTGTGAAAGATTTTGAAAACTAAACATTTTAACAATATAAATCTTCTCTTATGGGGGTCCCTGGCACAAATTATTTTCAGATGGGGGTCCACGGCCAAATACATATCAATTTGTCCGTGGCATGTTTGAGAACCACCTTCTACAGTACAGACTACAGTGAAATGTGCTGTGTCAGGTGTTTTCATTGTTGGCAGGACACATTAATCTCTCACTAGAAATGAATGAGACTGTGTCTGGTTTATTTTCTTTCTTTTTTTCTCTTCCTCAAACAGACTCATTAATTTCTACTGAGAGAATGTTGTGTCCTGTTTTTCCCCCCAGCATTTTAAAGTTTGGTGATGTGTGTGTGTGTGTGTGTGTGTGTGTGTGTGTGTGTGTGTGTGTGTGTGTGTGTGTGTGTGTGTGTGTGTGTGTGTGTGTGTGTGTGTGTGTGTGTGTGTGTGTGTGTGTGTGTGTGTGTGTGTGTGTGTGTGTGTGTGTGTGTGTGTGTGTGTCCAGCCTGTGTGTGAAATCATGGCAGAGCTGGTGGATCCCCTGCAGAGTGTCCTGATGCTGGGTCACCATAGGAACAGTGCAATCCCTGCCTTCCTCACACCAACATTGTCATCAGTCTATCCCGACTGCCCCTGGTCAACAGCTATACACGAGTACCTCCACTGGTCGGTGTGTGCGCATGCATATATACTGTACATGGTCGCTGTCGGGTGGAAACTTTGCATGTCCAAAAACGTAACTTTTCAGGAAATGGAAAAAAAGAACGTGTTCAAATATAAACTGCACCAAAAAGTTTGGAAACTTAACTTCGGTCGGTTAAATCTCCCCTTTAATAATACCAATTGGTGTTTTATATAATTGTAATCGTTGATTAGTCACCTTTACAATGAGGTACAGCTTGTAAGGAATGGATCGGGCATTCGTAGAATGAGCAACACAGCTAAACGTGTGGGTAGCGCCTCCCAAAAAATTGCCAAAATCCCCCAATACGCTTCTGTTGGTAATCGCTCTTGTTTTGAGCGACCTGCCAGCACACCTGCTGAGAGTTTTGTGCCAGTCAATGGTGTGTGACTGGCACCTGAACATGGGTCTTGCAACTGTGTTGAGTTTGTGGATGCTCCAAGCAGCAACACTGCCCCCATAGTAAGATGCCACGTTTGTCCCTTCAGGATAAGGCCCGTGCAATAGGGCAAGTGAAGCTGGTGTTCCGTTACGCAGATTACGCATTATTTGGTGTAAGCCCTGGTACCATTTGCAAGCAGGTGTGTGCCAGTCACAGGTGTGTGACTGGCACCTAAGCATGGGTCCTGCAACTTTGACATCTGTCTTTGGTACCGTTGTGCGAATCTTGCCTGTAAATCTCTGGAAGAAATGGTTCCTCAATGAAGCAAGGGTCAGGAACCGGTCTTCTTGGGTTGTTGTCATCCCTGTTGACTTCACCAGTCTCACAGAACTTGGTCATAAGTTATAAATGGTACCAGGGCTGACACCAAATAATGCTGCCACTATGCATAACAGAACACCAGCTTCCACTTGCCTTATCCTGAAGGGACAAACGTTACGTGACATCTTTCCATGGGGGCAGTGTCACTGCTTGGACCATACACAAATTCAACAAAGTTGCAGAAGCCATGCTCAGGCGCCAGTCACACATCTGTGATTGATTTTGAGTAACCTGCCAGCACACACCTGCTGGCAGGTGTGTGCTATTGTTGCCCGTGTGTGGATTAAGCCCTGCATTTCTGTCCTTCACTCATTCTACTTAACCTTTTTCTGCTTAATGCTTGTGTTTCCCCAGGAGGACTAAGCCTGGTGCTGAGTGCCATGACCCTGCCCACTGCTGGAAACCCTGCTGTCAGCTGTCGGGAACAGCAGCCCCGCAACAAGAGCCTGAAGGCCCTGGAGACACAGTTGGCACGCACGCACGCACGCACGCACACACGCACACACACACACACACACACAGGGTAACAAATCCCATTTTAGTGTGTGCAGCTTCCAGATGCTTGGAAAACGTTCAAAATTTGAATGTTTGAAATATGGCCTAAGTGGTTAATACTGTGTCTTTCTGTTTCAGCTGGTACTCTGATACTCTAAGTCATGAGAAGCTGCTACTTCAAATCAACACAGCGAGAGATGGGCAACATGGACTACAAACTGGGACAGGTGGGATATGGAGGGAGACGGGTAGAACTATAGAGCTATATAAAAACTAGAGGACGGCCACCAGTTCAGACACCAGTTATTCCGGTACCTGTTTGCCTATGGCGTAGAACTGTCCTATCTTTCTTTACATAATCCTTGATCAAACTGAAATGGAAATTGCAGGTTAAAGGAGGTTAGAGGTTATTATGCTGGCAATAGACTTTGAATTGGAGAAGGCTAAATGTTCTGTCTATCTGCAGGTATCCATTCACTCAGTGTGGCTAGGCAACAACATCACTCCTCTCCCACCTCCCCTATCAATTCCAGGTCTCAGACAGACACACACACCAGCCATACATTCCTTTAGGCCCAACTACCTAGCATTAATACACACACACCTACTTCCATCCTCACATTGGACTACTGCAACTCCCTCCTTGCTGGTGCCCCGGCGTCTGCCATCAGAGCTCTGGAGCTTGTTCAGAAAGCTGCAGCTAGTCTGGTGTTCAACCGCCCCAAGTTCTCCCACACAACTACCCTTTTCCGTTCTCTACACTGGCTCCCCGTAGCGGCTCACATCCAGTTTAAGACCCTGGGCAGTGAAAGGAACAGCTCCGCCTTACACCTATGACCGACCACTTCGGTCTGCCGCCTCGGGGCGACTGGTTGCTCAGTTGTCCTTCTGGCCGATCTACACAGTCACAGCTTTTTTCTGTTCTGGCCCCACAGTGGTGGAATGAACTCCCCACTGATGTCAGGACAGCAGAGTCACTGCCCATCTTTCGCCGCAGGCTGAAAACCCACCTCTTCAGGAAACACTACCCTGACCCTTCCTCTTAGCTTAGTTGTCAATTATTTTAACAAGCTCTTGTTTTATTGGTTCTTGTTTATTTGGTACACTTATTTGTTATTTGATTTTCCTATTCGTCTCATCTGTTTAAGAAAGTAGGTAGCTGATATATTGCACTTTTACCTTAGCGCTAGGTATACTCTTAGTTGCTTGTTTTAGAAGAGAATGCACTTAAGACTTCGGTTGATTAGTACTTCTCTTGCCTACCTATGTTGAATGCACTTATTGTAAGTCGCTTTGGATAAAAGCATCTGCTAAATGACTGTAATGTAACATGTCCTTTCTTGTACATGGTAACAGGAAGCACTGTGTTGGTGTGGACATCCACTCATGTTCCCAGTTCCTTCTGGAGCTCTACAGCCAGTGGTTGATCCCTGGTACCCCCAGTAATAGGAGGACCCCCGTGGTGTTCATCAGTGAGGTGGTCCGATCGGTGAGCTAAGAAAAAGATCTGATGCTTTCTTATAACAAATTGTTAAATCACATCAGTCTCCTCTATCCTTCACTGATCTCTCTTGGTCCTGCTCCTTCCTCATGTGGTGTAGCTGCTGGCGCTGTGGGACCTGTTCACAGAGAGGAACCAGTTTGACATGATGTTCTCCACCCTCATGGAGCTGCAGAAACTCCACCCGCCGGAGGACGAGATCCTCAACCAGTACTTGGTGCCGTGTGTGTGTGTGTGTATGTGTGTGTGTGTGTGTGTTAGGGCATTAACGAATAGTGATTTATGGTATTCGAGTTATTCGACCCAAAAGTATTCGAATAGTCGATTATTCGGCAGACGCATCTTTTTTTTTTATCCAATAAAAAACGAGCAATCCTCGGCCTCTCGTTGAAATGCTGTGTTGCGAGGCTAAACATAACAAGCCAGTAAACGGTTAACTAATTAGGAGGCGGGACAAACCCGAGGGTTAGTGAAATACCAGTGGCTATTTACCAATGAGCCGCGACCTGATTGGACTAAGCCAACAGCAAGTTTGTGTGTGCTAACTGCGTCATTGGGATTTCCCCTGGTACGCCATGGTTTGGCAGCTGTATATAGTTTGACTGCACTAACAAAGCAACAGTTACTTGCGGGAGTGTTTCTCTTTCCTTTTCTAAAATCTAAATAGGCCGAACTTAAATTGTTACTTTAGCATGAAATAATATAGAAAATGACTGTTCAAACAAATATAATCAGCAACAAGCAGTTATGTCCAACTTCGGTCATTAGGCTATGATGCATTGTGATACGTGCGATACGACAGTTTTAAATACAAGATCAACTTATTATTAAACGTAATCTCAGCAATAAATATGAATTTCCACAGGTTGCTTAACGTTTACCAATGTATTTGTTTATTGTACTCGTGCTGTTTTACATTTCTGTCTAATAAAACATCAATCAATCAATTGTATGACAAAGAAAAGAAACAGGAGTGCTGGCATTCTTTTGCAAACAAACGTAAAATAAATAATACAATAAAAATATAAATGATCACTTTAACTTTTACACTTTTTAACTTTGCAAATAAGACAGTTGTAAACAAAACGTAGGCCAGGCCTGCTACTCACCACCGCTAAGAAACGGGCCACCTATAGTCCAGAACATAGGCTAATTATTCCACAGTAGGTGGTCGGTCGAGCCGATATGGTAATAAAAAGATACGCATATTTACTGTAACATCGTCTTCTAGACTACTCGCTGTCGACAAAGTCCTCCTCGTTTATTATGGTCGTAGACTTGTGCTCCCGACTGTTGGCATTCAAGAAGATAAGGATATCCACGTGAGCTGGGTGTAAGCTTGATCGCTGCCTGGTAATCGTGTTCCCAGCGAGTGAAAACACCCTTTCACTCGGGGTACTGGTGGCTGGGACAGCCAGGTAGGTTTTGGCCAGCTTGGCCAAACGAGGGAACTCCTTCTCATAGCGCGCCCACCACTTCAGAGGGCTGCTCGTTGTGGGAATTCGGGTGATCTGGAGATAATCCTGTACCTCCTCTGTGCAAGTGTTGTTTACACTCTGTGCTTTTTTGCTGGCATAGTGAGGCCCAAACAGCTCCTCATAATCACTTTCGAGTCGCGTTTTTTGCCCCTCTGGCTCCCCCGTCTCCTCCGTCTCCTCTGTCTCGCTGTCCACGGCGGTATCTTCAGGGGCGTCTGTAGAATAAATAAGTCAGAATACCGATTGAGTGTATGTTCCACGTTTCAGTGAATGAAAGTTTATACATCCAATTTTGCATTCATAATAAATACAATAAAATACATTTACCTGCTGTATCTGCAGTCTGGTCCGACTCCTCATCTTGCAGTAGTTGAATCAGGCTGCGTTTAACCCGCAGTCTGGTGTTCTCTGGGAGGAAGCAGAGATCTTTGAACCTCGGATCCAGTATACAGGCGATGATAGGAATCGAGCCCACCAAGTCGTAGTCTTCTGTGTCCAACTTGAATCTGGTTCTCAGCTGTGTTTGCACAGTTTTCTTAAAGTTGCGGGCTGCTGCTAAATCAGACTCATCAACTCTTAACACCCCATCGGGACCATCAGCCAGTAGGTTGAGGATAACAGGATAAATAAATGAGAGTAATGAGAGTAAATGAGAGGGGCGGCCATAGCTGAGTGGTTAGTGAGCCCGCCTAGGGAACCAGAGGCCCTGGTTGCCCCAGGTTCGATTCCAGGCTATCCCAGCATATGTGCCGATGATATGAAATTTGTCCCTGAGCAAGACTCTTAACCCCAATTGCTCACAGGTTCTCATTGGAAACAAGACCGCAAGGACTTTCATGAACGACCTGTTAAAAGGAATTATCCTTATCCTTATCCTTTATCCTTAGAGTCCAACATGCAATTCCCCACACATGATGGTAGTTGCCTTTGCAAGGGGGCTAAGCACGGGCAGTAGCTGCTGGATCAGCTCCCATTGTGAGGCTCTAATTTGGAGGTTTCTTCTCACGGTGGGTTTGGTGACTGTCGTCTTCCAGTACGGCTTGGACAGGGATGCGCTGCTCGTTAAGTCGCTCCAGCATTGTGAAGGTTGAATTCCAACGTGTGGCACAGTCATTTTGGAGCCTGTCCTTTTTTACGTCGAACTGGGTTTGTCGTTTCTTCAGTGCACATGTTGCTTTAGCAGAGTGGCGGAAATGACTAACCACTCGCCTGGCCCCATCGATGGTTCTGGCTACTTCGGGTAAATCCAACTCTGCCTTAACTGCCAACTGTAATGTATGGCCAGTGCAGCCAAGATCTTCCGGGATCTCCATGCACACAAACTCATCGCTAGGTTCATGCTGCTGGCATTATCGTGTACAACGCAGAAGACCTTCAGGCCCCACTCTTTGATTGTAGCCGTCAGCCTTTTGGCTATGTTGACAGCCGTATGCCTCTCTGGCATTAAGCAGGTAGTGAGGACCTTTGCATGCATCTCCCAGTCGTCGGTGAGATAATGCGCTGTCACAGTGATATATGGCTCCATGGTGGGAGACGTCCAGAGGTCTTTCGTGAGTGAAACAGTCGGATCTTTCAAATCAACTTCTAATTGCGCTCGCAGTTCATCATAGTGGAGGTTGATGGTTTTCCATATTGTAGCATGTGAGGGGATAACGTAGCCTGGTTCAAAGAATTTGATGATGTCCTTAAAGCCCCTTCCAGACACTGCAGCCAGTGGTCTTGTATCCTTAACAATGAAGTTGACTAACAGACTTGTTATTTTCTTTTTTCTGCTGTCGGTGATGGGATGTTTGGAGAATTCTCCGATTGTGGTCTGCCTTTGTTGACACTTTTCTTTTCGGCTCGCATTGCCGCTGCGGTCGGCTGAGCTACGGCTGCTTGTGCTTGGCACCGACGGGTGCGTGGTCAAGTGGTTGAGCATACAGGTGGTACTGCTGTGATATTTTAGCTTGGCCTTACATATTTTGCAGGTCACAGTGTTACCTTCTCTTGTAAAGTATTTCCACGCTTTTGATGTTAAATTTTTAGCAGTGTCAGTCGCATTTTTCTCTGCCTCTTTCTCCGGCTCTTTTTCCTGCTCCATGTTTTTCTTTGTCGCTGTTTGTTTGTCAAGCGTTTGTCCCAATGGTTAGGTGAGTCAGGTGACACATGACGTCAGTATAGAGCATTAACAAATTCATCCACTAGAGGGCAGTGACAACTCATTCTTCTGACTGCCTATCTATCCAAGCTGTAAACCATTAAAAAATCCACCCAAAAATTATTAAAAAAAATACCGAATATTCGACGTCGGTTTACAACGTCGAATAGTGGCTTTGATATTCGAATATTCGACTATTCGGTGAATGCCCTATTGTGAGTCTGAAGTGAAAGTGATCACTCGGGTGATAGAGAACAGCGCAATCTCTTATAAACCCACTAGAAAACAAAAAGTCGTCAAAGTCGCCCGTGGCAGTTAATGAGTTAACACTAAGGTTTTTTACTGTATACCCTAACTGGTATTAACCTTTGTGTGATTCGTATAGTCTTAATTTTCCTGATTTCCAACAAAATATTATGAATTGAGCTTTGGCTCATACCTTGTCTCCCACACAGATCTACACCGGTTGCTTTGACGGAAGCGTTAAAGCGATAAGACTTGACCTGGAGAAGAACCAATACCAGGGGTATTGCATATGGGTATGTATATGGCTGCATAATAAAACCATATAATAATACTAATGATTATACCACACTACCATTAGTTCTGACCTTGTATTGTAAACTGGTTGAGAGGAATCATAACAGCACTCTGAACACATCCATGCTCCTCGTTTATCTTACCTGTAAAGGTACGGATTACTACAGACTGGCAGTTGAATGAAGTCGGGAGATCACCCTGCATCAAAATCCGTTTACAACTTAAAATCTATACATTGACTATTTGAAAATAGCAGATCTGCAACCTCACAACATGTTGCTCTAGCTGCCACGTGTAGCGAGCTTGTACATGTAGATCTGGTATTTTGGACATGTCATTTAAGATTAAAGAGTATTTGAAGTGGTTAAGCTAACGTTACAATACATGTTTAGAAGCATCTTCCATAAACATGAATGGTCTTAAAGAAGGTGTGAAAGAAAGTAACTGCATGCACCAGAGATTGTCTTGAGACTTCACCCACACACTCTCTGAGGGGTGTGGAGTGCTACCCGAAAGTGGATCTGTTCAGTTCCGGTTTTACTAGGAGGTGGTCATAGACCCCTACCTCCCAAACACAAGGCACAGGCACCAGTGGACCTGGTTGCTGCAAGTGCATCGCTGCTCGGCGGCAGTGTTTAACTCTTCAAAATGGCCATACTTCGGTGACCACTGCTCTTATCGGCGCAACATAGGACTAGGTTTGAAGGACGCGTAGCGGCCTGAAAATCTAGTTAAAAAAAAAAAACGAAAAGATGACATCCAAAGAATTTGTTGTTAATAGTTTTTTTTAGGGCCAAAATACATTTTATTTCAAAGGGCCAAGTCTACGCAGTTTGTTTTGTGTCTCCAGCAGAGTTTCTAGTGTCTCTATCTCTCTCTGGAAGAGGTTGCACATGAACTCTGCAGCCGCACTGAGGCGCTCCAACACAAACAATACCAATACAAAGACGAGGAATAAGAAGAATAAAGTGGAAGTTACGTGTGGTTGCAGGTGTAGACTTGGCCAAAAAACTATTAAAAAAAAAATAATTCGACTAGAGTCGACTAAGAAACACGCAGTCGACTCGGACCCCCCGCGACTAACCAGTCGACTAGTCGACTTAGTCGAGGTCAGGCCTAGTACACACATTTGACATGACACAAGAAAACAAACAAAATACATACATAAAGACATACAAAGACAAGAGCAATGTCCACCTCTCAGCCTACCCCTGGCCTATAACTCCTGATTAAGCCTCAATGTCATCTGATGGACAAAGGACCTCTTCAGTTTGACCTTATTGTATGTAGGAACACTGTATCTCCTTCCTGAAGGCAGCAACCTATATTCTCCATACAAAGCATGGCTAGTGTTTGAAGTGATATTCCTTGCCAACCTTATCATACTGTCATTATACGTAGATGTATAGAGCCTCTGTGTGTGGTTGTCCAACAATCTTTGAACAAATGTTCAAAGATTGTATATGGTCATAGTGACCATATAGATATGTCCGAGTCATAGGCCCACCCGCCAGCCCTCCCATTAGCCAATTTTAATATAGGATGAATTTAGGAAGACAAAAACATGTCTAATTTCTCTCTCTCAACCCACGTTGTTACCTTTCCTCTTTGTCCAGGTGCATGACTGCACTATCATCTTTGGCGTTTTGGGTGAACACCTGCTGCAGCACCTGCTGAGAGACCACCACCTGCTGAGAGTGCATCACCACACATGTAAGATAACAGCGGCCCGTACCTCCAGAGTTCGACGCCTACATGCCACTGCCGATGTGACGGATATGGGCAGAATATGGAGATATTTGTGTCTGTCAGTCCTTGTCCTTTAACACCTTCTGTGCCAGAGTTTCACCGTTTGTAACGCTACGCTGTTTACAGCTGTAGACTCCACGACGAGCACCCAATTGTAAACAATATACGCGTGCACGATGGTGGATGGTCCTGGCTAACGCCTGGAACAATAACATTTCTCACACGAGTCACCATGGCGGAGTGATCGCGGATCGAAAATGACTTGTTTTCCCCACTGTAAAAAGTTAAGGAAATATGGAGTTTTTTTGCAAGGAGATGGAATGGGAGTGGACAGGAGCCAGTTTTTTTGGCACAGTGATCCATCTGTCCCTTCCTTCTCAGAGTCACCGTGGGTGATTCCAGAGCTGCGCTAGCCCCCCCCCCCCCCCCTTGTGGAAAAAAAATTATAAAAATAAAAACATTGATAACACGGTAAATCCCGGTTTTGGCACCTAAGCGCTAAACATTGAAAACACGGTAAATACCGGTTTTGGCACCCAATGTGTTAACTAATCACAGATTGGGACTTTCAGTCCCAAAAATTCAGTCATGAGATTTAATTTAGCTTTATTCATGTGAACGATTGTCATTTGATACATTCTGTTTTGACTGTGCCAAATATGTGAATGGTATTGAACACAATAAATAGATAAAGTTTGTTATAGTTTACTAAAACTAATGAAATAACGAAAACTACTATTGACAATACAATTGACAAAACATTTTAGTTAACTGAAAGAAAACGAACAATACTTTATAAAACACTAACTAATTAGTTAACTCAAATCATAGCAAAAATGTCCTTAGTTTTAGTCTTTGGTAATATTTCATACATAAGCCTAATCATTTTCAAACATTAAAAACATATTTTAAAAATGGTGAAAATAGCAGATCTACAAGCTCACAAAGCATTGTGATGTTAACGATTCGACCTTGTGCATCTCATCTGTATTAGCACAAGATGGTCAAATCAGTTAATATAAGCATTCAGAAACATTGAACTACTTTTTTATTTAGAAACTGCTGTGATTACAGTGTGTTTATTCACTCTCATTGACATGAATGTCTTAACATTATTCAAAGACAATTGTATAGTAAAAACTGGTGCAGGCTATAATCCATTATGCATCGATGCAGAATTGTGCACTGCCAAATCATGATGCATTGTAGAATGGATTATTTTCCACACCTCGGCCCACCCATCTGACCACTTAACACGGCAGCCGCATGCTGTGATAAGTGGTCAGGTGGGTGGGCCGCGTGCATTTTCAAAGCATGTTCAAGTGTGTTCTGGCTTGGATCAACGGAACTAGCGTAGTATGCTTTAAGTTCCTATTTATCGGTATCACCATGAAAACACATTTTTACATTATTATTATTATTATAATTTTTTATGATATATTTGTGTTTTACCAATTGTGTGTGGGCTCACTTGCAATATCTTCACGGCCAACTGTAAGGATATTGCAAGGTTATCCACCAAACGCTGGGATAATGAATAGTGAATAATTCCTTTCCTTTTCCCTGTGTATTTTTTTTTCCAGGAGGAGCTGCCATTTGACCACATGAAAGATATTTTATTTTATTTAAAACTTAAAGGACAACTTTGTTTTTCACAACAAGGGTTATTTTATTAGTTTGTAATGATAACAATTAAAAGATGAGTGTATAAAAAATCATGTAATGCTTTCTATCGTTATAGTGATTTCAGTGATTTAAATTTTTTAATTTAATTTGATTTAAAAAATCACAAATCACTATAACGATAGAAAGCAATACATGATTTTTTTTTAAATAACCCTCGTTGTATTGTTAGTATTTCTACATAACAGATCTACAAGCTCAACGCGCCACGATGTGAGCTTGTAGATCTGTTATTTTGAAAAAAGTTGTTAAAGTTGAAAATAAATATAAAATGTTTATTTTACTGTATTTTTATATTGTGGCATTGCTGCTTTTGTAAAAGTAAAAAAGAAGGAAAAAAACAAATAGTAATTTGAGTACTTCTTCTATCACTCACACTGTTTGTTGCTTTCAGGAACGCTCAGTTTCAAAGTGTGTTCTACCCTGCATCGGTTAATGGATTGAATACTTTATTAGTCAAAAACATTACTTGGGCTTAAAGGATAAAACAAAAAAAGTCCTGGGGACGTTCATTGTGGTTCTATGTATTCAATGAATCAACAGCATAGAATATTAACACATGTCATCAACAAATACAAATGGCTATATTTACAGAGGAGGAAAAGGAAAATCGCCTGTGACCAGCTCCTGGGCTCCACTTATCTCCTCCATTGTTGCGTGTATATGCGTGTGTGCATATGCGTGTGTGCATATGCGTGTGTGTGTGTGTGTCACACACACACACACACACACACACGCATATTGTATCATCACAATCTGTTTTTACATCTGGAGACTCCCGTCCAGGACAGGCTTCAGACGCGCCTCCCCAGGAGACTTGGCTCAGATCTGAACCCATCTATACTGTATAATGTACACACATATCGTGTTGGTTACAGCAGGTATGTAATGCATATCGTTGCTGTTCGGTCGGAAACCTTGTCCAAAAACTTTACTCATTAGGAAATGGCACATAGAACCTTTGTTCCAATGTAGTTATTATTTAGTCACAAGCTCTTTTCATCCGTTAAATATTTATAAAACCCACTGGCACACTTAACCATTTAAAATTTCACTTCAATGTCTAAAATAACAAATATAGCTGATCTACAAGCTCTCAACGCATCGCATCGAGACATGTGAGCTTGAAGATTTTCTATTTTTGCTCTTCTACGACAAAGTAGGGCATTCATTTACATTTAACATTTAATAAAGTAAAAAAAAAAATTGAAATATGGGTTGGAGATACAAGGTTTGTGCCCGACAGCAACAATATGTATTGGTGGTTATATTTGGTAAAGGTTAAGGACCGACAGCAACAATATGTATGGTTATATTTGGTTAGGGCTCTTTCTGAGCTGTCATTGAACGCATCCACAAGTTCCAGACTCTTCTCTCATTCCTCACTACACCTTTCTATTAGACTATTTCTCACATATGGATATTGTACTCATGCAGGCAGATCATTCTACACCAGAACAGAAATTTCACCCCTGCAAAACAATAAAACGTGCAGACCAGTCGAGTGCTCCAGTATATTTTATTTGGGTAGTCTCTCCTGAAGTGCCCAGATGTTATTTTCTCTGATCATTCTAGACTCTTTGAAGTATGCTTTCTCAACTGTATGTCCAGTCGTTTATAAAGTAGTGCTGTCATACAGATACTGTACATGACACCATTTCTCTGTCAGATCTGTAAGGATCAGCACAACCGGGAGGAAGTAAGACTGTATGAGTTGTGAAATGTTTTCACATTTTTTATTTATTTTATTCCTTCTTAGCCTGTTTTCTTTCCTAATAAAGTAGTTGTCTATTGTTCCCCAGATGATTAGCTTAATGTGCAACATTGTTTTCTCACTCACTCAACAGTAAACAAACCAACCGTACAGTATACAGTAAGTGTATACAGGGTGTCTGCACATTTCAAAATTTAAGGACTTAGAGACTTTTTTAATACCTCTAAAATAAAAAATAAACGAATATTAAGACCATTACTACGTCAAAAGCAACCAACAAACTATACTATAAAGCAAATTCAAACATTGGCCAGATTGACAATTATTACCTAATAAAGAGGTAAATTGTGAAAATAGTTCACAACGCCTTGCATAATATTTATCTGTGGAACAGAGTCAAACAGAATGTAATGCCTCAACTCCTACAATTCCAAGTGCTTGTCAGGGTGGGGGGTCCCCAGTACAAATATGATTATTTTGGGGGGCCACAAATCTCTCAACCTGAAAGGTTTGGGAACCCTTGTCTTCGAGGAGTCACCAAAGCTTTCACAGGCCCTGCCAGGAAGAGTACAGTACACATCAGTGGCTCAGGTGACAGTGGCTCTGGAAGTTTAGGTACAGGTTCAATCCCCACCTCCTCTGTGTAAAAGTGTCCTTGAGCAAGACACTGAACCTCTAACCACTATGGATGAGCAGGTGCATGGTTTCCTCCATCATCGGTGAGTGTGTGTGTGTGAGTGAATGTACTGTAATGCACATTGTAAAGCAATTTGGAGAAAGACGCTATAGAAATGCACCATTTGCATCTAGGATGTTGTTGAACAGCACCACAGGCCTGTGGGCTGTCATTCACTTGCAGGTGTATGTACCAGTCAGCTGCAATAATATAAACAATGTAAGAGATTGGGAAATCCAAATCAATGTTGCAACAGTTTTTACACAAACATGCTATCATGTTTTACATAACTGAAAAAATGGAAATATTAATGATAAATACATTACCTCAAGTCAACTCCTCTGTCTGTCTGTGTCCGTCCGTCCTTCCGTCATTCATTCATTCATTCAGATCCACGGGAGTTGAGGATGTGTGTACCAGTACACACCTTTCACAATGACACCATGCACCTTTATTCTCCTTTTTTGTCTCCGCCAGGCCGGACGGCCTGAGAGTATGTTTTTGCCCCCGTCCAGCCATCCGTCCGTGTGTTTGTCTATGAGCAGCTAATCTCCGCCACTGTTGGACCGATTGGCGTGAAATTTTGCTAGCACACTCACTGGAGGCCAAGGAACAGTGGCACATTAGCCTGTTACAGCGCCACCAGGAGGCCTATTTTTCACTTCTAAAGATTTTGTCCAAACCTCACGCAAATCAGTACACATTATCTCTGTAGTCATGTAATCAAGACGTATCTGTCTGATTTTTCAGATTCCATCTTGATTGGCTATAGAGCGTCGCAGTTCCCGCCCACTTCCTGTTTTTTTTGGTGCCGGAAGAAAAAACTCAATGCATTTTTCCATTGACATTTCCAAAAATATTTATATCTATTAATTTAAGCCTCGAATCAAGCCATCATGACATGACATGAATCATGACCATAAACGTTTGATTCTGTGATTTTTTTGTTGTTGAAAACGGCAAAACAAAGGGTATTTATTAAATATAGTATATCATATAATTAAATATAAAATAAAAAAAAATCACAGAAAAAAACGTTTTATGGTCATGATTCATGTCATCTCGTGATGGCTTGATTCGAGGCTTAAATTAATAGATATAAATATTTTTGGAAATGTCAATGGAAAAATGCATTGAGTTTTTTCTTCCGGCACCAAAAAAAACAGGAAGTGGGCGGGAACTGCGACGCTCTATACGATTGGCTTCCAAAGGAAGAAATGGCACTATACATTTGTCTCATGATGGTGCTATAACAGGCCAATTCACATTTTGGCCTATAACTCTTGAACCATCTGTCTTACGATAAAACATATTTTCCCCCTGGATTCCTTGGATCATCCCCAAATAGGCCATGACCATTTCCACCTGAAAATGCTTTTCCTTCGTGTTGCGTTATTATATTTTTATTGCAAAACGCACTTTTTGCTTATACTATTGATGTTGTCCACACGATCACACCTCACCCAAATTGGTATATCATATCTCTCTAGTTATGTCATGTGATCAAGATGTACAGTATCTCTCAGATTTCTCATATGCCATTCCGATTGGCTACAATTGGCTTCCAAAGTTTGCGCGAGAGGCCCGTTTTGCACGAAATGCCTCAAATCATGAACGTAGTGCTCGAATCCCTCACTCTCCATATCGGCCCCCTCCGGCCATTTGTGCCAGATTACATTTTCCACCATTTTGCATTTTCTTCAAAACACACGTTTTGCTACTACTCCTACAGATGTTGTTGTCCAAAACTCACAGAAATCTGTACACATTAACTCTGGGCTCATGTGATCAAGGTGTATGAGTCTGCTTTTTCTGATCCAATTCCAATTGGCTATGGCTGTATAACATAGTATTATATAATGAGGTTACACACTCATTTCACCTCATTCCCTGTGGCAGAGGGACTAGAACAGACTTTTGTCAATCATTAATCATTAATTTTTCATGTAAAATCCACTTTTTGTTAATCCTTTCAAAGTGGTAATGTGCCTTTGATTGAAGATCAAAATGCATGTGATTAAACAAAGCTGTCTTCTTTTCATATGGATAAATACTCTGATCTTAGTGAATGCTGAAGGTAAGACCTTTTTCATTTACACAACACTGCATCATACAACCATAGTATGTGGAAATATGGCAAATTGGCACAGGAATTCAAATGCTATTTTGCTTTTTATTGATTTCTTGCAGCTCTGGTATTAAACTCTGAAACAAACAGTCTGGGAAAATAATAATACAGGGTTTGATAATGCTGTGGCTTACTGTGCAATCCATAACTATGGATAGGAGGTTCTCTTTCAAATACTTGTTTCGTTGTCTCAGTATGAGGATTGATCTCTGCTCCTACAGTATATCCTTACCCCATGCAGCCAGTATTGTTACTAATGTAATGTAATGTAATGTTGTATTGACAAGATCTGTAGGGGGCACAGTGGAGTAACTAAAACAAAAATCCATCCAGTGGAATATTTTCTTTTCTGGCCAAAAAGTGTATTTTAGTCTTACTTTTTAATTTGGGGAGTATAATAGTATTGTATTGTATCGTATGTATTATGATGTAAGGTATATACCCTCTTATCTATGTACATTTGTGCATGTTAAAACTAAATACTGTTCAAATACACTTATCTATTGTGGGCAGGGGGCCTGCACCCTCGCTATGAATGTTTTTGTGTTTACTAGATAATTAAACCCTACACCAGTGATTATCAACCTTTTCTGTTTCTGAGACTTTACTTTCCCGGACTGTGAGACACCTCCACGTGTTTATGTGTCATCATAAAGTGTCCGTTACTGGGGTGTTAAGGACTCAAACACCTGCTGTCACACGTGTCCTGCAGGGACAGGAGAGAGCTCTCTGTGGTGCACTCAGCTGACCTCACTATACCCTCCATAGAACTCTGTGGTGCACTCAGCTGACCTCACTATACCCTCCATAGAACTCTGTGGTGCACTCAGCTGACCTCACTATACCCTCCATAGAACTCTGTGGTGCACTCAGCTGACCTCACTATACCCTCCATAGAACTCTGTGGTGCACTCAGCTGACCTCATACCCTCCATAGAATAGTGGTTCTCAAACTTTTTCATGTCAATGACCCCCAAATTGACACTTATTAACCCGCAGATCCCCATTTGAAAAGATATGCGAGGGACCCCCATAAGAGAAGATTTTTGAGCCATAGCAGTGATTCTCAACCATTTTAATTTCAAGGACCCCCAGTTTGACATGCATTAGGCTACGGACCCCCATTTTATGGCATTTCTATGTCTGGGACCCCAATTTATGTTGTAAAATCTATGTTAAGTTACAGACCCATAAGGGTCCATTCCTAACTATCCATCATTTAGCTGGGACCCCCTGGAACTCCCTCAAGGACCCCTGGGGGTCCACGGACCCCACTTTGAGAACCACTGCCATAGAACTCTTATGGTGCACTCAGCTGACCTCACCACCCTCCATAGAACTTGCACGCACACCTTCTCTACCTCACTGTTTTTTCCTTCTCCCTTTCTGGAAAACAACAACAATGATGGAGCTTACGCAAAAAAAAAATTCAACCACTTATTTACACCTGTAAACCAGACTATAAAGTTGATTCAGATTCTGATCCAAAGGACACTCAAGCATTAATAACAATAAAGAACAATTTGAGTTTGTACAAAGAGTGGCTGCCTTGTTGTTCCAACCTTCTCTTATGAATAAAGCAATGCTTCTGTTTCATAACAATATAGAATACATTAAAGTAACTAGCCCATCTGTTGACAAAGAAAATACTTTTGTCAGTGAAGAGAAAGTAAGTAGTTGAGAGACATTTGTTAAAATGCACTTAAATACTAAACAAGTTTTAAAATCTGGCACACAGCTCTTATTGGCAGTGAGCGGCACTACCTCTGTGTTTTCAAATGAATGTTTTTGTTGTGGTATGATCATGTCAGGCTGTAATAACTTAACATACATGAATTAGGATTGTAATGAAAAGGCGTGAGACTGTGTTGGTCGCTCTGAGGGTCTGCATTAGTTCATCTCTGCTCATGCAGACCCCAAGGCCGGGCAGAGAAGGGGACTTGGCTGCTTTCAGAAGCCCCTGAACATCAACCAGCCGCTTTGTGGCATCACAGAACCCATAGGTGGTGTTGGACACCTCTGTTGGACCGAGACATTAAAGCAGCACTATGTAACTTTCCTCTTCTACCCCGGATTTGAACCCGGTTTACTGTGCAAGTGCTTACATTTTTGAACTAATAGAGCCTGCCTGCTTGCTCAGTCAAAGATCTGAGTACTATATATATATATATATATATATATATTTTTTTTTTTTTTTTTTTTACCTTTTTTTTTAGAGAACACCTGAGTTATGGGATTCCTCATTTGTATTTCTCTATTTCAGTTATGATGGGCTTGGTTTTTTTCTTTTACTTGTTAGTTTAGTTTAGTTTTTGTTGTCCTGGTAGTTTATGGGAGTCTGGTGAGACAACTGGCACATAGTGCTTGGCTCACTAGACTGTCCACTTTTGCATTCTGGCCAGCCCATCCCTTTTTTTGTTTGGTTAGGATTTTAGTTAGGGCTCTGTTTTGGTTTATTTCTACACCTACCCTCCTGGTATGTTTATTACTCTTGTTGTAAACCCCATTTAACATGCTCTATTTTTTATTATGAAAACAGTATTAAACAGACAAAGAAATCAATAACTTTATTTTCAACGGTAGGAAATCTAGGAATCATCAATAGTAGTAGTAATATGCATTTAAAAACAAATACAAGTTATACAACAATACCCAATGATATTTCTAAATACTGAAAATATTATATAATTTTTTTAGATCTGTGCTGGGTATTAATAATCTCTTTTCACACAGCTCACGTCTACAAAGACCCAGATTGCCGCTTACATAGATAATATAGCTGATGATAAGCATCCAAGATTTGGCCGTCCAAATCGGTTGCTTCAGAAGCTATCCTACATTCCTAACTGCTGAAGTCCCGATCAATACGCCCCTGCTTTCGGGTGAGTTCTGGGTTCTTGGACCATTGGCCCCTGTCTTTGGCCTTGTAGCGTGTTTTCACTGATACTGAATCCCAGCTTGGGTATTCCTCTGTGTCGCCCCTCCTTCCATCTTTTTCCAGGTCTTCTTCCAGGAGCTGTAGGGCATCCAGGTGGGTAGCCAGGTAATTTACTGACTGGTGCTGCTTTGGAGCTGCTCCTCTCCTCCTGGTTGGCGAGGTGGTCACAACATCCTGAGACTGGAGCACAGCCGTAAGGAAGTCCTTGTAGAGTTGCCTGCTAGTCTCCTTCTGCAAAAGCAGCTCAGGGTCCACCCCCTTCCTCAGCCTATGCACCAGGTAGTGGACCAGTGTTCCCTTGTACAACCTGGTGGTCATCACCAGAAATGAAAGGCGTTAGACACATCAGAGCATCAGCAAAAGCAAAATAGATTAAGTTGATCACCATGTTTGTTTGAATATCACTAACAACTGCCTTTTCAAGTGCTACAGAATAAGGCATCCAAATATGATTGAAATATTATTGCAATGTTCAGAGAAAATCCCACAATATCATATATTTGTCAATATCATGCAGCTCTAGGCTCTACTCCTTATTATTGGTTACTTGTAACTTTGGCAATCAATGAACTGAAGCATATTTTACTGATGCTCTCATTCTGCACCATAAAGGAAAGGAATGAAACTGCATGACTTCAATCTGGTAGCCTCTCAAACTTGATTGACAAGGCCCATTGGTTGATACAGTTAACAACAAAATCCTCTGTGTTCTTTTTTTTTTTTTTTTAAGATATTCTTGGGGCTTTTATGCCTTTATTTGACAGGAAACAGGGAGAGAGATGGGGGGGAGAGAGATGACACACAGCAAAGGTCGTCGGGATCGGAAGTCGAACCCGCGACACGCTATCAAGATGGATTACCAGAGTATGTGATATGCGGCCTGGACCGCTAGGCCAGCGGGCGCCCCCCTCAGTTTTCATTTAACTGTAGTGTAACAATAGTCCTGTAAGGATGCCTTACCATGCAATTCGAGGCTCTTGTAGAGGAAAACATAGCAGCTGGTTGAGGTGAATGCTGTCTTTAAAGCAGATCTGCCATTGGTTGTAGGCATGAGTCACATCAAAGTCCTGTTTGGGCTGTTCATGTACGTCCATTTTGATCTCTCCCGTCACATCTACAACACACACACACACACAACCATTTTGAATTGGCAATGCTATATAAGGTGTACTGCTTGGAAAGGATATCCAAAAGGTTTTGGAGATCAAAGATTCAACCATTTTCCCACCATCTCATTTTGAACTTAGCTGTTTTAGCTGTATTATATGAAATAATCAAAGCAAGATGGGCTTCAAGTCAGTTATTCAACAAAAACAGAACGTTTACATGATACTGATTAATGAACATTTGTCAAGGAAATTGTGCTATATCATTATCATGGAATAGTTATTGTATGTGATTAACAGAAATGTAAGCTACCTTGTACAAGTAGTTACAACAGTTGTATTTACAGTAGTTCTCTTGCTGTTCTTAACAGTCCTACCTCGTTGTCTATTGATTTCTCCAGCCACCATCCCAAGCAGCAGAGCCTGAATGACCTTCTCATCAGGGGGAGGACTGCTGTGCTGCAACCAGTAGCAAGTGACAGCGACTGGCAGGCGCAGGTTGGGTGGCACTCCACTCAAAGTGTTGTGGTTCACCCCAAGCGTCTCCAAAAATACCTGTTCAAGAACGGACTGCTCAGCCTGTTAATGTAGGAGTAAACAGCAAGATTAGTAGGTAGTTTTTCATTCAGGGTTTTTTTTATTCCGTTTTGGCTTCTTTTTAAATGTTTTTCTTTCTTCTTCTTTTTTTTCAGTTTAATTTTAATAGTTTTTTACTAGTTTGCTAGTTTAGTTTAGTTTATTCTTTTAGTTTTGAAGGCTTAGTTTTAGTTTAGTTTTTATTAGTTTTAGTGTTAGTTTTAGGTTGTATATGGATTAGTCAGGGCGAGATTTACCAAGGTCAGAACAATAGAAAAAATAGCAGATCTACAAGCTCACAACGCATCTCATCACAGCGTATTGTGAGCTTTTGGATCTGCTATTTTTAATATTTAATTATTATTATGCATTGGGTGCCAAAAACGTATATATACGTTTTTGCAAATACACCCTCTAAAAATATGTTTTTTTTTTCCTTCACAGCACCAGGAGATATCATTTTTCGAAGATTTAGACTCCAATCCACTTCCTGGTTAACTTATGACTTCAAAAACCTGTATCTCGGCTCCTGTGTACTTTTTTTTTTTACAATGTATTTTTAACTATTTTCAACTGGCTGCAACTATGGAACGGATTACCGAATGTTTTTAATTTCTTTCCCCCGATTGTACGAGACCTCTATGTGTGTAATGAGGGGATCACCGTGAGGACGGTGATCACTGAAAATATTTTGTGACTACTTGAAAAAGGTTCAAAAATTGTTAAAAATCCTGGCACTCAACACATAATATTCTAATAAACCTCTGGCACCCAATTGGCACATCTAAAATATTTAATAAAATATGAATCATTTTTGGTGTGATTACAATGATATTTTGTCTGTATGGTAGTCTATGTTAATACGATATAACTTATAGGCCTACAATTGGGATGACTGTATTTGTATATTCTATTTAGACATTTACTGTAGATCCTGTGTCTGGTTTGACACGAGTGGTTGGCAAGTGGTAGGCCTACTGATGGTTAAAATTCTATTTTTCCCCTGAGCAAGCAAACCTAACTAAAATTAGTTTTAGTCTAGTTTTAGCCTAACTAAAACTAGTTTTATTTAGGCTTACTACTGCATTATAACGCTAATAAAGCTTGTGATAAAGCTCACAATTCATTGTGCTCATAATACGTGCATTGAAACATAAAAATACCTAAATAAAGCATGAACTGTTGGAATTTAACATTATATCTTACCTGATGCAGTAAGTCAATTTGATTTTTTTTAGCATCTCCATGGACGATTGGTTGGACCATGATCTTGGACAGCTGTGTGCCCTCTCTGTCCCATTCCTCCACTCCGGTTCTTGTCTTATTACCCAACAACAGCCCGTACATAACCTGTCGGATAGGCCGAGAAGTAATATTGGCGCTTGGCAGGTGGGCGTGGTCCACCTGGCAGGGCTGGACCAGTCTTCCGAGCAGCAGCACGTTCAGAATGTCGGAGGTCAACCGGCCCTGGGTCAAAGGAAGGCGAGCCCAGTCTGGGACTATGCCCACCGCCTCTGGTTCGAGATCCGGCGCTGTGCCGTCGTTGAAGAACTGGAGAAGGCAGGTTGGAGGGAACTGGTACTCCTTCATTCCCAGAGTCAAGGCCTGCAGGACCTCAGCATCTGTTTGTCTGCTCGAGCCACCCATTAGCCCCAGCACCGCCTTCAAAGCATCATCGGGATTCTGAAAGCCCTTCAGCCATCGCACCATCCCATCAAAGCGGCTCGTGGTCTCCCTTCCCGGTGGGATGTATTCAGGCCAGCGTATTGACAGGCCCATTTCATGCAACTTGACATAGTCGTTGCCGGCCAGTGCACCCATGAGAGGCAGGAGTTGGAGTTTAATATTGAAATAGACGCAGAAGCAGGATGTGGTGTAGTATTTGCAAGGAATATAGCTCTGTCTCCCGCTCTGTGACACCGCGTCCCACTTGAAGTGCGAGATGGGCAGAAATCCCCCGGGGAGGTCAAAGACATAGAAGTCACTGTCATTGCTCAATACCGGGCACCTCCACTCGCTAGCCAAGGAGGCGATTTGGCTGTCAGCCTCTCCAAAGCACTGTGCGAAAGGCACCTTCAGGTTGGTCAGTGTCTGTTTGAGCACCAACTTAACCAGGGTTGGCAGGATGTTCCCCTTACCACCCATAGCTGCAATCTGGGCTCTCCTGATCCTGTCTTCAGCTCGTTTCATCAGGGTGTCATATTTTTTATCGGAGCGGTCTGACCCCCCATCCAGTACTACATAAGGTTCAATCCCACAGTCTCTCAGAGCCTTGACAAACTTTGTAATAAGGTCATCAAATGCATCATACTCTCCACCATGGTTTTGTTCCAAGCCAGCGTTAAAATAGAGCAAATGATACAAGTTACAGCCGTCAATAACAAGCTTACTGTTTCTGAAACGAATATCTCTAAATATCTTACTGTTGTTCTCGATGAAGGTAGACAAGCCCTGGACCCCCATTGTGAGTTCAGATTCTGTGCCTTGTTGTCCAGTGGAGCAGAGTGGTGTGCAGTGGAACTGAGTGATGCCTGTATTTAGAGCAAGTGGAGTTTTCTTTTCCTTGAGTTTCATTTTCCTTACTGATACTGATTTCCTTACTTAGTCATTAACTCATTCACTGCCAGCATTTTCTGTGGCTGCGTTTAGCCACTGGCAGACATTTTGACCATTGTTGCCAATCTTTGATTATCCACAGAATATGTTGTACTATGACTACAATGTCACACAATAGCTCAAAAGAAAGAGGAGAAAGTAAAGGTTCAGACTACAAAGTAGAGGTTCAGACTACAAATGGACCATAGGGTCTTATTTGTGCACTCTCAGAGTTGTAATAAAAAAATACCATATATATGGTAAACAAAAGCAAAGCAATTATTGGTTCCATTTGTAATGAAAAGTGACACCTAACCTAAAATGTACATAGTCATTGTAAATAATCAAAAATTTGCCACAGACAAAATGTGTCCACAAATGTCCATTTGTGCACTCAGAGTTGTAATAAAAAATACCATATTTATGGTAAATATGGTAAACAAAAGCAATTATTTTTATACACCAAGCTTGAATTGGAGAAGACGTGAGAAAGTTGTGTTTAGCTTTGTAAATGAAAAAACAAAACAGACAAAAATAAGAAGCTTACCTTCACTGTCTTCATCTGGTAACATGGGGACACCAGACATCGCCTGTTGCTCACCATGCTCACCATCTGACTAAAAGCCTAAAAAAAAATAAAGTTTGGTATGTGATGTGTAGCCAGAGTTCACCTGACGCTCAAGCGTCATGAAGCAACCTTTTCCTGTTTTTTGAATGGTCTCCATTTACAACCCAAACATCTACATAAACGTTTAAATTTCAAATATAAAGTGCTGACCCCACGGCCACAGATATAACAAGTTAGAACGCCTGGGTCTAAGTATCCGTATCTTCCGTATTGTTCATTAGAAAGCATTTTTAATCTGATCGGCGGCCATTTTCTCACAGAGTTATAATGTATCAGAGTACAATACACCTCCCAACCGGTAGGATCGCATAGTTGAACGCATATGGAGAAAATGACCACCGATCGGATTAAAATGCTTTTATTGATCAATACGGAAGATACAGATACTTAGACCCGAGCGTTTTAACTTGTTACATCCGTGGATGTGGGGTAAGCACTTTATATTTGAAATCTGAAAGTTTATGTAGATGTATGGGGTTGTAAATGGAGACCATTAAAAAATAAGGAACAAGTTGCTCCATGACTTAGGGCTAGTATGTGATTTAGTCACACGAGATCAAAAAGATGTAAAAAAAAAAGAGCACAATTGATTTACAATATAGGCATTTTTAGCAGCGACTTATCCAGAGCGACTTACAGTATATATATAAAATGTACTAACCAGGAGTAACTCCGGATGTCTGCCCAATGGTGTCGATTTCCGGCCTCATTGGGGTCCAGTCTTGATCGTCGAGACCACCACACTCTGACGAAGACAAGCCACTGAGACCGGAGACAGAGTTGTACGGGCTCTCCACGACCTCCCGACGGGTTGCAGCTCTGGTACTGCGACGAGGACCTGGTGGTCCTGGATCGATCTCTGCCGTGTCCTCCTCACCATCCGAGTCGGACAAATCAGAATCTGTCTCCAGCCGGAGCGCCTCGACACCGTGAAACATGTCGTCTAGTCGTTGTTGCCCTGGTCCAGGTGTTGGACCACGACTGCGCTCGCGGCTAGATCTGGACCTTGGACCGACAGCGGAACGACGACGTCCACGGCAGGATCCAGGGAGGGGATCGTCCACGGGGGGACAAAGATGACTGCGCCCACGGCTGGATCTGGACCTCGGACCGACGGCGGAACGACGACGGAGGGGGTCGATCACGGGGGGACCAAGACCCCTGAAGCTGGATCCTGGGAGTGGATCTACGGGAGAACTGTCTGCCCGCTTGCGCCTCACTGAAGACCGTGGCATTTTGAGAGACAACTACTACCTAAACGGACAACTATTATTACTACTACTACTACTACTACTACAATGGACGACTTATACTACTGACTACAATACTGACTATACTGCTGCTATCTATTGACGACTATTTGGATGACTATGAATGACTATACTATACTTACTGACCAACAAAAATACTATACTATACTACTGACTATACTACTGCTATCTATTTACGACTATACTTACTAAAGACTATACGGTAGCACTTGCTATGCATCCCATGTGTATAACGCATTATACACATACTTATAAGGCATTATAATCTGCTCATAACCCTGTATAATCAGATTTATAAGAGCTCATAAATAATCATAATGCTTTATAAGCAGTATAAATGCATTGTATTATGCTTATAACGCATGAGGATTACAGTTATAAATATTCATAACAACGTATAATGCAATCATAACACAGTATACAGCATGTTATAATGACTTGATAATGTCAAGTATTATAATACTTCATAATTGCTACCCACTTGGTAACATTTGCTATGCAACCCAAAATGTATTTTCATAGTTATAATCCATTATAATCAATCCTTTATTATCACTGCTATACTGCATTATAATGACAGTTATAATGTGATTATAAGTGATAATAAGGCATTATAACAGTGATTAAAATGCGTTATAACAGTGAGTATAAGGCATTTTATATGTTATAATACAGCATTATTAAATTATCACAAAGTAACAAATGGCCACTTATAATCACTTATGATCATAGTGTAATGCATTATAACAGTAATTATAATGCATTTTAACAGTGATTTAAAGGCGATAAAAATGTAATAATAACACCTTATAATATGATCATAATGTCACAAATGTTCACTATATAATAACTTATAATCAATGTATAACACCTTATAAGTGATAATAAGGCATTATAAACGTGATAAAAAAGCCTTATAAAATGATCATAAAGTAGCAAATGACCACTTATAACTTATAATAGTAGTATAATGCATTATAATAATGCATTATAATGGTTATGACACATTATAACAGTGATAATAAAGCATTATCAATTGATTATAATGGATTATAACTATGAGAATTAATTTGGGATACATGGAAACTGTTACCAATTTGGCAGTAATTATGAAGTATTATAACACTTGATACTTATAAGTCATTATAAAAGGCATTATAATGTGTTATGGTTATGGTTATAAAGCATTATGAGTATTTATGAGCTCTTATAAATCTGATTATACAGGGTTATGAGCAGATTATAATGCCTTATAAGTATGTTCATGATGCGTTATACACATAGGATGCATAGCAAGTGCTACCACTTTGGTAACACTTTACTTAAAGGTCGCGTCTATAATGCATTATAATCACAGTTATAACGCATTATAATGCACTTATAAGGCATTATAACGCTTGTTATAAATGTTTGTAATTATGTATGACAACTTATAACAACGTTTATAACACGTGCTGGTCATAATGCATTATAAGCTCAGTGAAACAGCACATTTTTATAACTACCTTAACTTAGTCAGTTATAAAGTGTCAATGGAAGTTGGAAGTTGTTATGCATAATTATAAACATGTAATGATTGTTATGAAGCATTAAGTGCATTGTAATGCATTATGATGCATTATAATCCTGAAAGGTGAATTCTCAGGGTTGTTTTAAAGCTCTAAGATCTAAAACGTTATGAGCTTGTAGATCGTCTATTTTAGTGTAGATGGAAGAAAGTGGTCCAATTACAATTACAGGGTTTTAGTGGTTGGTAACAGGATCGGTGCATGGGCACCAAGGAAGAGTGGGCACCTCAGTTTTAAATTATCATTTTTTCCACAAAATGTAAAAAAATAAAATATGTTTTTAAGTAAAGTATACATGATTGGAATATGCTTAAACATGCGACAATCAAGGTCTAATATTTATACAATTGCTACGAATTGCAAAACCTGTATATCCAGTCATTTTGGGGCATGAACATGAAGTTGAAGGATAAAATTAAGTCTGATAATGATGTACCGTACATCAAGTATACTTTACATTACTTTTACTATTTAATTATTGCATCATTTTACATCGAGGTGCCCAGATGTCCCTAGTGCCCACCTATCCTGCATCCTGCTGTTTAATACATCAACAATGACACAGGAATTGTATTTTATTCAATTCAATTCATTTCACCTTTATTTCAGGAGGAGTATAGTGCATTTTATTTAATTTCACCCTTATTTCAGGAGTGGTGAATTTAATTTAATTTTACTTTTATTTCAAGATGTTCCGTTACATCATCATAAAAGGAGACCAGACCCTCCTCATAATCCACAAACACTCACACTTTCTGGAGCTTCTCTCTTACATGGAGGCGGACAGAAGGGTCAGGATGAGCCCTGTACCCATTTCCATTCTTCAACCTTATAGCCCAGTAACCGTTGCTGGGGTTCAGTGTGATTGTTCCCTTCCTGTTGATGGACTAAAGTCCAGGCAGTCTTCCCTTTAACCTGAACCTCATAGAAAATCTTCCAGAGGAGAAGCTTTGTTTTCCTAAGACTGAGAGATCTGTAGAGAATCTCTCTATGTTGTCTGGGGACGTACTGTATACTCCCATTGGTCTCCATCTCTTGACTGAGTGTCTTCTCCAGCTGAGCCACAGCTGTCCTCACAGTCTCCCCATATGATGACTGATGGACATTGACCTTTGACATGTCCTTGGTGGGTGGAGGGGTGTCGATGGACCTGCAGTTCTGGAGGAGGTGGAGGTGGTCTTCAGTGAGTGAGAGTAGCTTCAGCTCAGAGCTTCTCTTATTTAACTCAGTGATTTCCTGTTCCATCTCTTTAATGAAACCTTCAGCCTGTGTCTCTGTTGTTTTCTGCTTTTCTTCAATCCCATCAATGCTCAACCTGGCTTCTCTCAATACAGCTGACCTGAGCAGTGAAGACCTGCACACTGTCTCCTATCTCTCTGTCTACATCTTTCTTACTGAGCTCTACTGAGTGTTTGACCTCCTGAATCTTCAGTTGTCTCTCCTGGATCATCAACACAAAGTCTACCAACTGAGTGGCAATGTAGGCTTTCAGTCGATGGAGTATCTTCTCTGTCATGATGCACATGGTGCTCTCAACAGGGTTATTTATCTGGTGTCCTCTAGTTAGCAGCTCAGACCGAAGACAAATGGCCCATATTTCTTCATGCCTCCCAAAAACCTCAGAGAGATGATGCAGACACTGTGGGTACTTTACTGCTGCAGTGGCAGCAGTAAAGCAATGGCTGATTTAAGCAGCCAAACCTGGTCTATGGTCACAGGGTTGGTATCACACTACACACATGTTGAGAATTTAAGGACATCTATTTAGCCATCCCCACACACTTTCAGGGAGAGAGACAGAGCTGTCATGACATGTTTGACATGAAATACAGTACTGTGTACTAACAAACTTGGCTGCCTTCTGTTCTTCCTTTCAGCCTTACCACCTGGCCAGTGGTGGAAAAAGTACTCAGATATTTTACTTCAAGTAAAGGTAGCAATAACACAATGTAGAAGTACTCTGTTATAAGTAAAAGGCCTGTTCAGAATGTTACTTGAGTAAAAGTACAAAAGTACTCAAATGTTTGAACATAGCTAGGTATAAAATAGGGTTAAAGTGGTAAATGTATGTTTTATAATGTAATCATTTATATCTGTATTCACTTACTGTCCGGACGAGGGGCCCGGAATGAGTGCAGGACTGAATATCTAAACTTCCTTTGGGAAGCACAAATATTTGAGGCACACAATTGGCAGGTGGTGTGATTCATTCACCGCACCAATCACAACGCACCTGTCAATTGTGTGCCCCATTCGTTTGTGCTTCCCTGTCAATTTGTGATGACATTTGTGGTGATCAGAGGAAGCTTTGATAAATTCGGTCATTCACTCAAGTCAGTACAGAATGTTGTCCGTGTGCAGCTCGTGGAAAAGTGGAGATATTTTGCTAAACACATGTTTTCTGGCAGAACTTTTATATATATATATATATATATATATATATATATATATATATATATATCACACACACACACATATATTACACACGCACGCACGCACGCACGCACGCACACACACACACACACACACACACACACACACACACACACACACACACACACACACACACACACACACACACACACACACACACATTATAGGCATAATAATAATAATAATAATAATAAACACAATGTGCTTTTTTAATTAACTAAATAAGTAATTGGTAGAATAATCGATATAATAACATAATTGATAGTTGGATCTGACAGCAGGTCATGTCAGGTAATGTCAGTTCAACCACAGTCATACACAGGCAGAGAGGAGAATGAAGAAAACAGCAGCAGTTTGGCGAGTAAGAGGACTTCATATTAATTTATGAAGCAATATTGATTTAAAATAGGCCAACGCCTCGCACTGCGAGGCATTGTGAGCTTGTAGATCGGCTATTTTCACAATGATTGCCTCTTTTCTATGTAATATTTGACAATTTGGCCAATTTGGTATTAAAAAGATCTTAAAAGTCATTACATTGTCGAAATGTGCAGATACCCTGTATGGACTTACTGTATATTGGTTTGTTTACTGTTGAGTGAGAAAACCATGTTGCACATTAAGCTAATCATCTGGGGACTCCCCAAAATATATGTGGGGACTCCCCCTAGGGGTCCAGCAGCCCAGAGAATCCCACTACAAAAATGGTGCTTCAACTATGTTAAGATGACACATCAAATGCACATAAGCCTACACCAATAGGACACACCACTTCTACTGCAGTTATAACACAGCAGAATCAAGTCACCTGTGCTCACCTTAAGGTACCCATACGTACATGATTACTTACATGAAGACAATGATTTATCGTATTACAAGTTTTCTGAAATTGTATATTTAAATATGCAAATTAGGCATAGATAGGAAAATTTGCCCAAATTTGCATAACTTTCCAGAATCAACATTGGACAAAGCCAGAGTCAACATACTTATTTCATTTTGTTAAGATGTTGGATTCAAAGGTTTTTAACGAGGGAATATTCAATATCTGCTCAATTTTGGGGCTCTGGCTCATGGACTAAATGCCTAATTTGCATATTTAAATATACAATTTGAGAAAACTTGTAATACGATAAATCATCGTCTTCATGTAAGTAATCAACTCAGGCAGTTTCATTATGATAACTCTTTTTAAAATTTTGTCATTTTTTGACCTGTCATGTACGTATGGGGAAAATTACAAAATGTGTGATAACCATGAAAAAGCTGCTCCTGTGGTGAGGTTATCATACATTTATTTACTCGTATTGACCCTCTGAACAATTTAATATAGGTTTGGTTTTGCCCACTCTTTCGATAATAATTGCTCAATTTTGGGGCTCTGGCTCATGGACTATTATTGAAAACGAGTGCTTCCAAACTCAAACACATTTTATAAAACAAAGACCTGACAGAGACAAGAAGGATAACCCAAGCTGTCCATATAGCTGCGATATTGGTTGGTTTATCGTGTTTTAATACAAACATACATAACCTTTCTGTTATGTTATGAATGGGCAGTCAATGGAGGGCATTGCAACTTAGAAGCATATCATTAATGGCATTTAAGTTGCTTGGGGCACTATGAGTTTAAATGTAGCTTAGCCATTCATTGTCAGGTGTAGCCTATGTAATAATAGAAACAAATTGTGCATCATTTCATCAACCCACAGAATAACAACAAAACACCTACTGAGCCCCGTCGGTAGGTCAGTATCTCACCTACTTAGACCAATCAATAGTCTGATTAAACGTGACAATGTCCCATTCAGTGCATTGACAGCATCCGAAGCCGGTGTCAATGCTGTGGCTCGATCTTGCTCGCCTGTTGCTGGCTTGATCGCCTGGGGTTGTTCATGTTTTCAAATCGCTGGTTCTCAACATTTTCTGGGCCAGGGTCCCCTCAAAATCCTTGAAAGCATTCGTGACCCACCCATCTGATGACTTAACAAGCAGCCCATAGACTGCCCTGTTAAGTGGTCAGATGGGTGGGCTGCAGGTCTTCTTTTTTTTTTTTCAGAGCATGCTTTTTTTCCCGACCATAACATCATGGAATGTGGAGTTCCTCAAGGAAGCATTCTGGGCCCAGCCCTATTTTTAGTGTACGTGAATGATATGACAGACGCCTGTAGCTGTGATTTATTCTTGTACGCTGATGATTCTGCTCTGCTGATGTCCCATAAGGAGTAAGCCACACTGGAGAGTTCCCTGAGTGAGGAATTGGCAAATGTTAATTCCTGGCTTATTGAAGTTATCTTTACACTCTGGGAAGACAGAATCAATTCTGTTTGGCTCTAAAATCAAATTAGGAAAGAGCCCTGAATTCAAGGTTAAATTAAATTCGGACTTCATAGCAGCAAAATCATCTGTGAAATATCTGGGTTGGATCTTGGAGGGTAACTTAGACGGCCAAAGTATGGCCAGCAAGGTACTGAGCAAGGTTGCCGGACTGACAAAGCTTTTGGCACGGACAGCTAAGGTACCTAGATAGGGAGACTAAACAGGTGGTGGCCAACTCCCTTATTCTGTGCCAATTTGCTTTTGCATGTACATCTTGGTTCGAGGGCTTAATGAAATCCCATAAAACCAAACTACATTCAGCTCAGAATAGACTGGTCATTCTAGGGTTGGGACCCAGAACACATATAGAGGTAGGAACCAGTTTAGAGAGGTCAACTGGCTCCCAGAAGAATCCAGGGCAACCATGGCCAGATTGACCATGGTTCATACGATCATATATGGCGAGGTCCCCATATTTTTAAAGACATGTTTTACTCAGAGAAACAAAGTACACCATTTTCTCACTAGAGCCAGTGTAGCAGATGTGAGCCATCCTGCCTTTAAAAGTAAATTGGGAAAGGGTTCATTTACTGACATAGGAGCCACACAGTGGAACAATCTCAAAACCAGTGTCGAACTGACAACCAATCTGAGGTCTTTTAAGCAGCAGACAAAAACATGCCTATTAGAAAAGGGTCATTAGTCTAGGGAAAGATAGTGAGCACTTGTTTGTGTGTGTGTGTGTGTGTGTGTGTGTACTGTATATGTTAATGTCATGTTCTTTGTATTGTAATGTATTTTTAACTTATTGACTGTTAAATGTGAGAGGACCTCAATGGAAACTAGAATTTTCGCAATTCAGGGCAATTGCAAAGTGTGGTTGCGCCGACGCGAGTCGCGGGTCGCTGCCGCCGGAACTTGAGGAATACGCCGGGAGGAATACCGTCGAAGGCTGCGCCAATTACATTGTCACGTCACTCCTGAGATCACCTGCGTTTCATTTTGAGAGGATTGATACCCCCAAAAATCATGTTTTTGCATCATACGGTTACGTTTTGTGCATTTGTGGCGCCCCCATATGGATCAAAGTGGAAATACTTTTGGGGATTTGTTGAGTAAACCACCCTTGACATGTGATTCAAATTTGGGATTGACCGGACGTTTCGTTCGTGATTTGTGGCCTTTTTTGTAAAACGGGCCCCTTCCGCTAACTTTGGAAGCCATTTACGGACGAACGGTAATGACTACGGTCCAGATTATCGCATGGGTCCAGAGATCATGTGTACCGATTTTTGTGAAATTTGGACAAAACATGTGGGAGGAGGAGCTAAAAGTGTGTTTTGAAGAAAATTCAAAATGGTGGAAAATGTATCCTGACGCAAATGGGCGTGGCCTATGTAGGGAGTTGCGTAATGACCCAAGGAATCTAGGGGAAAAAAGATTTTTATTCTATGACCTACGGTTCAAGAGTTATAGGCCAAAACGTAAAGTGGGCTGTTATAGCGCCACCATGAGGCCGACTGGTATAATTTTTTTTTAAATAATTTCGGACTAAATTATAAACGTCCCCTCCAAATCTGGTAACTCTAGCTCTTATGGTTTCTGAGAAAAAAAAACTTGAATTTGAGTTTTTCCACTTTTCCATTAAAGTGGATGGGGAAATGTAATGCACTAATAAATCAATATCAATAAAACTATGCAACCAATCACTTAGCAAAATACAAGCACACGATTCCCGGTGAAGCCGGTCATTTTGATATATGGCACTAAATTGGGAAAAATAAACTGTGGGAGGAGATGCGCGCCAAAGTATTGTTTATCTAGAAATAATAATAAAGTATCCCTAGAACTATAGTCTGGTTGCCCTGTTAGGGCAACCACACTAACTAGACGCGTCGCAATTCTGGGAAATTGCAAAGTGTGGTTGCGCCGACGCCGGTCGCGGGTCGCCGCCGCCGGGACTTGAGGAATACGCTTGGAGGAATACCGTCGGAGGCTGCGCGACTGATCCCTATGGATCAAAGTGGAAATGCTTTTGGTGATTTGTTGAGTAAACCACCCTCAACATGTGATTTAAATTTGGGATCGATTGGACGTTTTGTTCGTGATTTTTGACATTTTTTGTAAAACGGGCCCCTCCCACTAACTTTGGAAGCCAATTACGGACGAACGGTAAGGACTATCATAATGCCGTTTGGATATATTTATCGCATGGGTCCATAGATGACCTGTACCGATTTGTGTGAGATTTGGACCAAATGTGTAGGAAAAGGAGCAAAAAGTGTGTTTTGAAGAAAATTAAAAATGGTGGAAAATCTATCCTGGCGCAAATGGGCGTGGCCTATATGGGGAGTTGCGTCTTGAAAAGATTTTTATTTAACGACCTACGGTTAAAGAGTTATAGGCCAAAACGTAAAGGGGGATTTTATAGCGCCACCATGAGGCCGACTGGTGTAATTATTTTTCTGATAATTTCGGACTAAATTATAAACCTCCCCTCCAAGTCGTGTAACTCTAGCCCTTACCGTTTTTGAGAAAAAAATACTTGAAATCTAGTTTTTTAATTTTCCCATTTTTCATTGAAGTGGATGGGGAAATGTAATTCACTAATAAATTAATATCATATTAAACTATGCAACCAATCTCTTAGCAAAATACAAGCACACGATTCCCGGTCAAGCCGGTCATTTTGACATATGGCACAACATTGGGGGATAAAAAGGAGATGCGGTTCAAAGTTTTTCAGTTTCTCTATAACAATAGTCTGGTTGCCCTGTTAGGGCAACCACACTAATAAAGTGTAAGGATTACTATAGTCTGGTTGCCCTGTTAGGGCAACCACACTAATTAGTCTCAGGACTTTCTTGTGTAATCCTCGAACTGCTGTAACCATGTGGTTTTTGCATTTCAAAATAAATCAAAATATATACAAATATTTAATATTTACAAATTAATATTACAAATATATAATATTAATGTTGTGTTAAAACACAATAATGTTATTGTAGAATACTTTTACAGTTAAATTGCAAATTTGTGTTTTGAGACCTGGCTTGCTGTTAATAAAAAATTCATTAACATTGCATTAAATTCAACTGTTAGATAAAACAGAGTCACATCCACAATAAAACATTTATTAAAACGTAGACATTTTGAAACCCAAGGTCACACCATCCAAAAAAATTATCCACCACTGTAGTACCGTTTAAATAAATGAAAACAAACAACATATAAACCCGTAGGATGGGGCCAACTGGTGGGCCGTGAGAATATAGCGAGTGGGCCCCCAAATAATTGGCGAAGTATAGTAAGTAAGTATTGACAGCTTGCCAGTAAATAGCTGTACTTTTAAAGTACAAAATTATGTTGTAAACTGATAACAATCGTTTTTCTTTTTAAAGGAATAGTTCACCCAAAAAACGACTTATTTTCTATCAGTTACACACCCCATGAAGCCTTGAATTAATGGCGATTTTTTTTTTTTTTTGACACATCCCTGAGCCAATAATTTGATGACTGGGTGTATTTCCTTTAGGACACTCAAAGAGACTCCTTTGAGTCTCCGACCGGATACATTAGCATCTTTCTGCCGGTAATCAAATTATTGGCTTAGGAATAGACAAAAACAAAAGAATCTCCATGAATTCAGTGCTTCATGAGGTGTGTAATTGATAGAAAATAAGTAATTTTTTGTGTGAACTACTCCTTTAACAATAACTTGCTGTAACTTATATACAGCAAAAGAAACTGGAAAATGTATCATGTCATTTACTGTAATTATTTTTTACAGT
The DNA here is from genome assembly GCF_963280865.1 of Gymnoscopelus braueri. Classification (NCBI taxonomy): domain Eukaryota; kingdom Metazoa; phylum Chordata; class Actinopteri; order Myctophiformes; family Myctophidae; genus Gymnoscopelus; species Gymnoscopelus braueri. The sequence continues at coordinate 56,329,530 of NC_137612.1, forward strand.
ACTTAATTGGCAACATTTTTGCCAATTACTGACTGTAAATGCTACAATCAATGTGTTACAGTCATAGACTGTAAAAAAGAAATGGACAAAGCGACGCCATTGGTTTCTACAGACTGTAAATGAAGCCGATTGTTCAGCAATTTCAAAGTCATCTTTCAATATCGCGTCATATCCTGCAGAATGCCACCAGACCATTATTGGTTGGGTAGCTTGTCAATCAAGACTGGGGGCGGGGAATTAATGCTATTGGTTGTGTAGCTTGTCAATCAAATCATCCCGCCCCTCCTAGAGCATAACCTACTTTATCATCAATTTTAAAATAAATGGGACCATAGTTTACTTAAAACGCATATCATGATGATTGAAAGGAGACTTTAAACTAGCGACTGGAAGCATATAGTATTTATGACAATGTTTATTAAGGTAAGAAAATCTAGTCTAAACTTTGTCAAAAACCCATCCGCTTGCGTTAAGATAAATTCTTTCTGACACCAGCAGGGGTAAAACAGTGAAACTACAGGCCATTCATATGAACTGTCTCTTCCGTATTAGCCTCAATGTAAAACTTTCAAGCTGGGCCCTTGGTTACAGTGTAGTCTTTATCTTCTTAGTAGCGGCAACCGGCAACAGGAGCTTCTATGAACAAAAACAAAAACACATTTTGCTTTAACACGGTTAGTTTAAAGCTTGCAATCTTCCTGCATGATATCCTTGGTTTAGATCTGGTTAAAACCCAACATTTTCACAGAAACAATGTTCTGGAGCCAAAAAGTTAACCTGACCGTAAGGTGGACAACCAATATAACATACATTATATCTGCTGAGGCTCTCTCAAGTTCAATTAAGCAAATCAAGGACATTTATCTGGCATTTCAGCTTTTTTTGCTACATGTATACAGTAGAGGTACCTCAGTATTTATGTGTATACTGTGCATTTTTATTTGGTCAATGTTTTTTATTAGTTATATCCAAGTATACTTTAAACAGAACAAATTATAATAATGTCACTGACCATTAATCTCAGCTTTTTTTGTATTGAAAGGTATTTGATCTGGCATCTTTTAGGCACTGGCATAATTGTAAAAGTACTGGTTTAGCACCTGTATTGGATAAAATCCATTCGACACTCAAACCAAGATACCATTATCAATAACAATATTATGTTGATAAGTCATATTGCTTAATAAGATATTAATGTTTTCATCCGGAACATGTAGCCCTAATGCACATATGCCTACATGTACAAGATAAGAGAGACAGTTAGGTACAGTCAAACTGCTCACATGGTCATTAACACACACTAGAGGTCTTCACAGGTCCAATATGACGGACCCGGACCGGAATGGACGCGTGACAATTGCACCCGGAGCCGACTAGAGCCGAGCTATTGTTAGAAATCTGAGGTACTGACCCGAGCAGTACCGCAAGATGTCAGACCCGACCCGTATAGAATCGTGACATATACAGACCCCAACCCGTACAAAACCTGAGGCCCCGAAATGCCCGAATGCCAAAGTAGTTTGCCAATTGATAATGTTATTAATACAAGTCCAGCGTTAAATAAGACCTGTGTTTCTTACTTACTTACCTAAACATAGCCTCCCTGGTTGCTGCTGCTGGCAGCGCCCCTGGTCATAACATGATGTATAATCCCAGTCAATGCTCATTGGACAGTTGGTAAATAAAAGAAAATCCACGTTGTCTTTAGATGTGTGTAATCGTTCTTCTAGCCATTGCTAATGTTAATCATCATTTTCTGTCACAGTTTATCATTATAATCGGCTTTGGAGTTTCCATTGTGCTTAGTTATGACAACTCGATTGACATAACTTGTTATTAGTTATGACAACTCGATTGTTTTACCATTTTGAACCATTAACCAAAATGTTACGATAATATCAACAATCTGTCACAATCTGTGGCTCTGTGTGGGCAAACTGTGGCTCTGTGTGGGCATAGGCTTGCCTCCCAGCTTCCAGCTTTGGCACACCTGTCTATAGAGACACACGGCCGCCTCCAAATTCACGCCCACTATTGAGACGCACCCACTCGAGGTACGGGATAATAGTGTACTGGAGCTGTCAATGCAATCCATATGAGAGGATATGACAGTTAGCCTACTTTTAAAATAATCGTACATGAACTGGAGACGATATAGATTTGAATAAAAAATATGTTTCCAAATGTATGGAGTGTCTTTGACAACATATCTCCTTGTTTTCTCAAAAGTTGATGTGTTTCACATTTAATTTGCCACTTGAATGGGTTACCCATAATGTTAACACAACAGAGGGGAGACGGCAGACAGACAAGTAGTCGCATATCAGTGACATCACTGTCTTTACGAGCGCTTTGAGGAGGGGAATTCTCATCCAAATCTTGACTGACTTTGTTCATGTCTATATTTTGAACATGTCATAGGCTTATGTTAATTCTCTACCTACCGCGGAGCTCTGACGGTACATGAAAATTTTATCCCGGTGTTGTATAAACTTGAGTGACATATCCCAACATTTCAACTACTTAGTGAATTATTCAGGTTAGTAATGATATATATACAGTTAGTCTTGCAAGATGCTGTTTAGATAATTGTCAAAAAAAAATGGAATGGGAATTGAAAACCTCAAGGGATGCGTCTGTGACGTATATACCATGCGAACACTTAAATTTTAGATTTCTTTTGACACACTGATGAGTATATTATAGTATATTGTGGGTTGTATATTGCGATGGCAGATATGTCACATTAAAAAGGACAAATCAAACAACACTTTATTAGAACACAAAAATAATCGGTACAGCCTCAGTAGTCAACCAGTGAAATTATGGTATTTTACGATGCCTCTCATATGGATTGCATTGACAGCTGCAGTAAATCGTTCTACCCTACCTCCAGTGGGTGCGCTGTCTCAAAAGTGGGCGTGAATTTGTAGGCGGCCGTGTGTCTCTATGGTCACCTCATCTCCCTCAGTTGACGCACCTGCGTACTGTGAGGCAATAACCCTGGTCTTCACTCCACTCATCGCCAAATCATTGCACAACCTCCCATGGTAGTAGCATGACTCTTGCCAGTTGTATTTTCTAGTGACGTTACTAGTCTAGTTAATTCAAGTTTTCCCTAGAATTACTTCTTGTGTTCCTATTAGTATTTTGCTCCTGTGTTACCTTCAACTCAAACTCTTCTCCTCTGCTTCAGAACCCAGCTCACCTGTTCCACTGCCTGCCTGCCTGCCTGCCTACTGCCAGGCCTCTGCCCTGCCTGCCTGCTCACTTCAACGCCACCAACCCCTACTTTCACCTTGGTTTGAATAAAGACCTTTTAACCCGACTCCCTGTGTTTAGTCTCTGCATTTGGGTTTGCCAGCTTGCTTATCGTGATATAACTGCCCCGACTTCTAACTTTTGGCTTGAACCTTCACTTTTGACAGCATCAGAATGCTCCAATCATTTAGTGCCATCATGTGACGAGATTTTTGTTTTCCCTTTGCAATCGTCGGGTCGACTGGGGCTTTATTGGAACCGTCATTTCACTGTCGGAGCCCTGACACACACACACACACACACACACACACACACACACACACACACACACACACACACACACACACACACACACACACACACACACACACACACACACACACACACACACACACCAAAATGAGAAGCCTGCATCCAGTCTTACCTTCAGCACTAAGTTTTGCCTTCTTGGCAGGGGGAATTTGTTTGGTCTTCTCAGACTTCCTCTTTTTAGGAGCTTCTATGAACAAAAACAAAAACAAAACTTTGCTTTAACACAAGTAAGACGCGCGAACGCTGGAAGCGAACGCAGCTCGAAAATGTTGTGTATTTACGGACTTGTAATCCGTGTTATTTCACCGTGATGGGGAGAGAACATTGACATCGTGTGTGTGTGTGTGTGTGTGTGTGTGTGTGTGTGGGTGTGGGTGTGGGTGTGTGTGTGTGTGTGTTTTGCAGGCTGTGTCTAAATTCCTGCACTCTGGCGCTCTCTGGCCCTCTACTAGGCAGTGCATGAACACAGAGACAGACACACACACACACACACACACACACACACACATACAACCCGAGCACGGTTACATAGTAAGCTCCACTTGGTCGGAGGCGCGAGGTCCTTCCGCGTTCGCAACAACAGACATTTTGGTGCATCATTTTGGTGCCTGAGCTACGCGCTGCACATAATTAGGAAAGTGTGCTCCTCAGAGCACAGGTCTCCGCCAGACCGGGCTGCCTACCCAGGGCCCACAAACTTTGGAAGGCAGTCTTAGCCAATTGGAATGAGAGCTGAAAACTCTTGACTCATACATCTTGATCACAGGACCCCAGAGATAATGTGTACCGATTTCTGTGAGTTTTGTACAAAATATGTAGGAGTAGTAGCCTACTGTAGCAAAAAGTGTGTTTTGATCCAAGGAATCCATATATCTTATCAACAATAATATGTTGATAAGTTATATTGCTTAATTAAATATTCATGTTTTCATCAGTATCATGTTGACCTAATGCACATGTATGCCTACATGCACACGATAAGAGAGACACTCAAAACTGCTCAACTGCTCTTTAACACACACACACACACACACACACACACACACACACACACACACACACACACACACACACACACACAGTATCGACCCCTTATCAGACATTGTCACACTGATCATTTGACGCAATGGAAAAGTGGTCACGGCAGTCACGTGTTTATTGGCGTAGGATGTTTATTGTGAGATCGCCCTCTTGAAATATACTCCTTGGTTTCTGTTGTGTGCAAGCAATAATAGTGATCAATTCTCAAAACGGTCCTCAAAACCCCGCCTCCAGCCGCTGTCATAAGCTGTGAGAGGCACGGATGGAGCGCTCCTCATGACTATAGCGCCAAAGCCTGCCTGCTCGCCCAGCTGCAGGCGATAAAGCCTCATTTATGGTTCCTTCGCACCGAGAATATAGCAGACCTACTAGTGCACAACGGTCGCATCCGCAACGCGTTGTGAGCTTTATTCTCTGCGTGCAACAGTGTTGCATGCCGAAGCATATGTCTCGCTAGGGACAGCCTGTCCGCCAACACACAGGAGGACGTTGAATGAACAAAAAACATTGCTCCCCAAAACAGGTTTGGGGATCTGTTGGAAAATTATTACATTAAACCGGCATGTGTGCGTGCAGTCTCAATATTTGTAAACAGATAATTGGTCTATGTACCATATATAAATCCCAGTTCAAACTAAATGAGAGGCCTGAATCCAGTCTTACCTTTATCATGCTTCTTGGCAGGAAGCGTCTTGGCCTTTTTAGGAGGAGGAGGAGCTTCAATGAACAAAAACAAAACTTTGCTTTAACATGGTTACTTCCCACTAGCCTCCATATCATCAAGTTATTCAACAATTATCAGCTGGACTTAAAACATTTTCAGCTGCCAGAGTTTAAACAATGAAACCAGGACCACAGTGAATAAATTAGCCAACAGTGCCATCGTCTGGTCAACTATTGTCAGTGCATTTGTGAAGGACTAATAACCAACTAAGTATAAAGTAAAATCCTCAGTGTTCTTTTCTCCATTTGTAACTATCATTACACAGCATAAGGGTGCATGGTTAGATTTCAAGTGGAAAGGAAATACATTCAGACTTCCTTGTGTAACCCTCACCCTCATTTGCATACTAATGCTATTATAGTGTATATAATAATTTAGATGTTCTCTCATGGTATTAGACTACCTCTGGTGGTCTGAGTAGACGCACAGGAAAATGAGCACCAACAATAATATTAATGACACACCCCCTTGTTACACGCACACACGCAAACTGGGTAGGGGTGAAAAAGAGAAACATATTTAACTAAATGGACATTAGGCGACTGCATATGTAAACAAAATCTCCTTTAAGACTCTAGTCTAATGTAGACTGTAAAGTCAATCCCTCAGGTTGACAGTTCTTTTGTAAGAAAATTAACATGACTGTTGGAGATTTTGTGGACTAGTCTACTATAAATGTAACGTCACATTTAACGTTGCTGGATTAATTCAAAAAGCTTTTTTAGAGCCAATTTCACAATGTTATTACAAAGAATCCTTCAAGTAAACTACCCAGCAAAAATCCTCCCTAAACTGCTGTTCATTTCATTCCATTTAAATTTGGATTGATGTTCATTTACAGCTCTAAATAATATGACTCATAAAACATCTTGATGGAAGACGTCTTTACCAACATTAGTGGTCTAAAAATAACTAATTAGGAATACAATGACCCACAGTTGTAACCATACAAGACCATACCATTACCATTACATAAATGGACATCAAGCTATTGTACATAATAGTGAGTAGCTAATTAACAGAAGATGATCCACCTACTGCAGCTGGTTTGTCCTGTGCTGGTACAGTCTTTTTGACAGCGTACCGGGAGATGTTTAATCAAGCCTGATTTATATACATCATTTTACAACAATGAGGTCGCTCGTAGCAAATAGCCAAACTACAAGACCACAAAGCATTGCGTACACATTACCATGGTGTTGTAGAGGTAAGAGCGAGAGAGAGCAGGAGACCGAGAGAGAGAGTGAGAGTTGGACGTTGCGTCCGTCAGCTTTTAATTTTGCAGTAGTGGGACAAGTCGTACTGCCGTACTTTGATGTGAAAATGCGGGCGAATGTGTACATGTCGGCAGGTCTGCAAATACATTGTAAGCTCCACAGCACAAAAAGACAGTGGCTGATTCCTTACCAGGACTGTGGTCAATGGGTCCAGGGGCTGGGTCTCCTGTCCTCTGTGGGGTGATGGCACACATATACTGTAAAAGTGAATGATACATTCAATGACGGCTGAGGTTTTCTGATTCACAGGCAAAGACAAATGAAACCGGATGATACCCAGCCAAACAAATTGTAACGTCGCAGGAATACACAAACATTATGCTGTATGGGCACAGAAAACAGGAAATCTGAGTGAGTAGACGTTGCCCGCTCACACAATAACACATGCAGCACATACCTGATCTAATATAGACTGCATGCGAGACTGTTGGCCCTTAATTCCATAAAACAGGAAGGAACACTCTTTCGATCTGATGCACAGCCCCCCCTCCATGGCAATTCGAACAATTATACAGTCACGCTTGTGTTGTAAAGCCTTATATTGGCGGAACTCTTCTTTCAGCTGCTGTTTCAGGGACGAGTCTTCATTACGTTCTTCAACCTAGGCGACGAGGAAGATAGTAAGGAGGCTTACATTTCTGCTTCTGGGAGAGATTTTATGGTTTCATTTTATTATTTTAATACTTTTTTGATGGTTGCCTAAGGTATATATAATTTCCATTGGGGAACTATATCATTTGGCTTAAGCTCATCTCAGGGTTGGATATGCAAAAAATGTGATTATATGTAGGACTTTTTATGTAGACAAAGTGGTAACTACATTCAAGTAAGACCCCTGCTGCACAATTATACCAGGTGACTGACTGTTTGGCACATATATCAAATAAATTAGTAAAATGTCTATTGCTTGTTCTTAGTCACAAAACCAACCTCGAAGCAAGAAGCTCTGAAGAGGAGCCTCAACACATGTTCTGTGTTCTGCTTTTTGGGCTGTGGAAAGTTTGGCTTCAGCTTCTCGACCACAAAAAGAACCAGCTCGTTTCTGGAGAGAAACGAGCCATCCCCCATAGCTAGAATCACCAGCTTCAGAACCATCGCCTGCGTGGATAGATCCCCTGCGGACGAAACAAAACAAAATCATGAGAGACAGAAGCACTGATTTCTCATAAATCACAAACAAAGAACACTGAGCAAACATGGAGTGGGTGTTCTCAAACGAGTTGAGGGCTTTCTTTTTACCTGGGCCAAGGAACGGACATCCTCGTGCACGGATGTCAAAGTAATTTGGAATATAAGTATAAACATTTGCTGGGGAACTATGTTTTAATGTAATAAAGCTTTTGGTATGCCCTGTGATAGACACCTCGGCTCCTGACCATTTGTTGATGGTTGGGTGGCAGGAGAAAGGTGTTGGCTAGGTATGCAGTTCTATTGTTACTATGCTAGTTTGTAAACAAAGGAGGTACCTTTGGAGTGAATGTACTTAAGTCGAAGTCAGTCAGTATGTCCTTTGAGTTATAACTGGCTGGTCGTTCCGATTCTGTGCTGTGATGCGTTGAGTGTAAGTTCTAACTCCATTTGATATCAAATATTAACACTCATTCTTCTTGAAACTTTGAATTGTCTCTGCCTCATTTGTCTCGAACTGTTGACTCAGTCCCCATCCAGATTTATCCAGGACATTTGAAGGTCCCGCCTCGACTATTGGACAGGTTCTGCTGTGCTTGGCTGATAACGGAGGAGGATGCCCCTTGGCCAGGCGATTTTGAATTAAATCGAGGATAATCTCCATAGTTTTGGGGAACCTGGCAGCCTCTTAGCTGTTTCAGCCAACCACAGAGTGAGTATTTCATGGTGCAATCTGTTTTGGGGGGTACGTTGTGTGTGGCAAATGCGATTCAGTAGTTTTTTAAAGAATTGGTGGTGTCTTTGTCTGTATTGTTTAAGTGTTGTCTGTTAATAGACATTCACGTACTGGAGGATATTGTAAAGTATTGCTTCATATTGACAGTGAGGTTTTTGTGCCTGTTACTTGTCAACTTATTGGTTAGTGAATTATTTATTGATTTAGCTGAATCTTTAAGTGTTGAATGGTCTAAAAGGGAGGCTACAAAGTCTTGCCTACAAGTAGCTACTGAAAAAGAAAAGGGAGGAATTCTATTCTTTGCCTTAGGGTCCCTTTTGCTAACAAAGCAATAAAAAGCGCTGAGTGAATGAGTTTGTCTGTTTGTGAGTCAAGAGAACATTTGTCTTTGTGAGATTTTGGAAGTTCTTTTCAGCAACAAGGTGTTTTTAAAAAAAATTCTTGAGGCTTTGTTTATGTTTGTTAGAGGGGGACTTTTTCAATTGCCTCCCATTTATGAACGAAACCTGCAATAAGAAAGTCCATTTTGTTGTCTGTATTAGAAATTGCCTTATTTTGAGTTTTAATACTTTGAGTTTTAATACTTACTATAGTACATTGAAAAGCATTACTTGAGTAACACTTTATATAATTATATAGGTTGAAGTTTAAATAATAATATTAATAATAACAATAGTAGTAATAATACTAGTTGTGTATTGAGAGCCTTAAATTTAACATGGGGGCAATACTTGCATATAAGAAGGAATATCAGGGTCCTGCAAGGATTGTGCATGACAAATTTGGAGTAAAAGGGGTTGCATTTCTGCCAAAATGGCATAAAAATTATGGTTTTCCTAAAAATGGAAGCTTCAGTCATACTGTGCTTCGAACTCTGCGGAAGCAGATGGCAAAAGAGTTTGAGGGCAGAATTGAGAAAGGAAAAATATCGGCTTGTGCCAAAATAAATGATAAATGGGCTAAAAATCTAAAAATTTTGAAATTATGGGAGGGAGAGGCAGACTCTCGGAAGCGTCTGGAGACAATGAATGCTAGTATCAAAGCCTTTGTCTCTTTGACCGTGGACGAGGCACATGATAAGATCTCCGTGGTCACACCCAAGGTTCTTGTAGAAGAGATAACAGGGACACGTTACTTCACCACTCCATTTTGTGACCATGTGTCGGAATTTGACCCCATATGGCCACAGAATGGATCATTTGAGAGGCCTGATATAGCATTGCTGAGAGAATTGATTAATCCTCCACATCCATCAGGTTTACCTGAATGGGATTATTCGTACATGCAAGAGTGTTTTGGTGTGTGGGATGCGATTAGCCGTAAAGTGGGTCATACAGATGGAGTCGTTAGATCTAGGCCTAAAGCTACTATGGTGTCTATCCACAAAGTTGACGATCTCCTGGATTGTCTAGTGAGAGTTAACCCCCCTCAGCTACCCCCTCAGCTACCCCCTCAAGGCCTACAGCCGGCCCCAGTTGTCCCTACTCCGCCCCCGTCTCCGGGGGTGGAGGTGCTGCTGCCGACACCCGCAGCCGCTGCAATCTCGGGGGCTGGGTCTCAGCTGTTGGCGCCACCTTTGTATAGTGATTTAATGGGCCAGGCCCTAGGGGGTCGAGACACCTCACTTCAGGCCAAAAGCACACCCAGTATGCTAAGAAGGGGCCCTGTCTTCTCACCTTCTGATACTTCTCAGGATCAAAGCATGACCAGGTCTGGTCTGTCATATCAGCCACCTAATGCTTTGTGGGTCAATGATATTGAGACTTCACTGTTCACACCCATGTTACAGTGTCCCGATGGGCAGGGAGGTGTGCAGAGAATTTATAGGCCGTGGAAGGTGACCGAGCTTCAGGCCATCGTCGGCTCATTGCCAGACCCAAGAAATAATGGAAAAATATTTGCAACTGCCTTTCAAAAAATGGTTGCTCAGTGTAGCCCTACAGCTGGAGAATTGGAACACGTTTGTGTTACTAAGATGGGTTTATTGTGGGGCGACGTAAAACCGGCAAATTGGGATTCAAACACAGTTTGGTCAGCTGATCCCCAGGCTGCTTACCAGACGCAGTTGGCTGCTCTGGTTACTGCGTTTGAGACAAAATTTAAGCCGGTCATAAATATGACTATGGTTAACGCATGTGTACAAAAGCCAAATGAGACATTTAATGATTACTTTGCTCGGAAATTGCCTGTTTTTAATTCACACAGTGGTAACTCACAACCTGCTGATATAGCAGTTGATTCTTCATGGGAGAGACAGTTCATTCAGACTCTAGTTGATGGCCTTCTCCCTGAGGTTCGATCAATTTTTAAGAGGCAATGTGTTGCATGGCAAAGTGCCAGGTTGGACGAGGTGAAAAAGTACTGTCTACATGCTGATACGATAGTACAGGAAGAGAAAGTTGTTCAACTTAAAAAATCAAAAGACACTACTGACAGGTTACAGATGGCCCAATTAGAATACTATCAACCGACCAATAGGGGTAGAACTGCTGGAAGAGCCAAATTCAATGGCCGCGGACGAGGTAGGGGGCGTGGTAGAGGGAGAAATAATTCTAATAGCGAGAGGTTATGTTGGACTTGTAATCTTCCAGGACACTTCTCAAGGGATTGTACTGTTGACACCTCTGAGGAATCTTGGGACAATGCAAGAAACCAATCACGCCCACCAGCTTCACAAGTGTCTGTGAACAAACCTTTTGGGGGGCAGAGCCAGTCACAATCAGATTGACTAGGCAGGGGTGACTCAAATTTTGACATCAGCCATCAGGAACAGAGTAAAAACATTGAAACAACTTGTTCTGATGATGGCGAAACATTTTATTTGTCCCCACGCTATTTGCAATACAAGTCCAAGGATTTGCCAATTTTCAAAATTACTATCCATGGAATTGTATATGAAATGTTGGCTGACACAGGGGCCACAGATTCGTCATTAAGGACAATATCAGATGATTTTCAGATGTCAGAAAGGACAAAAACTTGTATAGGTGTCACAGGTACACCGATCAAATGCAAAGTGACTAAGCCATGCCCTGTACAATGTGAAGATTTTGGTATTTCAGGATTGCAGCATTCATTTGTCTTTGTTCCTGAGTGCCCTGTGAATCTGGCGGGAAGAGATTTGTTATGCGCTCTTGGCTTAACCATTGTCTGTACTGAGAAAGGGTTAGTTTTGAAAAAATCTGATCCAGTAGGTGACTTGTCAGCTTCTATGGTGTTACATTCTCCGATGTCCCCTGTATATACCTATTGTTGGAAGGTTGATTCATTTCCAGTGTCTCACAGATTGCATGATTTTGTGAAAGATCACAGTAGTGAGAGCCTTGTGCAACATGACCCCCACACCTATAGGTGTGTGGCTCATGAGGCACAGGACAGCATGGATGATCACTTTGATTCTGAATGGAGTGATCACACTGGGAATGAGGAACTGTATGGTAGGGGCATAATGGTGACTCCGGATTTTGTAGTCATGTTGATTAAGTTGTCTGAGAAGCAGGGGAGGGTGTATGGGAGGCTAGGCGTCCCTCACATTGTTCTGGCTAAATCACCAGCAATTTCGATACAGGATATCGATATCGATGGCCAAAATGCAAAACCTCCTATGTGCAAATTTCATGATTTTCTGATTTCACTGTGGATGAGGACTATAGGCTATGCTGCACATGCTCAGTCTGTCTGCAAGATAGTCCCGCCCCTCATTTTGTCAGAAAAAGTCATTTGACTAAAACCTCCTATCTTGTTCAGTGCCAATTAGTGCTAAAATGTTGAAGCGCAAAACCTCTTATCTGCACCAGAACTAGTTGAGCAGCAGACAGAGCTGAAACTTGGGAATTCTATGTTATGTAGACCGTCTAAATGTCTTTCAGTTTGTAGTCATCTATTATTTTCAAAATAAAAAAGTGTCTTCACCCCTTACTAGTTAAGTATTTGTTAGTAACTCTGTCAAGTTAATTGCATTGCCTTGTTGATTGCTAATGATTAGTGTCAGGTGGTGACACTTTTATCACACCAAGAGTGTGAGTTGATAAAAAAATTTAATGGTAATACTTGATACAGTACTGTAGAATGTCTTGATCTCAAAATGAGCATAAAAAAAGCATTATTTAACAAAAATAATGTTTGTTTGTAAGCCTAACTATTTCTAGGTAAAAACCTCCTATGTGCATCTATGTAGATAGGAGGTCATTTTGAGGTATAGATAGGAGGTTTTGGCATTGAACATTTTGAACTTGTGGTTAGAGGTTGTCATTGCTGCTTAAATGTGAACATCATTGTCGTGATTTTTTATTAATTGCAGATCAAAATCACACGTGAACACCGTGGCAGACAACAACCCTGTGAAAATATTGTGGTGTGTCGGTTGGGGGGTATGGGGGTGGGATGGGGTTTGGAGTTATAGGGTGTGGGAGGTGTGGGTGGTGGTTGGGGGGGTATGGGGTGGGGGGTGCATGAGGGTTTGGGTGGGTGGAGTTTGGGGGTTGTGGTGTGCTGGTTGGGGGCATGGGGACCGGGGGTTCTGGGAGTGGGGGTAATGGGTTGGGTGGGATTTGGGGGTATGAGGGTATGGGGTGGAATGGGGTTTTGAGTTATGGGGGTTGTGAGGTGTGGGCTGGCAGTTGGGGGGTATGGGGTTTGTGGGAGTGGGGGAGTATTGCAGGTGGTTGAGTTGGGGGGGAGAGGGTATGGGGGGGATTATGTTGAGGGGGGCATAGGCCAGTTAGGCCGGATCATACAGGATAGGGTCTTTGTGATGCGAAAGTGTGGTCTAGCCAACACCAACTCAGGACTCCTTAAGTGGGATGGGGTTTTGAATTAGGGAGGTGGAGAGGTGTGGGCTGGCAGTTGGGGGGGGGGGTTGTGGGAGTGGGGGGGTTGTGGGAGTGGGGGAGTATTGCAGTAGGTGGAGTTGAGGGGTATAGGGTATGGGGGGGATTATGTTGAGGGGGGCATAGGCCAGTTCGGCCGGATCACACAGGATAGGGTCTCTGCGATGCGAGAGTGTGGTCTAGCCAACACCAACTCGGGACCCCTGAAGTGGGATGGGGTTTTGAGTTATGGAGGTGGAGAGGTGTGGGCTGGCAGTTGGGGGGGGGGGGGGGGGTTGTGGGAGTGGGGGAGTATTGCAGGTGGTGGAGTTGGAGGTAGAGGGTATGGGGGGGATTATGTTGAGGGGGGCATGGGTCAGTTAGGCCGATCATATAGAATAGGGTCTTTGCGATGCGATGTGTGAGTGTGGTCTAGCCAACACCAACTTGGGACTCCTGAATCGCTGCCCTCCACACTCTCCTATCTAGCATCAGGGTCTTGAGCTCTACAGTATTGTTGGCTAAGCTGTTACGCCGAAGTGCATCTACGTAGGTGGTGCACTTCTTGTCTCTCCTGGCTTTGCCCTGGGTTGGCTCTCATAGTGTTAGTTTGCTTGGCACTAGTTATGGGTCCCTGACGCAGTGCCCTGCCTCATCCTTCTCTCTCTGACTTTGTCTGTGACCCATGGTAGGTTCCTGTAGAGGACCACATTTCTGATGTGGTCCGTCCATGTGACTCCTAGTGCCATTCATAGCATTCTTGTGTAGACTCCATCCAAGGCCCTTTCCTGTTGTGCTGTGACGGTCCATGTCTCAGCCCCATACAGCAGTACTGACTCCACTGTAGCTATACGAACAGCTGCCTCTTGAGGTCTTCTCCCATGTCTGATTTCCACACTCTCCTCATCCCATGCAAGGCATTCCAGTCAAGTGCCCCCCGGACCTTCAGGTCCTGTTCCATTGAAGCAGTCCCGCCCAGGTTATTAGAAGTCCTGGACTGCCTCGAGTAGCTTGTCTCCATCATCTGAACCATCTTCTCAGGAACTCCATAGGCCCGGAGAATGTTCATCAGATTCCCCCGGTGGATGGTGCCAAAAGCCTTTTGGAAGTCATGAAGGTGATCACCACTGAAAGATTCCGCTCCTTACTCCTTCCAGTATCCTCCTCAGCACCAGTATCTGCCCGAGTTTCTCATTACAGGGTCTAATATGGGTCTAAGACGGTTGAGGATCTTCCTGTTAGCCGTCTTGGCAACTTGTGAGCTCAGGCTAATGCCTTGGTGAGTTCGCCTGACTTTGGTACTGGATCGATGATCATTTTGCTCCACAGCTTCGGCAGCTTGCTAGACGTGTGTGCTTGATAAAATCCAACACCACCTCGTCTATGGGCACATACATCAGAACCTCTGCTGTCACTCCATCTTCCCCGCAGCTCTTGCCTCACTTGATAGTAGCCTTGGCCCTCTGGTACTCATCCATGGTGAACCGTCTGGTTTGGGAAGGTCATGGAAGACAGGAGCATCGGATCATCCTCTTCTTCGGTTGAAGGAGGATTTCCTAGGAGTGTTTTGAAGTGCTGGTACCATGTTTCAACTCGTTCTTCTGCGCTTTCTCCCCAGATCTTGGAAGTCTGAGAAGAGCTTCTGCCAGAAATGTCATTGATGAGCTTCCAGCTCTTGCCATGTTTCTGGTTAACATGCACCTCTTTAATGTCCCTGATCTTTTGGGTCAGCTCCCGTTGTTCCAGTTGCATACACTTGATATAGCTCCTCCTTCGTCCGCTTATATTCCTCCCTCAGACCCTCTCCTTGGCTTTTTGGTCAGCGACAAAGTCCCTGTGTGCTGCTCTCATCTCCTCCCTGGCTGTGGTGATTCTAGGGTCAAGGCATCCGTATTTCCTCCTTGCTTATAGGCTCTTTAAGACATTCAATGATCTTACATACTATTCCACTATCCACACCAGACACAAGGTTGGTGATCCAGTTGTATGAGTTAGGGGAGTTGGAGGGCATGAGGGTTTGGGTGGGTGGGGTTTGGGGGGTGTGTTGTGCTGGTTGGGGGGAATGGGGGTTGTGGGAGTGGGGGGGTATTTCAGGTGGTGGAGTTGAGGGTATAGGGGGGATTATGTCGAGGGGTGCCTGGGCCAGTTGTTTTGTAGTCCACCTAATTGTTGTTGTTTTTGGAAAAAAGCGTATACAGTCTACTAACCATTTCATCCATTGAAAATGCGCTAGCGTATACCCACGACCACGCGCATCTCGTGCAGGGAATGATTATTGTATACCTCAGAAAACAAACCTAGACCACACCACTCATGCAAATGTTTGCAGCTGTAAATGTATGTATTTACAGCCTGTACTATTTATCATTATTTAGTTATGCAATCACTTAACATCACAGTGCAAAAGCTCCTATCTGCAGAATTATCCAGAAAAAGTGGGGAAAAACCTCCTATCTGCATTTGCAATATGAGATCAGTGTAATTAACATATAATATTGTAATATAATCCAGAAATCCAGAAACGGTGAATTATGTGATGGGTATCATAAAAAAATTGCATTGTGCAAAAAAGATACAACATTTTGTAGTTTTCTTTTTCATTTTCCCAACAATGTTAATTTTTCAGATAGGAGGTTTTGCGTTTTGGCCATCGATATGCTGTTGCAGAAGCCGGAGGGTGTGAGGGGGGCTGTCATTCATCCTTTCCACTGCTTGTTAAAAGCCCACAGATTTGTTCAATTAGATTCAGACCCTTTTTGGCCATCAACTGTGACACACAGTTTTCTTTTGAACACACTGGATGTCAAGAATCACCCAGCCTTAAAAGGGGTTCCAGATGGATTGTGGGCGACTGTTGGTTTAATGAAGGATGCTACTCCCCTTGTTGTTGTTCCTAAGTCAGATTATAGGCCCAACAAGCGGCAGTACCCACTGAGACCTGATGCAGAGGAAGGCATGTGTACTATAATTGAGCAGCTCCTAAAAGATGGAATCATTGTTCTAGCTCCAACATCTCCATGTAATACTCCGTTGCTACCAGTAAAGAAGGCCGATGGCGCTTCTTGGAGGCCTGTTCATGATTTGCGAGCAGTAAATGAAGCTGTATTTGCTCGTGCACCTGTAGTACCTAACCCAGCCACAATTTTGTCTACCATTCCAAGTGATTCATTGTGGTTTAGTGTTGTCGATCTCACAAATGCTTTCTTCTCTGTCCCAGTTGATCCTGACTCACAATTTTGGTTTACCTTTACTTTTAAGGGAAAAAAGTATAAGTGGACAAGATGTCCCCAGGGTTATACAGAATCTCCGTCAGTTTTTTCAGCCGCACTGCAAGAAAATTTGGCAGGGTTTGTATTCCCAGGAAATTCTACATTGTTGCAATATGTCGATGACATATTAGTGTGTTCCCCATCTGAGGAGGTTTGTGTCTCAGATACCAATTCCTTGTTGAAATATTTGGCATCACAGGGACATAAGGTGTCGCTAAAAAAGCTCCAACTGGTGAAACAAAAGGTGCACTATCTAGGACATGACATTTCGAAAAATAACAGAGCAATAGGAATGGATAGAATACAGGCTGTACTATCCATTCCTAAGCCTGTCACTAAGAGACAGCTTCTTAGTTTTTTGGGCTGTACTGGATTTTGTAGGCAATGGATCTGTGAGTATGCAAAATTAGCCCAACCATTGTCTGACATTGCGCATGCGACAGGACTGACTATGAATGACCTTTTGACTTGGAGCCCAGAGGCTATTGATTCCTTTGGAAAGTTAAAAGAGGCTTTGGCTTCTGCACCTGCATTAGGGATACCAGACTTAACACAGGAGTTTACTTTGGCAGTTGATGTGAAAAATGGGTTTTATAGTGCTGTGTTGTTGCAACAACATGGCGATAGGCTAAAACCGGTAGCATACTATTCAAAACATCTTTCAGCTGTGGTAAGAGGCCTACCTCTGTGTGCTCGTGCAGTGGCGGCTACTGCTGCCGCAGTGACCGCCTCTTCATCTCTAGTGGCTTACAGGCCATTAACTGTTTTGGTACCACATGCTGTGGCTGCAATTCTTTTGCAAGCAAAGACAGCTCATCTGACTCCAGCATCTACTTTGCATTATTATAACATTTTGAATTTGCCACATGTCATTTTGAAAAGGTGTAATGTGCTAAATCCTGCTACTTTTCTTCCAACTGAGCTGGACGGAGAACCTCATGACTGTTTAGCAGTGATTTCTGAGTCAGTTACTCCTAGGCCGGACTTGTCTTCCACCCCCCTTCTTAACCCGGATCTGATTTATTATGTAGATGGGTCAGCTAAAAGGGTGAATGGGGAGGGGGCTGTTGGTTATGCAGTAGTCAGTGATCTTGAGATTGTGGAATCTGCAAGGCTCCCATCTCATCTTTCTGCACAAGCAGCAGAACTTTTTGCTCTTACGAGGGCTTGCATTTTGGCACGTGGGAAGTCTGTGAACATTTTTACAGATTCCAGATATGCCTTTGGGGTGATTCATGATTATGGGACCTTATGGAAAAACAGGGGATTTCTTACTTCACAAGGTACAAAGATTCAGCATCATCGCCTTGTTAACAACCTGCTTGAAGCTGTTCTGCTTCCATCCCAAGTGTCTGTTTGCAGGTGCCCAGCCCATGTCAAGGTTGTGGATGCTGTGTCAAAGGGAAATTCTTTTGCAGATTTTGCAGCTAAGAAAGCAACTGAGTCTTCTTGTTCAGTTGTACTTGAGATGCTCCTAGATACTGCTGGAGAGCAGGCAGCGTCTTTTGATCCACATATGTCTTTGAAGGATATTCAATCCTTGGCACCTTCAAGTGAGAAGGCTACTTGGAGGAAGCATGGTAAGTATGGTACGGATGGAGTGTGGAGAGGGCCACATGGAAAACCATGTTTGCCAAAACGACTCTTTCCGTACATGGCGAAGTTGGCTCATGGATTGGATCACGTCTCAAAGCAAGGTATGATTAATTTTATAGCTCAAACCTGGGATTCGATTGGATTCACCACGGTGGCAGAGAACTACTGTAGGAGATGTCTGGTGTGTGCGCAACATAACGTGGGTAAGTCACACAAAACTACACAATCTGCATTTCCCATACCAAATAGTCCATTTCAACATATCATGATGGATTTTATTGAGCTTACTCCTGCCAGAGGGTACAAATATTGTCTTGTTGTAGTGGATCTCTTTTCCCGGTGGGTAGAGGCATTTCCGTGTAGGCATGCGGATGCTAAAACAACTGCAAAACATTTGTTACAAGATGTTATTTCTAGACATGGGATTCCAGAGAAGATATCTTCTGATAATGCTTCTCATTTTGTAAATAAAACTATTTCATACATGGCAGAGAAAACAGGAATTGATTTAAGATATCATTGTGCTTATCATCCGGAAAGTGCTGGATCTGTGGAGAGAGCAAATGCCGTCCTCAAGAACAAATTGGAGAAAATGATGGAGGAAACAGAATTAGATTGGGTGTCTTGTCTGCCTTTAGCATTGATGTATATGAGAGGTAGACAGCATTCTACCATAGGTCTTTCCCCACATGAAGTTTTGACAGGCAGAGTTATGTCTATTGGTCAGAATCTGTATAGTGGTGAGCCTACTGATATAATCTCTGTTGATGAAGCCATAGTAGCTTATTGTAAACAACTGAACCGAATTGTTTCTTCTTTTTCCTCTCAGGTGAAAGCTGCTCTCCCTACTCCACTGGGTAAAGGTGAAACGACGCATTCCATTCCTGCCTGGTGGCTGGATTTTCGTGAAGGATTTCCGACGAAGGAATTGGCATTCCCCGAGGTGGAGAGGTCCGTTCGAAATTCTACTCACCACCCCTACAGCAGTGAAAGTGAAGGAGAGGACGACGTGGATTCACGCTTCCCATTGCAAGAAAGCGCCAACGCCGCGGGATGATGGACCGGGAAGCTGTGTTGGTGCGGCTGCTGTGCTGTCTACTTCTACTGCTTCTGTTGATGCTACCAAGCCATAACTACGGTGTGGAGTCGACGATGACACATGCTGAGAGAGCACGTCGTGACATTCACCATCCAAACCTGGCTCTGTCAATGATCACAAGTTTTGCGCTACAAATGAATTATTCAAATTGTTGGATCTGTCAACATCTGCCTGGCAGCACCACCGCACCCATGTGGTTGCCAATTCCTTTGACAGCAGAAGAATGGCGCAGTTACAATTGGCAGGGACTGGGTGAAGACAATGTGCTCTGGGATTCGGAGTGTCATGAAAGAAGGAACCTGACTTTTGATCCTCCTGGTAGCCGGTACAGAGCAGTGGGTGACTTCATCTCAATTAACCCATGGAGCCGGTACCAAGAGGTTTTGGATTTTATAGCAGCAGAGGTCAATAATGAGCGATTGCCCCTTGGTTTCAATAAAACTGTGGTTCACCGGGTGGGGGTTTTGCAGCCTAGTACTTTGTTACAGAGGAACAATACAACTGGTGAGTTTTTGTTCAAGGTGGAAACGATTCACGTTCAAACTAATTGTACCATGCCTCATCTGCAAATTGATAATCCTGACCCGGCTACATGTATGCGAATAAAGTCTAGTGCCAGCCTTAATTGCTATTCGGAAATTGTATATTACCCTGTCACCATTGAGTTTAAAATAGGACGTTTGACTTGTAAGCTTTATAACTGTCGAGAACACATTCAACCTAAAGTAACCTTCCGAGCTTCATCCGTGTGTAATACTATGCCTGTTGTGCAGTTAACAGATGTTCCTTTTTGCTTTGCTGGACGCCAGACTGGGAACAAAGTTAATGTAGGTGTAAGTTCTTGTGACAAAGTAACTTTAATGCAAACCAATCTTAGCCGTCCTTCTCCTCTCCCTGAAAAGGTCTATGCTGTATGTGGGGGAAAGGCTTATACGCGCCTCCCGGCTAATAGCCAAGGTGTGTGTTTTCTAGCTCACGTTGTTCCAATGATCAGGAGAGTGAACATCACAGAGGTAAGGGCAACCTATTCTCAACACGTGGGGAGGGCTACTCGTACAAAGAGGACTCTCTCCTGGTGGCAGAAGGTGTTAGGTGTCGTCATTCCCAGTTACGGCACCTATAACAACCAGAATGAGATTGAGGCTCTGTCTACTGTTTTGGAAAACCACATGAATGCATCTGACACAGCCATTGAAGCTCTGGCAACTGAGATGGATGAGATTAAAACAGTTTCTTTGCAGAATAGGATGGTGTTAGATATTATGCTTGCGAACAAGGGGGGGGCCTGTGCAATTTTGGGTTCAGAATGCTGCTCTTATATCTCAGATCCCTCCAAAGCAATCTATAACCTTCACGAAGACACCAGGGCTGGTGTTGAGGAATTGCACAAGAGCCATGGTGGAACATTGTGGGGTCCTTTTGAAGGGTGGTTTGGAGGTATGGGAAATACTTTGACACGCACGCTGGTCCTGATTGTTGTGACTGTGGTTATCTTGATGTTGGTTTTTGTTTGTGTTTCCGCTTGTATCAGGGCAGTGATGTCAAGGGTTGTTGGGTCGGCTTCTGAGGTAATGGTGCAAATGCAAATTCCATTGTCTGATTGGACGCCGCCCTTCAATGACAGTGACATTGTCTGACCCTCAGCTCAGGGCTGTGAGTGGGAACTTTGTTTCTATGTCACAATGCTAGTTGCCTGACTGGGCTCAGTCAGGGGTAATTTACTGTACCTTTTATTTTATTTTATGATCTGTAACTGTATTTTGTACCTGTATTTGTGTTCTTAAGACTTCTACATCTCGTTGGCCGATATGGTGGCCGTACCTGTTTGGTGGGCTGGATGGGACTTTTCCTGTAAAGTTGAATATGGGTTTTTCGCCTGTTCCTACGATGTGTACTATGAGTGTGGTTTTGTGATAGGTTCTTCAAATGTTAAAACGGGGGAATGTCAAAGTAATTTGGAATATAAGTATAAACATTTGCTGGGGAACTATGTTTTAATGTAATAAAGCTTTTGGTATGCCCTGTGATAGACACCTCGGCTCCTGACCATTTGTTGATGGTTGGGTGGCAGGAGAAAGGTGTTGGCTAGGTATGCAGTTCTATTGTTACTATGCTAGTTTGTAAACAAAGGAGGTACCTTTGGAGTGAATGTACTTAAGTCGAAGTCAGTCAGTATGTCCTTTGAGTTATAACTGGCTGGTCGTTCCGATTCTGTGCTGTGATGCGTTGAGTGTAAGTTCTAACTCCATTTGATATCAAATATTAACACTCATTCTTCTTGAAACTTTGAATTGTCTCTGCCTCATTTGTCTCGAACTGTTGACTCAGTCCCCATCCAGATTTATCCAGGACACGGAGGATGGACAAGAGCTGCTGCAGGTTTTGGTGCTGCTGGGTGACTTCAGTGGCGGTGCGCTTTCTCGTAGAGTGCACCACCATGCTCTGAGTTGTGCTGCTCAGACCCATCCCTAGTGAAATGACACAGGAGTCCAGTTTGGTGAACAAGTGGGTATGACAATGGAATAGTTTAACTGTCCAGAATTTGTAGTTGCATTCTAGGTTGGTTGTTCCTAAAACAATTTTGGACAGGCAGTAAAGTGTGATGATGAACGTGACTATTTTAAATTTGAGTTTATTCTTGCACACATCAATAAGCTGGAATCAAATATCTTCAACTACCACCATACAAAAAAAAGTCCCCCAACCTCAATGACAAGGAAGGTGCAGTTCACTCTGCACAGTTTCCCAGTTCCATACACTGATTTATATGTTGTGGCCCGGGCACAATTTCAGAACTGACTGCCACATATTGATTTTATTTTTACTAGTTAAAATAGATCACATCTTATTTCATTGTAGAGCTGCATATTATGTTGTTGCCGTCAGGCAGAAACCTTGCATCGCAATATTTAAACTTTTTGTTTCTGTAATTTAACGCCTTACTTCGTCATATAACAGTGTCACACACAATTAGCAACAATAGTTGTGAGCTCATATATCTGCTATTTTTACAAATTGATTTATTGATTGATTGATTTCATTTAAGTCTGGTTAAGTCTGCCTATGGGTTTTATAAATATTGAACCAATGAAAAGTACCAACAAGAGCTTGTGACTAAATAATAACTACATTTGATCCATTGGAACACAGCGTTGAGGCTCTGGTAGGTGATGGCTGTAAGATGGGGGGCGTGCCAAGGTTGGATAACAGGGGGGAAGGTGGTCTTGGGGATACAGTGGCAGCTGCAGCCAGTGGTACTCTGTTCTCTCCATCTGTGTTCCTGTCTGAACAAGACATGGAGAGAATAATGGGGTTAACGGATTCCTGCCAATTAAAAGCTGGTGCAAACCAAGAGCTAAACAAATAAATGAACAAAAAGATTGTAACAGATTAAGAGTTAAGTTAGTTGGTCTCATTTCTAACTGAAAATAGCCCACCACTCCATGGTATCTACAAAATACATTTTGGTAACACTTAACTTAATTAATAATGCACTTATAAAGCATTATAAATCATGTATGACAACTTCTAACAATGTTTATAATGCATTATAGGCTCAGTGGAACAGCATATTATAACTACCTTCACTTAGTTATAAAGTGTCTTTGTTATACGTTGTTCTGCATAATTATAAACATTCATAACAAGTGTTATGAAGTATTCCATTATAAGTGCATTATAAATGTGATTATAATGCATTATAGACCCGACCTTTAAGTAAAGTGTTACCTAGTTATGTGCTGTTCCACTGAGTTTATAATGTATTATATACACTTATACATTATATTATTTTAACCCGGGTTGGAGTGGGTTGGCAGCCCAAACCACTTCTTCTGTGAGGAAGAAACCAAAAACTACAGACTGCGGTAAAACCTGCAAGGGGGGTTTAAAAATCCATCAAGGCAGAATGAGATGTTCTTTCCTAGCAGCAATGATGACGACGCAACGCACAGAAGAATTTCTGGTCAGACGAAGGGGGAGCCAGGCCCAGAGTCAACCCACAGTGCCTAGAGCCTCCTCGTGTCGCCAACACTTGCTGTTAACATCCCACTTGCCACCCTAACCCCTAATTAGCACTGTCTCCAACTTCCCCCAAGAGACAGTGGGGGCTGTAGCATGCCACTTGGACACAGACCAGGGTCTGATCAAACTCGGTCGGGTCGCCTGGAGGAGGGTGTCTGTTGCAAGACCTGAAACACCCAGTGACTCCAGGAACCAACATTGATGATGTGTCCAAGTTTGTGCATCAGTAGATGTTTTGTTTAAAGTTAGAATACTTCTTAAACCTTGTTATAAGTTGTCACGCAAGTGTTATAATTCCTTATTAGTGCAGATAATGCATTATACATGTGGTTATAACACATTAGGCTATAGACGCAACCTTAATATAAAAGTCTTACCAACACTTTCAAATCGCATCATACTACGTTACTAATACTAAGTATTTTTGGGTCAGATGAGCTTAGATCAGTGCACAACTGGTAAAAAAGAGAAGAAAATAAAATATAACATTGCATTGACTGGACACAAGTTTGAAAAATTATTACTGATGTGTGAATAAATCACACAAATAAATCAGGCATGGTGTGCAAAAGTCTTTAGGGACCTTCCAATTTACAATTCAGTAGACACTCTTAATCCAGATGATTTACAGTAAGCAAGGTAAACACAAGGTAATGCATCAAATGCATAGAGACAGTGTAGTGCCTCAGTAATCTAGGATCATAGGTAAACCAAGAACCAGCTAGCATCAGTCTAAGCATTATAATATCACAAAATAAATATGTACATTGGAACTATATAAACTATAGGATGCCGGGTCAACAAATTAACCTTTCATCTGTCTGAATAACATGCCATCTAAATAACATTTTTACTTTTACATAAGACTGCATGGTAGTCAAGGCTTGGGCTAGTGACCTTCCACCAAGCACTATACCATAGCTATATCATTTAGTTGTTTGTGGAGTTTTTCACTGATTGATTGAACACTTTAGTAACACGTTGCAAATAGTATGGCGAGTATAATTCAACAAGCTATGCTAAAAAGTGGAAAACAAACAATATCTTCAAAGCTATAGTGACTATACAGGGCTCATTAGTATTAAAAATATGTAAAATTATTGCTTTCTCAATCTCCTACCTTGCAGCAATTGCAGGATCTCTCGTCGCTTGTTTAGCAGACTGCAACATTCAGTGGTCCACTAAAAACAGACAGAAAGTTACTCTTAAAATGCTATTTTTGTAAACCACTTGCACCCCAGCTTCAATATTCTGGAGGGGAATATTAGCCAAAAATAGCAGATCTACAAGCTCACAACGTGTCACATTGTCAGCTTTTAGATCTGCTATTTTTGGCAAGGAGATTTGGCATAGACAAAAAGTGGTCCAACAGAGTACAGAGCCAGATCAGGTCCAGTGTATGACGAAGAACTATTTCAGGATGAACTAGACAGAGTCTCCGCCAGGTCAGGTATGTTATTGTGGGCCAGCAATGTTCGGAATTCAGTCATTATAGAGGTGAGTGGAATCTGTTGAAGTTGAGAGATCCGTCTTGATCACATGACTATAGACATGTGTACCGACTTGTGTTGTTTGGACAAAACGTGAAGGAGTAATATGTTTATTTATTTTGTTGCAAAAAGTCTCCTGGTGGTGCTATAATAGGCCAATGTGAAACGGTTGGTATTTCTTCCTCTGCCTTTCACGACAGTCGAACATGTCGTTCATGATTTGAGGCTTTTTTTTAACGAGCCACTACTGCAAACTTTAGATGCCCATCTTAGCCAATCACAATGAAATATGACAAATCTGACAGATCCGTCTTGATCACATGACTATAGAAATTTGGCCTCCTGGTGGCGCTGTAAAAGGCAGATGTGGGAGTGTGTATGCACAGTTTCACACCAATCGGTTTAACAGTGCCGAAGACTAGCTGTCCAAAATCGGACGGACGGACACACGGACAGGGGGCAAAACATAGTCTCGGCCACGCCTTCGGCCTGGCGGAGACAATTAAAAGCTCCATGATACGATTACCCTCCCATCCCTAGCAGCGTGTGGGCTACAGCACCTGTTGTTTGAGCAGCAGTAATCTTTGGACCTCATGGTAGGCAGCCAGCAAGGAGTTGTCAACATCCTGCAGTGATTGAAGCAGCATGTCACCTTGAACAGACTGCTCCACTTGGTGCTGTTCTACAGTGACACAAACAGGTTTGAAATACATCTATTATCTAATTTACATTCTCACACTTTTCCTACATTATGTCCACTCCTTTGCAATGTACATTATTTGTTATCTGAGGACAAGTCTTGATTATGAATCAATCAATACATACATAAAACAAAGCATTTACCCTTGTTTGATGTTATTTTTCTTTTTTTGCCACGTTGTTCTTCACTTGCCATATTATCACCATCCTGACGGAAAACAACAAAATGTTATCACCAGAAAACTGTTGAAGTCATGAATATCCAGGGCCGTGTAAGAACCCCCTGGGGCCTCTGCTCACAATGAAACACACAGATGAATGGCTCTTGGCTTCCCTGTACAACTGAAAAGGCTTTTAAACAGTTAGATAAATGAATGATCTGCTTTCTAGCTCTGTGGTTCTCAAACTTATTTCATGTCAAGGACCCCCAAATCCATATGTATTTGGCCGTGCATACAAGCTTTAAGATCTACCAGGGGTTGCAATGCATTTTACCAATGATGTCCAATCAGGAGAAAACCCCATACAGGATACAGAATACATACGTGAAATTGGAAGTGATGACACAAAGAAATAAAATAAAAAAAAGCTATTTCTTTTCACTTGAGTATTTCCAACATTTAATACTTTTACTCCTACTCCATTACATCTCAGAGGAAAATATTATACTTTTACTCCACTACAATTATTTGAAAGCTTTAGTTACTAGTTACTTAGAGTTTACTATTGCAAAACGTACATTAACAACTTGAGCCCTATTATGTACTTTGGCTGTTTGAAAATAGCAGATGTACAAGCTGCGTCGCATTA
Organism: Gymnoscopelus braueri; assembly: GCF_963280865.1. NCBI lineage: Eukaryota > Metazoa > Chordata > Actinopteri > Myctophiformes > Myctophidae > Gymnoscopelus > Gymnoscopelus braueri. The sequence continues at coordinate 56,355,803 of NC_137612.1, forward strand.
TGACACGTTGTGAGCTTGTACATCTGCTCTAGTTTTCTAAAGGTGTTTCTATTTACTGTTCAGTGCTTAGATCCGGTCTAAATAGCTTTAGTTACTAATCGCATTGTGAGCTTGTAGATTGACTATTTTCAAAAGCATCTTGAAAATAATTGAAAATGTGGCATCTTTTTGAAACATTTCAACAACACAAATCTAGTATGGGGGTCCCTGGCACAAAGTATTTTCAGATGGTGGTCAGTCTGCTGAACAGCTGCACATCCAGTGCTTCTGAAATATGTTTTGAATTTGAAAAAAGGAAGGAAAACATTCAAAATAGGTACAACAATAACAGCAGCTGCTGAATGCTGCAGCGTTTCCTTCAAAAAAAATCCCGGTACACATGGTAGGACCTACTTTCTGTCAATGTAATCAGTGCAGGTGATTATGCTGTCCTGCATACCACCCGTTTTGAAATTGCACATAATGCAGGAGGACGTTGCATTATTGAAAACAAACTTTATTTGTTTGTTGACAGAAAGAAGCTCATAACATGACAACAGTGGATTTTTATGAAACAAAAACTTGACAGATACAGAGAGGATAACCCAAGCTTTTCTGGGGACCAGGGGGTCCCCAGACAAATTAGTTACTAAAGCGTCACAATCATTATAACCCCTTTATCCATATGTTATACTTTGGCTATTCAAAAATAGCAGATCTACAAGCTCATAGTTCAGCAACAAGTACCGCGCTATGAGTTTGTAGATCTGCTATTTTAGAAAAATCTTGAAAATGTGTGCAAATCTTTGAATCCTTCTTTTTTAAAGGCTACATGTTTAAAGGCAACACAAATCTTTGCTTCTGGGGGTCCCGCCTGGCACAGCATATTTTCAGGTGGGGGTCCGCGGCCACATACATTTGGGGGTCCTTGGCACGAAAAAGTTTGAGAACCACTGGTATAGGGCTCAAGTAATAATAATCAAAACCTTCAAAGTAACTAACTAAAGATGTCAAATAATTGTAGTGGAGTAAACGTAAATTTGCCTCTGAGATGTAGTGGAGTAGAACAAGTATTGGAAATACTCAAGTAAAGTACTGTACTTTAGTACAATGCTTAAGTAAATGCACTTAGTTACTTTCCACCACTGACTTAATAGTAACTAGTTACTTTGTAGATTTTGATTATTACAAAACATCCATTAACCACTTTAACCTTGAACCCAGCTCAACTTGAATTAGCTTTGTTTGTATCTTTTAATGTTTGTCACTAGAGCAGAGCTACAGCTACAAACGTCGGATGTTGCTTTGTATCTTCATGTCGCTGGCTTCCATTGAAAATGAACGGTAGCATAGCATAGCATGTACCTTTTTATGTGAACGCAGCATCATAGCGTAGCTACATTTACATTGCGGTAAACAAGACGTCATTTCACCATAAAAGACCAACTTTCATCATCACAAACCCCACTGGACCTTTGCAAACTTATGTGTCTGATATTATGTTTTAAGAGCTCTTTCATACATCTTGTTGCACAGATTTACCAACAACGCGTCGCGTCGCTCCCAGAGACACCTGGAGTTGCCAGATTGTGTGAGAGAAATAAGCAACAACGTCTATGAAAACAAGCCCAAAAGAAGCGATTTTTTTAAAGGCTATTTTGCTTTCAAAAGGAAACAAAATATCTTGAAGAAATGAGGTAATATTGGAGCATTTTTAAACATTTTAACAACACAAATCCTGGCTCAAAATATTTTCAGATAGCGGTCTGTGGACAAATGCATATTAATTTAGGGGGTCCTTGACATGAACATGTTTAAGAACTACTGGTTTAAACGACATTTGGAAACAAGCCCAAACAAGCAACTACATATTAGAAACAACTAGCCCAAAATAAGCAACTACCCTTTTAGAAACAAGCCCCCAAAAAACGCAACCAGAGTACAATGAAAACAAGCCTTTCTTGTGTTTTTTTTAAATTCCTATTAGCTGACCTTGTATTGAACTGTACTTTCATGTGCTTTTTTCCCCTGCAAACTTCTAATCAAGTATTCAATGAATGAATCAGTCAAAAACCTGCAACTACCAATATTTACAAGCAACTTTACAGAAAAACAAGCCCAACGCCGCTTATAATAAGCGGACATGGCAACCCTGGACACGCGCTGTGTAACTTCCTCTGACCTGAAAGAAACGGTAACGCCCTCTGGTGGCCCGGTGGAGCTATGTCTCTATATGTGGAGGAGTAAATAGTACACACCTTAACAGACAACGTCACACTGATAAGAACCCGTATGCGCACGCAGGTCGGCAGCAAAAGAAGAACCTACAGCTTCACGTGTAAAAATGCATCCCATCAAACTTTCAGATGCTGTTTTTCTGCCAGTATGGAGGAAGAATGCTTAGGATTTTTACTGTGATCTCTCGCTCTTGAAATATACACTGCTCAAAAGCAGTTTTTGTTAGCAGTATGTACACAGTTCATGAAAACTCAGAATAATTAAGGGATCAAAGTGTTCCCTACATTTCTTTGAGCAGTATATAATCCTTGGTTTCTGTTGTGTGTACTTTCTAAATCATGACACTAGGTGTCACTGATGGGCTTTCTGACATAAAGGTGAGGACAACTGTGTGTTTGTCTGATGGGATGTACAGTTTAACTGCTCTGCTCATCATGGATGTGTGTCTCTTTTTCCCTGAAGACGCAACAGTTAAAACAAATAAGTATTGTGGTACCGCTAATCACAGTAGACATCTGCATAGCTGCTGGCTATAAGTATATTTTGATGCATGGGACATTCAGTTGCACAAATACACTCACTGATATTGGGTTGTACAGAGCCTTTTCCTTGAGGCTGCCACTCCTTTTCTGGCAGGCTGGACACTGTGTAACCTGAAGTCAAATGATATTCACATTACTGTAATGTATAGACCTTTGGTCAAGTTCAAACAGTAAGTGAAGGGGATATACTGTACCACCACTGGTTGAATTTAATTCATGCTTCGATTTGACATATTGTTTTCATAAGTAGGCCTGAATGTACATGTGCATTTGGATGACCCTTCCAACCCTTCCGACCCTTCCATTTGTGGACTGGATACAGTATCTGGATACAATAAAATGACCCGCACACCGTCTACACTTGCACAATAAGGACAACTTTATGTAGGCAACATTTCGGTCAATAGACCTTCTTCAGGCATCTGAGATGCACATTACTGGCTGCAGAGAGGCTCCCTGAGGTAAAGGAGAGAGTTTGGTACAAGGCACTGCAGTCTCTGCAGAAATGATAACTTATCATGACATGATAGATAGAGCAAGGGAGGATAGAGCAGTGGAAACTACATTTACTCAAGTACTTTACGTAATTACAATATTTACTTAATACTCCACTACATCTCAGAAGCAAATATTGTACTTTTGTACTTTAGTGGAAAAGTATAATTTTGAACGCAGACCTTTTACTTGTAACATATATTTCTACATTGCAATATTGTTACTTTTACTTAAAGGTAGTGTAAGTGATTTGCAAAGTTTCAAATAATTGCAAAATGGGTATATGTTCTGATAGTACTCGTTACTATAGGGTGTCCTGTCCATGTAAGGAGTCTCCATGTCTCTCCAGCTCTTTATAAAACAGAAAATGTATTTTGTAGTTTTTTTTTTTTTTTTTGTAGTTTCATTTCCAATTTTATCCAACCAGGACAGAGAACTCAATCAGGACACAGATTAAACAAGTGAAATTGGAAGTGATGACACTAAGAAATGAGCATGCAAAATTTGAACTGAAAACTATACAAATTAAGCTTAAAAATGGGTACTTTCTAATTTCTAAATATATTTATCTATTTACCAAGTACCGTGCCTGGGCCAGGGCTTTCTCTGTTGCTGCCCTGTCCCTCTGGAATGCACTCCCCAACCACATAAAAAATGCCCCCCCCCAAATGTCTTTATTATTTTCGTGTCTTCTTATTAAAGTTGGCTCCTTCCTTTTATTCATGTAAAGCGACTTTGGGCACTTAGAAAAGCACTATATAAATCTGAGCTATAATTATTATTATTAATATTTATCTGGATTAGCCATTAGCTGCCAATCTGCCACCAAAGTAGCAGCTCTTGCTGGGGTCCACACACATCATATTGTATATGCCTAACATGACAGGTACAAACTCTTTTGCAATGTTACTGTCCCCACTGTTTTTAAACCCTTTATTTACCCAGGGGAGGTCGGATAACACTGCCAGCAGTGGCGTTCCCAGTAATTACATGTAGGGCAGGCGAGATTTTTTTCTCTCCCCCCCCTCCCCACGAAGGGGGGGGGGGGGGAAACAAGTTAACAACAACACTACACTGACTACAAAACTGAAAAACGTTAAAAACAATATGCAAGTATAATCAATCAATCAATTCTTCAGCAGTGGTCTCTTCATGTTGTAGTTTAGTAATGAATGGCTCAATCTGCTCTTAGAACCCCTTTTATGCCAGGTGAGTACAGGTGATGGCCCAGACCCCCACCCCTGGCACTCCTAGCACCCCATGAAGACAAAGGCTACATTTGCATCACTATAGGCGAGGGTCGCTCTGCTGAATGGATACGGTGGTGATTAGCTGCCTGCCTGCGTGAATGGACGAGGAGGCGGGCTAATGGTCCGACAGCCACTATTCTGTTTGGATTTTTTTCACTGCCTGTTTTTCGGTCTTTTACTTTTTCTTTTCTAGGGGAGGTGAGATTTTAGTTGGGCAGGCGGCCGCCTGCCCTGCCTCTATGGTGCGTACGCCACTGACTGCCAGTGCAGTCAGATAATGAGAAAACAGCTATTTACAAAGTGCATATAAGGCATTGTTACATACAATAATGTTGCCATACTTGTCAAACACAGCAGACAACAATCATGGGTAAAGGAAACAATGCCTCCTCCAAATTGAGCGGCTTCCTATAATGGCTGATACTGAGCAGTACCTTGCTAACTGTTTGGCCCTCCTTTTGGAGAGGCTGGCCTTTTGAAGGCCCCTCACAACCAACTTGTGCACATGCCCTATGGCTACCAAAGATAAAAAACTAAGATTTACATCTGTAGCCTAGCTGTGAGATGGTCTGCTGCTCTTGCTGATGATATTTTAGCACTTTGGTTAGGAATGCTTCTTCTAAGCTGTAATAAAAAGTACAACCGACCTCGAGAATGAACACCTCCCAATGGTTTTCGTTACAGTGACATCAGGGGTGTTAGAGCGTGCACACACACACACACGCACACGCACACGCACACACACACACACACACACACACACACACACACACATTTATTTTTTTACAGTTCCTGAAAAGTAACAGTTTTGATAGAATAAATATGATAACAGTGAGTTGTGTTATATCATTGCAACAATGGAGGTATATTTGATTCTGAAAAACAGACAGATAGGAGTACCAGCTTATTTTCATGTAAAAACAGGTGCCTATAGTATAATGTCCAAAAATGTCAATGCATAATGTAGGCCTATATAGTAATATAAACATTTAATCCAATTCAGAAATATCCAAATTTACAAGATAGAAGTGATGGATGTGAACAAATGGCATTTGGGGGAAGACTCCATTCTCATATAATTATACTATTTATAGAATAAGCTGTATTTTGTAGCATGCCTTCAAGAGTTATCATATGGATCAGTGGTTCTCAAAGTGGGGTCCATGGGACTCTCAGGGTTCATTTAGGGGTTCTAGATGGACCTTTACAAGACAGAGTTACTGCCAGAGTTGAAATGAAAAAGTGTGAGAACCACTGATGATTTAAAAGTGAAATGGTTATAAAGTTTGAGCACTAGGGGGAGCCTCTCACTGTGTAAACTTTTGACCCCTGGGTGGAGATCTGATGTCAACGAGACCTGTTGCTGTGATGATCGCATCAGTTTTTGAATTGTTTTTACAAGAGTGGTAAGCAAAATGCAGGTAGCTTAAATCACTATCTAGTTGTCTCCGCCGAAGGTGGAGAATATGTTTTCGCTTTGTGTGAGCAAACATTGTTAGCCAAGCCAACATTGGGCAAGCTCCACGTGACACGTGTCAATTTGTTGACACCAATGCCTCTGATTGGCTAGAGGGACGCGTGACGAAATAAAATTCTATAAATAGGTGTGTCACTTCAAAAAGCCACTACTTTTTGAAGTGAGGTAAAACAGGATCAATCAGACTTGATTGGAACAGTACCTTCAGTAAGTCCAAGTCACCCGTCTGTGCGTGTGTGTTTCCCTCTGAGAACACCTAACATTGGTCAAGCAAAGGCGCAGAAGGCCAAAGCTAAGAAAGCATACTCATCTACAATTGTAACGTAGAAGAGGACTAGAGTTGAAATGATCCCACAACAAAGCCGAACTCTTAATACGTGTCAATATGTTGACATCAATGTCTCTGATTGGCTAGAGGGACGCATGACGAAATACAATCCTATAATAAAAAGGTGTGTCACTTCAAAAAGCCGTTTACGTTTTTGAAGCGAGGTAAGACAGGATCAATCAGTCTTGATTGGAACAGTATCTTCTAGTCCAAATCACCCGTCCGTGCGTGTGTGTGTCCCTTTGAGAACACCTGACATTGGTCAAGCAAAGGCGCAGAAGGCCAAAGCTAAGAAAGCATACTCATCTACAACAGTAACACAGAAGAGGACTAGAGTTGAATTGATCCCACAACAAGACCGAAATCTTAATACGTATTAATATGTTGACACCAATGCCTTTGATTGGCTAGAGGAATGCATGACGAAATACAATTCTATAAATAGGTGTGTCACTTCAAAAAACTGTTTACGTTTTTGAAGCGAGGTAAGACAGGATCAATCAGTCTTGATTGGAACAGTATCTTCTAGTCCAAATCACCCGTCCGTGCGTGTGTGTGTCCCTCTGAGAACACCTAACATTGGTCAAACAAAGGCGCAGAAGGCCAAAGCTGATCAAACACACCAATCAACTGCTGAAACTGTTCAAGACAATGAAGATGAAGAAGACAGACAAGTATTTGAACAAACCAGTCAATTATGACGACTCCCATATGATAGATTGCTTCAATGTAAACAGAGCATTGCTTCAATTAAACAGAGCTAAGAATCATAAAGAAAGAATGAAATTAATCAGAGACAAAAAAAATCGCTAAATGACAAAAGACGAAGACTAGCCATGAATGCTTACAATATGACAAAATATGATTTTTAAATCTTTTTTTTTTAAATAAATATTTCTTTAACATACACCTTTTTATTTAACTACAGTATATATCTTTTACTCTACTGTATCTCATTAGTTATTGCTATGATAATATAATTGCTATAGTCTGCTGGCGGAGACTTGTGCTCCGAGGAGCACATTTTCTAGTTTATACTGTCCACGTCTACCAGACAATTCTACAGTGCAGCTAGCATCACCTCTGGCCTAACCCATCCCCAACACACCTGGCTTTATCCAACTATAGAGAGAGGTTAAGTTATTTTCAACATTTAAACAATTCAATTCATTTCATATGAGCTTTATTGGCATGAGAAAACATACGTTTACATTGCCAAAGCAAGTTTCAAAACATAATATAAACAATTTAAGAAAGTATGTACCATTGGCCTAATGTGTTAAACACATTGTGACACTATGTTAACCACTAGACTTCACCTTGATCTAAGTGTAAGCTTACCAAATGCAGATGTATAGGCTTGGTTACTTGTTCAGATAGATATGCATGTAGCCTGTTTTCTTAACCACAAGTATGTTTTTTAAGTATGTATTTTATATGTGCACGTTCACTTCACGCATGCTGTCTGATTTATACTCGGCTGTGCGTTGTGTTGCAATGAAAATAGCAGATCTACAAGCTTATGACGCGTCGTGTTGTGAGCTTGTAGATCATACATGATATCATATGATGATATGTTGACTGAATGTATCCTGCTAAGATCAAAATAAAATACTACTACTACTACTACTACTATCTGCCATGTTCATTGGTCTACACACGTCGCGTGACAGAGCATAAATCAAGCTTAAGTATGAATCAATGCACGCATTAATGTTCGTGGACGCACACGTTAACGCAAGGTTACATTATTTACCCTAGGCTGGGTGATATGGCCTGGACTAGAGAGAGACACTTGTTTCTATTACAGGGGTCTTCAACGTTTTTCAGGCTAATAGGACCCCCTTAGCTGAGAGAGAGATGAAGCAGGGACACCCCAACTACATTGTATAAAATTGTGTTGCAGATTGAAACTTTTCCATAGCTTCATAGACTTGTTTGACAGCATCAGTGTTGTGTACAAAAATAGCAGATCTACAAGTTTACAACGTGTCGCAGCGCGACACGTTGTCAGCTTGTAGATCGTCTATTTTCGGTGAATGTTCCCCCCAGAATAGGGATGTTCGGGGTTCAAGTGGTTAGTGTAAAGAAAAAAAAAGGGAGAGAAAATATGTTCTATCTCACATAGATTTGGCTGACCCCCTGTAGTAACTCTGTAACCCTGTTGAAGACCCCTGTTCTATTGTATTAAGCCCCAAATGTTACATTTCCATAAAGCTATCATAATCACTTTCATAACAGTCAGGGATGGCTAGACTATTGGCTAGACAAATTTTTGTGCCAAAATATATTAACAGTTTTTGAGTGCAAATAAGGCATGTAAACTCTTTAACGTTTGCCAAGGCCTAAGCAAAAGGTGAAGCAGTTGTACCATAGAGATGGTATCTCTATGCCATCACGTCTGCAGTGCTTAGGGAAGCTGGTGATGTCATTTGGCCAGTACATTAATGGGACATTCCACTGGCTTGTGGAAAACGATGTGGGATATATCTATTTCATTAGAGCGTACTTACTTATAATGGATTATCTGTGTGTTTGCTAAAACATATGGCTATTATCAGTGTTTAGGTTTTCATCTTTACAAAGTTTATTTATTCATTATTACAATGAATGTTGCTATCAAACCCTCAAAGGCCAGAGGTGGCAAACCGGTGGATAAAAGACCTCCTTGCAGAGCACCCTGAGAGTTTCCCACAAGTCTCCCTTCAACTTGAGGCCACTGTCTACAGGCATTTCTACGGCCTGAGAGGATTTAAGGATCACACCTTTCTGGCCATGTGGGAACTCCAGCATCAGACCCAGAAGGACAGGCCGGAGCAGTTCACTGCTGAGCAGGAGGAAAATGATACAGAGTGCCTACACTTCTGTGAAGAAATGGTTGGATACAGAAGCGAGCGACACCAAAACTGGTCATATGAAGCAGTTCAGAAAATGTATAATTGACAAGGAGCGAGTAAGTGTTGATTTCAATAAATGATTTCAAATCATTTATTTGTTATGAAACAGGAATAGCATCATGACATAGTAAATAGGTAGCCTACTGATATTTAATACACTTTGGCTAAATGTGTTTTTTAAATAAAAACTGGTATGTCATAAAATGTAGATAGTTACATTACATTTGTTATCCAGGAACTGAAGGCAAGCACCACTCAGGGTGATTCTTCAAGTGAGGGGGATGACGCTGATATGCTTGCTGCAGTGGAGGCCTCTGAGGTCGTTAGTGAGATAATAGACATCAAAACATGTCTAACTTTATAATACAAAACCAGCTTTGTTTTTTTTTATTCTTAGAGTTGCTCGAGCCACAAGAGTCCCCGACTAGCAGTCAGTCTGTGGGTTTGCCGTGTCAGGTTTCCCAGCCCACAGACGAGACCGAGCCTGAGGCAGCTGTCCAGGGTCAGGATGATCAGATGGGTTCACCTGAGGCGACTGAGTCCTCTGTAAGTGATATTCACATTAATAAGCAATGTAAATGATAGCACTTTGTTTTACTGTTTTCTTTAGGCTTTTTGTTTTAACATTGCTTTGTATGCAACGTTGTACCTAATGTTTTGTATGTGTTATGTGTGTTGCACTTAGTTGGTTGGATGAGTGGTTGGGAAACATCCAATGGCATCCCATCTGATGACATTGCCTGGCTGAAAAGGGATACAGAAAGAGGGCTGTTCTCTCCTATTCAAATGTGTCCAGGGAAAAATAAGATGATGAAGATGCGACGTGTGATGAAGTCAGACCACATGTGGCTTTATCCACCAGATTGTCCTTGCATTTTCAAGGAAGGTCAGAGAAATCTAGAGCCCTTTTTTTACAGCCGCGTCTTTGTGTGGCGCCCTGTTGGCGTGTGGAAGTGCTCCCTGAAGTGTCCTCGAGGCAATGATTGGGTATACCGGGTATAACTCACTTCACCCGTGTTCCATTTTTACATTAGAGCTGAATATTTATTACTGTAAACATGTAAGAAAGAAAAAGCACAGAAAGTCACATTGCTGCTTATGGCCTTTTATTAAATGTTTTACTTTAAATATGTACTTTACTGTAGGTACGTCACGTCTGTGATCTGTCTGGCTGGTACACAGTGCTCATTGAGGTTCTGGTCTGCGGGCCCTGTAGAACTGCAGGCAGGAGTGGGAAAGAACCTGGTGCACCGGGTCGGTGGCTGCCGTGGGATTCTGCCATTTTATCACAACTTAGCGAGGCTCATCGAGCCGTGTTCCCTGCCATCCTGACCTGCAGGTGAGCATAATGAACATACTGTGTGCATAAACCTGAAAGTAGTCTCTCTTATAAATCTCAACATATTGATTGCCAATGTTCTTGTGTATTTACAAGTGCGTGTGGATAAGAACATTGTGCGTCTGCTGAGAGACCGGACTGAGGGCAACACTATGGTGAAGGTGTGGCGGCAGGTACAGGAATGTCACGTGGAGGACTACCTTCAATGTAAGGACATGTACACCACACTCCTTGCCAAGTTAGTGGAACCCGGAATGATAATGTCTGCTATAAGACCAACATTTCTGGCTCCACCTCCTCTGAGACAGATTCCCTCTGCACGGCTCTTGCACCACGCCTTCCTGCTGGCAAAGGCCAGCAATGTACAGGATTACCGGAGGCAGATCCTATCCACGTTTGGCACTGTACTGAAAGTATGTAAATCAAAACAGAATGCCATACTGTATGATTGATGCAAAACATATTGCAGTATGCAGTGAAGCTTTGAAAAGTCACTTATGATTTATGACAGAACATCACATTATGCACATTGTGCACATTGTGACACATTCATAGGTGGTGTACAAGATGTCTGGGGAAGGTCATGGCTCAGTGGTTCACCAGCATCGGAAACGAACATTGCCAAATAGTTTCCTTTGTGCTGACCTGTGAGGAGTCCGTTGAGAAGCTGTTGCCAATGTGCCGTGGAGTTATGGAAAGGTTCCGGCTGGCCTGTCAACCTGTCCCCAAAATATTGTATGTGGGCCGTGGGTGTTGCCGTGTGCAGGGCCCAACATCGTTGGAGACTATGTTCCAGCCTTGGGTGGACAATGGGATGGTTGTTTGCCTGAACATTTTCCATTGGATCCACCGGTTTGATGCAGCCATACGCACAGAGTCACACTCCAAGTATGCTGCGTTCACGTCTGCTCTTGCTGGGGCAGTGCTGGCCTACAACCGCAAAGATCTGGACCTGCTTATTAGGAGTGCATCCAGGATCCACCAGACATGCCTATGTATAGGATTGCACGTACAACCACCATCAACAAGGTGGATCTGCCCTACTACAAGTGTTTGCGTGGAACCAACAGCCTAGAAGGCTTCCATAAAGCTCTGCCACGCATGATTCCAGGTACACAAGCGTAGTGTTTACACTTGTTCAAAGCTGCAGTTATTTAGCATCTGTTTACTTGTGAACTGTGTAATTGTGTTTATGTGTGTAAGCCTACAGTATTCGTTGCTGTCGGGCAGAAACCTCATGTCCAAAACCGTTTATTTTTATTAAACAAAAATGAAGTTAAATAGTGAAATTAGCCAAACTGTAAGCTCACAATGCGTTGTGAGATCTTGTAGATCTGCTATTTTCAATATTTTACATCGTAAAAAAAAAAAAAAAAAAGGAATGGGTTTTGGACTTTCACGTTTTCTACCTGACAGCTATGATATATATTGTATGAATACCGTTTCTACTGCCGTTTACTGAGCCTAATTACCCCTCAGAGACGTTAAACTTTTACTTTATGCTACTCAGGTCACCACTGTGCACCACGGCCATATCAGGTTTACCTCGTTGGAACTCGGACAGGAGCTCAGATGCTGTGTTTGTTGGCAAAGGACGGCACCACAGGTCCTACTCAGCGCCACCAGTTGTTAGGAGAGACTGTGGAGGAGAATTTCAGGGCCCCTGCTGATGTCCCTTCCAATGAACTGCTTGGGTTGGAGTACCTATTCTCCCAGAGCACAGGTGAAGCCTTCTCTCTTGAGGGCATCGTTGATGATGGACCTGGACCAGATGAGGATGTGGTTCAGCCTGGGCAGCCTGATCCAGAGGAGGATGAGGCATACCAGAGTGACGTGGAAGCACATGACGAAGGTCTGGATGCCACCCTGACCCACATTTTGCTCACCGATGAGGAAACCTCCTCTGCATACTCTCCAGCCATTGTGAGTAACTATGTGTCTGCTGTAATGACATAATTATTCACTGGTTGCTGGACAATGTACACTTTTCAACTTACTGCATTCCTATGTATGACATGTTTTAACAGGAGGACATCTGCAGTACAAATCCTCTCCCTGGCTTTCAGCAGCTGGAAAAGTTCTGCTCTGTGCTTGTACAGATTGGCCTGACAGAGGGCAAGCTGTCACTCACCACAGAGCAGAGGAACAACATCCTTGAAGCCTGGAATGCAGTGGAGGAGCATGACAAGCAGCCAGAGGTTCAACCAGCTCTACAGAACACACTGGGGCAACACCGGACAAAGAGGGATGATCTTGTTGCTGCTGCTGTGATACAGCGGGTAAAGATGGCTAAGCGCTACGCACCAGCACAACAAGATATCACTGCTCAGTTAAACTGTTGTGGGTGCGTGCACCTCATCACGGCTCTCGCAGCAGTCCTGAGAAGAGCACCATCTTGAAGGCATATGATCGAATCCAGAAAGGTGTGCCCCGTAAAAATGATGTCATCCTCAGCAGATCTGAGTGTTCAGTAACTATGAAGACTCCATCTCTACTGTTGACAACATGACACATGTACTTAGTATTGTAAATACTCTCGTTTTAATGACATTTCACCATGTACATGTCAATAATTGGTTCTTATTTGACAAATAGTGAAGCAATCATGAACAAACTTGCTCAGCAGCATCAGTTTTATTCAAATGTATTAAATATTATGTCAATTTGAATCAAACTGATGCTGCTGAGCATGCAGGATTTTTGTTCGTGAATGTTTGTTCATGATTGCTTGATTTGTCACTGTCCAATGCACCTGCACCTGAACAAAATGAATGTGCGAATATTGTCAAATTGGCAAATTGTAAAAGAAAAACATGTCCATATTGTATGTCTTCATTTGTTAATTTTAGTGTTATTCCTTCTTAGGCATGTCCAATGACATTTTGTCTTATACATTGTAGTGCTTAACACTTCAGGTTTTGTTATCTTAACTGTCCTCTAAATGTGGTTTGTAGGGGAGGTCAACGACAACATCAACACATAAAAAGACATACTGTATACAGGGACATTTTTATTCAAACCATTAAATTAGATTTGTTTATGAAAAAGCAGGACACATACATAATAGACATACAGTAAGGTACTAGATTACTTTCATGTAAGCAGGGCTGGATGTGGATGGGCATGGATGAGGCGGCTGAGCCAGGAAGGGACATGTACCATCTGGTTGCATCTTGGGCACTCTATTACCTTAATACAATGTTCTATTATTTTGACAACTGAAAACATTACATATAATTGACATGTTCAGCTTTTAACCACTATAACCAATATTTTAGTTACCATCTTTATAGAATTTGAAATAATAATGTACCATGTTTCACATCCTAACATGCAATTATGAGTTCATAATCACATTGCCTTTTTAAAACATATTAAGTTATAACTGATATAACAGCTCCTCCCTCCACCAACATGGAAAGCCTCCAGGCAGGCAGAATGGAGAGTTTAGTTCAATACCCCTTTATTACTGCAGTGTGGTGCCTAGTTCTTCAGGTCTTTAGATGTAATTTACAATGTAATAATGTTCTAGGAGTTTAACTTGTTAACTTTGACTCTGGATCTAAACACTGCCTATCATGGAACTGGAGACTGGAAAGATAGCAGCAGTAGTTAAGAAAAATAACGCTAACCAAACTAATAAAAAGTAGAATGCAAGGCAAAGAGTTTCTAAAGAGCAGCTGAGCCCCCTGCTGTGACCATCAAAGACCAAAGATCACCATGTTTACATTGCACTGAGGCTGTGTGTGTGTGTGTGTGTGTGTGTGTGTGTGTGTGTGTGTGTGTGTGTGTGTGTGTGTGTGTGTGTGTGTGTGTGTGTGTGTGTGTGTGTGTGTGTGTGTGTGTGTACTGCTCTGTTTCAGCTGTTATAGGCAGTTTGTCTGTGTGGAGGAGGAGGTGCCATGTGTATCCTTAGGGACCATGAAATAACAACCCTGTTATATTTGTTTCCCTGAAAATTAATTGTAATGTGTGGATTCAAATAGAGAATTAAAGTGTGTGTGTGTGTGTGTGTGTGTGTGTGTGTGTGTGTGTGTGTGTGTGTGTGTGTGTGTGTGTGTGTGTGTGTGTGTGTGTGTGTGTGTGTGTGTGTGTGTGTGTGTGCAACATGTTGTGATCTTGTACATCTATTTAGTGTACAGCAAAAACAGGAGGGGGCCTAGTATAGAGTCCCGGGGACTCCAGTCAACAAAATATATATGGTTTTAGTGGCTAACCACTTCAACTCTATATACTTGACAGGGTCCCCAAGGAGTCTATTCTTGGTCATTTCCTTTTTCCATCTACACCAAACAAGTGATCTGAAAGCTCACAACGTGTCACACTGCGACACATTACGAACTTAAAGATCTTCTATTCTGCTGAATGTTTGCCTGAGTCTGTCGGTAGGCCTACCACTCACAGGGAATACATAATGTAATTCCCTTTGACCACATGGGGTCATTGGGGGAGACACCAAGCTAGATGTGACTGTGAAAGATTTTTACACTGAAAACTTGTGAAATGGGACATTCTGCATAATGAGTACTTTTACTTTTGGTGCTTCAAGTATATTTTTATGCCAATACTTTTGTACTTTTACTCAAGCAAATGGCGATTACCTGACCTTTACTTGTAACAGTGTGGACTAGTAGGAATGAACACTGACATGTAGTTGTTAACAAAGTGCCATCCAGGGAAAGACTATGATTATTATATTCTTAGGGCTGTACAATATTAGGAAAACATGCAATAACATTGTTTTAATATTGTGATGACGATATGACTCATGAGAAGTAAACAAATACTGAAGTATAACCTTGTAATGTCTTTCTGCCTTAGGAGGTATGCCGCTAACATAGACCCCAGACATGTTAAAGGAATAGTTCACCCAAAAAACGTATTTTCTGTCAATTACACACCCCATGAAGCCCTGAATGCGACAAAAACAAAATAAAACTAGAAAAAGTGCTCCTCGGAGCACAGGTCTCCGCCAGGTCAGGTAGGTTATTGTGGCCTCCTGGTGGCGCTATAATAGGCCAATGTGAAAAGGGTGGCATTTCTTCCTCGGCCTAGTGGGAATGTGCGTGCATGATTTGAGGCATTTTGTTGCAAAAATGTGTTTTGCTAAAGTAGACCTGCTGGTGGCACTATAAGAGGGCAATGTGAAAATGGTGGCATTTCTTCCGCGGCCTAGTGGGAATGTGCGTGCAAATTTTCACGGAAATCGCAAGCTGCGTTCATGATTTGAGACATTTTGTTCAAAACTGACCAATCCTGCAAATTTTGGAAGCCAACCTTAGCCAATCAGGATGGAATATGAAATATCGGACAAATGCGTCTTGATCACATGACTATAGAGATACTGTGTACCGATTTGCGTGATGTTTGGATAAAATCTGAAGGATTAATATCCAAAAATGTTATTGACATAAGTCGGCCTCCTGGTGGCGCTGTAAAAAGCAGATGTGAAAAATGCAGTGCAAATGTTTTTCCTTGGCCTCTAGGGAGTATGTGTGCAAAGTTTCACGCAGATCGGTGCAGTTATAGTTAAAAATGCAAATTGGCCTATTATAGCGCCACCATGAGGCTGATTTGAAAAGTTTTATGTGTCATTTCTTCCTCGGCCTAGTGGGAATGTGCGTGTGCAATTTTATGGAAATGGCAAGCTGCGTTCATGATTTGAGGCAGTTTGTTCAAAACTAACCAATCCTGCAAACTTTGGAAGCCAACCTTAGCCAATGAGGATGGAATATGGGAAATTGAACAGATCCGGGTTGATCACATGACTATAGAGATACTGTGTACCGATTTGCATGACGTTTAATTAAAAGCTGTAGGAGTAATGGGAAAACATGTGTTTTGCACACATCGGCCTCCAGGTGGCGCTATAACAGGCCCATGTGAAAAATGTGGGGCAGAGGTTCTGAATTGGCATCCAGGGAGTGTGTGTGCACAGTTTTGCAGCGACCGGGCCAACGGTGCCGGAGATTAGCTGCTAACACACAGACAGGACGGACACACGGACACACACACACGGACGGACGGACGGACAGGGGGCAAAACATACTCTCTCGCCATGCCTTTCGGCCTGGCGGAGACAAATATCCATGAATTCAAGGCTTCATGGCGTGTGTAATTGATAGAAATAAAGAATCACCTTCAGGAGGCTGCAATTCCAAACTGGCCCCTGTCAAAGTCTTAACCTACCCCCCCCCCTCCCCTCCTCCTAAAACTGTCTATTGTACATATTTCTTGTTTTTCATACCAGTAACCTGTAAGCTGATTGTATGACGTTCTGCATAGTAATGTATATTTGTATGTCTTCTTAAATGTCATCATGATTTGAGTGCACAGGGATCTCATTTTAAATAATCCAAGTGTTTTTATGAGCGATCCAGTTTAGAGGACCTTGTATTGTGAATTGTACTTCCATGTACTTTTACCATGTCTTTCTAAATAAAGTATTCAATCAATCAATCAAGTACTTTTTCAGGTGAACTACTCCTTTAACATGTAGGGGGTATTCAGTCAGGCTCTTTGATGTTCTACATACAGAAGACCCATTTCCTCAATACTATACTCCATATTTTATTCCATCTCTATTTTTGTGGTAGACCTACAGTACACATGAGATGTTATTTTGAGCAACTCATCAAGCTATATTCATTGCTAGTCCTTCTAAAACAATGTATAAATATGTCCTGATATTCTGCGCATGTGCAAAAACAACTTGGGATTCTGTGTGGTTCTGAACTCTGAGTCAACCAAAGTAATGTTTTTTAAGTTGAATTGAGGTTGAGGTTGTGTGTTCAGTGGGCCTTCAGGCACCTTGGACAACATATCATTTAACTGTGTATTATTTCACAATTTGTATGTGAAATGACAAATGAGTTTGTTAAATCTGTTTAACACTGTTAACTTCATCTTCCCGTAGCACCTTGATGTCAATGCTGAATACATTTGTATGCCCCCCCCCCCCAACTCCTACACCCGCCCCCTTCCTGGCCCTCATTAGCTTCCAACCCCTGGCTATGGCATGGATTACTTTTTGCAAAAACATTTTAATGAATGCACTGGGTACAGTGCATTTTCCCAAATCCAACATGGTACAGTTTCCACCGGTTACCTGAAATGTTGTTCTCAAACACATGGACCCGGTTATGTTCTGCAGATGAGGGTCAGAGCCCTTCATCAATGCTTCCAGGGTCATGTTTTTTAATCAAATAAGTTTGGTGTATCCATGACAACATATGTACTAAAGTCTGTCCAAGCAAAACGATGTTGAGGCTGTCACAGTTTACTGTGTCCAAATACAATATAAAAATAAATGGTGCAAATCCTGCAATGCTCCAGGTCATATTACTACTATTCTTACAGGCAGTTGGTTTTTGATGTTTGATGATCTGCTTTTGTCAAAATTAAACCTCATAAAGGCTTAATGTTTCAACCCACACACACACACACACACATTTCTCAACACATTATTGTGTATTGCATTCTTGTACATTTACAATATATATATATATATAGAGAGAGAGAGAGACAGCAGGAGAGTTTTTATTTCCATTTGATCAGATTTTCTCTACAGCTGTTTAATTACTAACTCTGTTAAGAATGTGGTCTTGGATAATTAAATGTTTGTTTAAATGTTGTTCGTTTTGGGAATGATTCATACTGTTTATGTGGCCATTCCCTTCTGGGAACAGTAGATCAATGGCTCCATCTACTGGTGGAGTGAATAATCTACAGTACATATGCATATGTACAGTATCTAGGCTAGTGTGATATTGTCTATTTGGAGGTATGAACATTTGACATGCATTTTTGTCATTGTCAAACATTTTGAACAATTTTCAAAAGATTTAAAAAAGTGAAGTACCTCAATGTGCTATAATTTATGTATAGGCCTACTTAACCTTTACCAAAAATAACCAATACATGTCATTGCTGTCGGGCACAAACCTTGTATCCCCAACCCATATTTCAATTTTTTTTTGTAAATGTTAAATGTAAATGAATGCCCTACTTTGTCGTACAAGAGTAAAAATAGCAAATCTTCAAGCTCACATGTCTCGATGTGATGCGTTGAGCTTGTAGATCAGCCATATTTGCTATTTTAGAAACATTGTTGAAGTCAAATTTAAAATGGTTAAGTGTGCCTGTGGGTTTTATAAATATTTATTGATGAAAAGAGCTTGTGACTAAATAATAACTACATTGGAACAAATTTGGTTCTATTTCCTAATGAGTTACGTTTTTGGACAAGGTTTCCGACCGAACAGCAACGATATGCATTACATACCTGCTGTAACCAACACAATATATGTGTACATTATACAGTATAGATGGGTTCAGATCTGAGCCAAGTCTCCTGAGGCGCGTCTGAAGCCTCCAGATGTCTCCAGATGTAAAAACAGATGATGATGATACAATATGTCTGTTGCGAGTGAGTGAGTGAGTGAGTGAGAGAAATGTACATGGTAATGCACTCTGATACCTGTAGATGGCGCCTGGTGCAAAATCCTAGCCAGCAGAGAAAGCAGTTTTCAGTACAACTTCACCACAACTACACACATCCACAACTCTTCTGCATTTTGTTGTCTTTGTTTTACTGTAACTGTCCTAGAGCAGTGCTTCTCAAAGTGGGGACCTATAGAGGTCTTTGGTCCAGGGGTCCCCAGCAAAACGAACAGTTTAAACACTTACTACCCCCCCCACACACACACACACACACACACACACACACACAAACACACACACACACGATACAATTTCACAGGCAGCACTCACTCACGTCAACACATAAACTTGGGGTGAATATACAGTGATACAAAGACACACAAAACTATTGAGTATTTAGACACATGCATACACACAGCATGCAGGGTTCAATTTGTATTAATAAAAAATATATAATACATTTATTTCCGTGGACTTACAAATCACATTATCAAAGCATATTTGATGGCCTTCCTGCCCTGGTATTTGGAGAGAGAGTGTTGCCGCCCTACTTAACACCTGTTGTGAGTCAACTACTCCAAGATCTATTTAGAGTTGAGACGAGTACAGCAACCTTTTACTCCATATTTCTTTTTATGTATCTTTAGTAAATGAATGCCCTACTTTCTCATTCAACAATTGAGGAGATAAGTGGAGCCCAGGAGCTGGTCACAGGCGATTTTCCTTTTCCTCCTCTGTAAATATAGCCATTTGTATTTGTTGATGACATGTGTTAATATTCTATGCTGTTGATTCATTGAATACATAGAACCACAATGAACGTCCCCAGGACTTTTTTTGTTTTATCCTTTTAGCCCAAGTAATGTTTTTGACTAATAAAGTATTCAATCCATAACCGATACAGTGTAGAACACACTTTGAAACTGAGCGTTCCTCAAAGCAACAAACAGTGTGAGTGATAGAAGAAGTACTCAAATCACTATTTGTTTTTTTCCTTCTTTTTTTACTTTTACAAAAGCAGCAATGCCACAATATAAAAATACAGTAAAATAAACATTTTATATTTATTTTCAACAACTTTTTTCAAAATAACAGATCTACAAGCTCACATCGTGGCGCGTTGAGCTTGTAGATCTGTTATGTAGCAATACTAACAATAACAATGTAGATGTACAACAAAAGGGACTTATAGGTCAACTTAGTTTTTTTTACAACGAGGGTTATTTAAAAAAAATCATGTATTGCTTTCTATCGTTATAGCGATTTGTGATTTTTTAAATCAAATTAAATTAAAAATTACTGAAATCACTATAACGATAGAAAGCAATACATGATTTTTTATACACTCATCTTTTAATTGTTATCATTACAAACTAATAAAATAACCCTCGTTAAACAAAGTTGTCCTTTAAGTTTTAAATAAAATAAAATAAAACATCTTTCATGTGGTCAAATGGCAGCTCCTCCTGGAAAAAAAAATACACAGGGAAAAGGAAAGGAATTATTCACTATTCATTATCCCAGCGTTTGGTGGTTATCCTTGCAATATTCTTACAGTTGGCCGTGAAGATATTGCAAGTGAGCCCACACACAATTGGTAAAACAGAAATATATCATAAAAAAGATAATAATAATAATGTAAAAATGTGTTTTCATGGTGATACCGATAAATAGGAACTTAAAGCATACTACGCTAGTTCCGTTGATCCAAGCCAGAACACACTTGAACATGCTTTGAAAATGCACGCGGCCCACCCACCTGACCACTTAACACAGCATGCGGCTGCCGTGTTAAGTGGTCAGATGGGTGGGCCGAGGTGTGGAAAATAATCCATTCTACAATGCATCATGATTTGGCAGTGCACGATTCTGCATCGATGCATAATGGATTATAGCCTGCACCACTTTTTACTATACAATTGTCTTTGAATAATGTTAAGACATTCATGTCAATGAGAGTGAATAAACACACTGTAATCACAGCAGTTTCTAAATAAAAAAGTAGTTCAATATGTTTCTGAATGCTTATATTAACTGATTTGACCATCTTGTGCTAATAATACAGATGAGATGCACAAGGTCGAGATGCACAAGGTCGAATCGTTAACATCACAATGCTTTGTGAGCTTGTAGATCTGCTATTTTCACCATTTTTAAAATATTTTTTTAATGTTTGAAAATGATTAGGCTTATGTATGAAATATTACCAAAGACTAAAACTAAGGACATTTTTGCTATGATTTGAGTTAACTAATTAGTTAGTGTTTTATAAAGTATAGTTAGTTTTCTTTCAGTTAACTAAAATGTTTTGTCAATTGTATTAGTAGTTTTCGTTATTTCATTTGTTTTAGTAAACTATAACAAACTTTATCTATTTATTGTGTTCAATACCATTCACATATTTGGCACAGTCAAAACAGAATGTATGAAATGACAATCGTTCACATGAATAAAGCTAAATTAAATCTCATGACTGAATTTTTTTTTAGGCCAAGTCCCAATCTGTGATTTGTTAACACATTGGGTGCCAAAACCGGTATTTACCGTGTTTTCAATGTTTAGCGCTTAGGTGCCAAAACCGGGATTTACCGTGTTATCAATGTTGTTGTTTTTTTTTCGTTTTTTTTCCACAAGGGGGGGGGGGGGGGGCTAGCGTAGCTCTGGAATCACCCACGGTGACTCTGAGAGTGGGGAAAACGAGTCATTTTCGATCCGCGATCACTCCGCCATGGTGACTCGTGTGAGAAATGTTATTGTTCCAGGCGTTAGCCAGGACCATCCACCATCGTGCACGCGTATATTGTTTACAATTGGGTGCTCGTCGCGGAGTCTACAGCTGTAAACAGCGTAGCGTTACAAACGGTGAAACTCTGGCACAGAAGGTGTTAAAGGACAAGGACTGACAGACACAAATATCTCCATATTATGCCCATATCCGTCACATCGGCAGTGGCATGTAGGCGTCGAACTCTGGAGCTACGGGCCGCTGTTATCTTACATGTGTGGTGATGCACTCTCAGCAGGTGGTGGTCTCTCAGCAGGTGCTGCAGCAGGTGTTCACCCAAAACGCCAAAGATGATAGTGCAGTCATGCACCTGGACAAAGAGGAAAGGTAACAACGTGGGTTGAGAGAGAGAAATTAGACATGTTTTTGTCTTCCTAAATTCATCCTATATTAGAATTGGCTAATGGGAGGGCTGGCGGGTGGGCCTATGACTCGGACATATCTATATGGTCACTATGACCATATACAATCTTTGAACATTTGTTCAAAGATTGTTGGACAACCACTTCAGAGGCTCTATACATCTACGTATAATGACAGTATGATAAGGTTGGCAAGGAATATCACTTCAAACACTAGACATGCTTTGTATGGAGAATATAGGTTGCTGCCTTCAGGAAGGAGATACAGTGTTCCTACATACAATAAGGTCAAACTGAAGAGGTCCTTTGTCCATCAGATGACATTGAGGCTTAATCAGGAGTTATAGGCCAGGGGTAGGCTGAGAGGTGGACATTGCTCTTGTCTTTGTATGTCTTTATGTATGTCTTTTGTTTGTTTTCTTGTGTCATGTCAAATGTGTGTACTGTTTATTGTTGCATACATGGCTGCTGGGTCGCAAGACAAATTTCAGTGTGAACTGACAATAAAGTATTATCGTATCGTATGACTCAAACGTAAGCCATATACTGATGACACAAGGGATCTCCATATATCGGCATGAAAGGGACAAGAAATGACAGATACAGAGAGGGCATATGGTGTGAGGGCAGCATAGTGGCCCAAACCTATTAACAATTAACAACAAATTCTTTGGATGTCATCTTTTCGTTTTTGTTTTTTTAACTAGATTTTCAGGCCGCTACGCGTCCTTCAAAACTAGTCCTATGTTGCGCCGATAAGAGCAGTGGTCACCGAAGTATGGCCATTTTGAAGAGTTAAACACTGCCGCCGAGCAGCGATGCACTTGCAGCAACCAGGTCCACTGGTGCCTGTGCCTTGTGTTTGGGAGGTAGGGGTCTATGACCACCTCCTAGTAAAACCGGAACTGAACAGATCCACTCTCGGGTAGCACTCCACACCCCTCAGAGAGTGTGTGGGTGAAGTCTCAAGACAGTCTCTGGTGCATGCAGTTACTTTCTTTCACACCTTCTTTAAGACCATTCATGTTTATGGAAGATGCTTCTAAACATGTATTGTAACGTTAGCTTGACCACTTCAAATACTCTTTAATCTTAAATGACATGTCCAAAATACCAGATCTACATGTACAAGCTCGCTACACGTGGCAGCTAGAGCAACATGTTGTGAGGTTGCAGATCTGCTATTTTCAAATAGTCAATGTATAGATTTTGATGCAGGGTGATCTCCCGACTTCATTCAACTGCCAGTCTGTAGTAATCCGTACCTTTACAGGTAAGATAAACGAGGAGCATGGATGTGTTCAGAGTGCTGTTATGATTCCTCTCAACCAGTTTACAATACAAGGTCAGAACTTATGGTAGTGTGGTATAATCATTAGTATTATTATATGGTTTTATTATGCAGCCATATACATACCCATATGCAATACCCCTGGTATGGGTTCTTCTCCAGGTCAAGTCTTACCGCTTTAACGCTTCCGTCAAAGCAACCGGTGTAGATCTGTGTGGGAGAGAAGGTATGAGCCAAAGCTCAATTCATAATATTTTGTAGGAAATCAGGAAAATTAAGACTATACGAATCACACAAAGGTTAAAGGCATACTAGGTAACGTTTTCAACAAAACTAAAGTTAAATTGTATATCTTTTGTGAGTGGCAAAAGTTTCACAACACCCACTCCATGAATTTCACCCCCGGAAGCCTTTTATTTATATATTTTCTATTGAACGTGGACTGGGGGGACTTTCCCGGGAAAATGACGTTCCTGGCCAACGTCATGACGTCGTGGCCGACGTCCTGTCCGACGTCATGACGTCGGCCAGGAAATACCGCAACGGTTTCCTGTTTGGCCAGGAACTACCGCGCTAATAACAAAAAGGAACCTCACGCTGATTTTAAGAGAATGTAGGATTGGAAGATCGAAAAAAAACAGAAAAAGAAAGCACAGCTCATGGTAACTAATGCTCCACTGGCTAAGAGAAACGATCCGTAGATAGTATAAAACAATTAAAAGATCGCTTTTTGAAACACTTCCGGCTTCCGGTGAAAACGAATGGAATTCTGGGTAATCGAGGACTACGGAAATTGTATGCAGTGACGGTAGTGACCAGCAGAGGTTGCTAAAAATCGTTATTTGTGATTCTGCATTGTACAACTTTAATACCAGTTAGGGTATACAGTAAAAAACCTTAGTGTTAACTCATTAACTGCCAAGGGCGACTTTGACGACTTTTTGTTTTGTAGTGGGTTTATAAAAGATTGCGCTGTTCTCTATCACCCGAGTGATCAATTTCACTTCAGACTCACAAGGATCCGGAAACAACGTCAGATTTCCGCCTCCGTCCACTTCCTGTTTAGATTTTTCATGGAAACGGCTGTATCTTGAGTTGACTGTTTTTGCCCTGGATTTCACGAGACATGTTATTTTCAACGTGCTGCGAGAACAGAATTAAGGGGCCGATCGCGGTTGGAATGTTTGTTCTCTGGGCGATGCACACGGATACTGGGTGTGTTTACAAACAGTCAGACAAGCGATAATAATGGATATACATTTTCTGTGACCAGTTGAAAAGGTATAAAAAACGAAAATGTCTTGCAGTGGGCAAACACAGCCAGAATTAAGTCTGGCAGTGAATTAGTGTTAATGTATCCATTTTTAACTCTAGCATGACACATGTAACCAAATGGACACATTAACGGGCATTTGTTGACATTTGTGCACTCTGGGAGTTAAATGAACACTGAGGATTTGACAGTGTAGACGTACCGTGCTATTGTGTATGGCCATGCACGACACCATGTCACTGTGACCTCCATACACCTGCAGGAGCTCATGGGACTAACACAGGAAGAAAGAGAACGTTGGGACAACAGAAACACTGTCATACTATAATTATGAAAAAAGGCTACATATTCATTTTTGGATATACGTGTTAACTTGACCATTAAGAAGTCTGCATTTCAAATAGAAAATGAGTAAGTCTCACATTGGAGTAAAATGTCTGATCAAGAAACAAGTTATACATACGTCTAGCTTGTATACATGGACTAATCTGTCCAGACTGGCTGTCACCATGACCTTCCCCAAGATGGCTATTGCGGTGATGGCGTGGCGATGGCCCTTATAGACGTGTATCAACTCCCCATTCTTTAAATGAAGACATAAATGAAAAAATGATTACAGGTGAAGCATGTGCTACGAATATCCAGGCTACGCAAGGAGACCAAACACAGCTCATGTTGCAATGTGCATGAACCACAAGGACACAACTGGCACCAGGAGCGTAGTGTGTAGGACACATTATGTAACCTATGAGTGGGCGGTCACGGCTCCCTTTAGTCCATTATAATTTTTTTTAATTTTGTTATGGTCCAACACAGCCCTGGTATTGATTGGATGCTTGGAATAATTAATTGTTAACAGTACAGGTACAGTAGTACGGTCAAAGGTTCAGTAATACATACAATACAATAACATAAAATACATATTGGTAGAAAACTCAACTCAGTAGCATCAACAGGTGCATTTACAGAGGGGGGGGGGGGGCAGAGGATGCTACTAGGCAACCTGGCCTGTCTTTTCTAGCACACTTTTCTAGGTTTTTATTTATTTATTATTATTTATTTCATTTTGTTTTTGTGGGTAAATGCACCTGGCGTGGACACAGAGTTGTTTTAAACTGAGAAAAAGTTGTGTTTACAAAAATATCTTCATCCACTTACAGACACAGGGCCCAGAAGATGAAGGTGAAAAAGGCTCTGTTGAAACCATGTATTTTAGTTATCAATGGGAGACAACTCCAAACTTATGTTTAAGATTTTATGTTTAGTCAACATGAAAAAGACTCCAGGATAGCCTTGTAATGCTGGCTGTCAATAAATAAGTAAGCAGAGCTAGCAGCTTGCAGTTCATATCCACACCCTTGCATCAGTTCTTTGAAGGTGAAATGTATTGTGTGACTTACATGGATATTATGGGCATGAACAGTTGCGTCAGTCGATCCGCTGAAGACGAGATCATTCACCACCTGAGAACAACAAGAATATTGAATTATGGGTACATACATTCGCCTAGTTGACCATACAATCTCAGAGTACATTCACACATGTCCTTGGCAAGTCTGACTTGATTTTCATTCAGGAGATTAACTCATCGTAACTCATTGTGTGAAAACAAAACAGAGTCTCTGAACCTTCAAATAGGGGCTGTCAAGATCATGAAATATTACTTTAATTTTATTAATTTTTTTAAGTGGGAATATTTTCTGTACTTTTTGAAAAATGTATGAAAATCTTTCAACATGGAAACATTTATGACGATCATGATGAATATGACAATATTCTGAACTAATTTCATGATCTCAAATAATTGTGATTAGGCGATTGTGTAATAATCCTACCTTCAAACAGCGTACAGCCATGGAGTGACCCTGCAGTATGCGCAGCACCAGGCCAGTCTTGGCGTCACACACACTAATGGTGCCGTCATGGGATCCAGTTAACAGTATGTGGTGAGGTCCCTCCTGGACTGTTGACAGACAGGTCACACCTTGGACACTGGGACACTTAAACCCATCCTCCACATGCTTCAGGGTCTTCAGAAGGGTTAGCATATTGAGAAAAAACAATGGGGACAATGAAGCACATAGGGATGGGACAATAATCGTTAATCACAATACAAAACACTCACAATAATCTTATTTTAGAGATTTGAACAACCAGAGCATGTGAGTGCAACGAGTCAATATGAGCGGATATTGAGTTTGACAACAGGCCCCTGGAGCGTGGAGCGGCCTTTCCCCCACTCAGCTCCGCTCATATGCTCCGTTCACAACATATTGCATTGTGAGCTTGTAGATCTAGATTTTTGGCTAATGTTACCCCCCAGAATAGTGATGCTGGGATCAAGTGGTTAACTAAAGTGGCATTTTAAGAGTTTTAAGCATATTTAGATTATCGTGATAATATCATTACCACAATTATTTTGACCACATTTATATTTCATATCCAATCCCTAGATGTATGAGGAATAGGGTCTAAATTCAACATTATGTTTTGACAATATTTGTCAAATTTTGTCGTTAGGCCAAATCCATATTCCCTGTGTTCTCTAGTCCCTTATCACTGACAACTCCCACAGTTGGTCCTGGCGAGAGCACAGACAATCTTGTGTCTCGTCTTCATACAGGTGTCGTCAAGGTCGCTTCTTTTCACCTGGGGTGTGTCTCAGGTCCTTATTCTGATCTGACCCATCTTCTACATCCTAACTCCTACAGTAAGTTGAAGTCGGTCGGCCATTTTGCTACTCGTGTCAAGTCTCTTATGCCTGCAAGAAGGACATAGGATTAGGAAGCATCACTGAGGTGGTAGGACGTAGGAAACCCAAGTGCATGCTACCAGGAAGACTTTAAAAGCAGCATGCGGTGTGATGACCCCGCCCCTCCAGCTGGCAATATAACGCCCCTAGAAGGGAGGGGGCCTATCACCTGTGCCGTTGTCATCAGAAATGGACGTTGCACGATATGACACTTTATGTCCCACTTCTCTAAACAAAATGTCCTCCTTTCCTCTCTCCTCTTCTCATTTTCTACATGCTTCCTTTGTGGGGAGAGACTAAAATGCAAGGAAATTAGATTTAATTTAAGGACCTGAGACACACCCCTGGCAGTGAGGAGTTTCACCAGGAGGACCAAACGCATGTGGAGGTACCATGCTATTCCTCCTCCGTCCACACCCCACTGCACAGGCTCCATGGCCAGCCTGTGGGAGTTGCTAGAACAGCGACAGAGATCATCCTCTCTACCGTCTTTCCTTTCGTAGCCAAATGTGTTCATATGGACGTCCGGCCAAGCCAGAGGCACCGTGCAGGGAGAACACTCACCTTTATATCAAAGCAAAATACTGATCCAACGTCGACCCCCACATAGAGTATGTTCCAGGCAATGTGTAAACACACTACTCGGTGTGGAAGAGATATTAGCTTCAGGCATTTCTTTGACTAGTGGATAAGAGAGAAACATCAAATAATGGCAACCTAGAGGTGTGTGTAGTTGTGTTGAACCATACAGTATTTCAGACATTGAGTTAGATATTTAATATGTTAAGAATGATGGCCGTGTGCTGTGATTTGACTATGATTATTAAGTCATTGTAGACAGTCGTCATACAACACACACACACACACACACACACACACACACACACACAGTATACTACTTTCATACACACTTGCATTACAATATATGGGAAATCATCATAGTATAAAAATAGAAAAGTCGGCTCCTCGGAGCGCAGATCCCTGCCAGGCCAGATAGCCTACCCAAGGGCTGTGTTGCGACCTGTTATAGCGGCATCATGAGGTCGATTTGAAAAATGTGTGGTGCAAATTCTTCCTTGGCCTAGTGTGAATGTGCGTGCAGTTTCAATCACAGCAATCGGATGTAGCATTCATGATTTGTGTGCATGGGGATCTCATTTTAAACAAGCTTAGTGCTTTATGAGTCTTCCAGTTTAGTAGACCTTGTATTGTGAATTTGTACTTTCATGTACTGTTGTTCTCATGTCTTACTAAATAAAGTACATCAATCAATCAATCACTTGTGGCATTTTGTGCAAATCGGCCACTCCCACAACCTTTGGAATATGAAAGATCTCACAGATATGTCTTGATCATATGACTGCAGAGAATACAATGTGTACCGAAGACTGTGTCAACGTGCCAAGCTAAATGTTCTACTTATGACCGCTGTCACATGTTGCAACCCCCTTTGGGAACATAATGTGGCCTGTGTTTGCGTGGTACCTTGATACTGAAGCAGCGGACAGTCTTGTCATAAGATCCAGTGTAGAGGCGTGCTGGCATGTTGGGCAGGGACGACACCAGCAAAGAAATGACTATTTTGGTGTGGCCGTCAAAGACCATCACACAGTCTTTTGTCTGGAATGAGATACAGAGACCCACTGTTACACAAACACCTTGTCTTTAATGTAACTTTGTACTGTATGGTACTGACAATGTTGATCCTGATGAAAGAATTGACTTATAGATGGATAAACAAATGGGACGGCAGCAATGAAATAGTCCTTGTAAATGCCGTGTAAATGCTTTGACAGCTTGAATTTGTTGGTTGTTTTTGGGCGGTGTAGCCACCCCTATAAGTGGGGTTGGGACACCTCATTAGTATTAGTTTCCTGCATTGTGATTGGCCCAGCTGTACTGTGATTGGCTGACTCTATTCAGCACTGTGATTGGCTAGCGAGACACATGATGACATTAATAACCTATAAATAAGATTATGGACTTTTTGGGAAGTGAGCTTCCATCACTATGATGACCACCGCCCACTTCACACTGGGTGTGATTTTTTAAATAAATGTGAGCTTGTAGATTGGCTTTTTCCATGTTTAAATATTTGTGAAACACTTATAATCGGCTGATTGCTTAGAACCGGGCTCAAGAGCCACTGAGAGGCCTAGCTGGTTTGTACGGCCAGCCAGTTGTCCTGGTACTCTGTGTAGGGTCAATATGTTCCTCGAGCGTCACTGATTACACTGGATTGCCTGATGAGCTATTCCTGATTGGGTCGATGTTGTTCCCTCTGGAAGGGTTAAGACTGGGTCTAATGCCGATGATGAGACTAGATCAACCCTGACATACGGCTTGTTTTATAACACTGAGGGTGGCTCCTGACATCACGGCGGTGATGTCAGGTGGTGTCAGGCATTCCCACATATGGAGCTGGCTATGTCTGTCATGCCCAAACCGGGGACTACGATGTCAGTCCTGGATGGTTCCGGTTATCTCCGTATATGGGGTTTCTAGAAGGAGTGTTCTGATGTCAGAGCTAGGTAGGTTTTAGGAATCTCCTTTCCTAGCTATTCTATACTGTCAGACTTTGTCTCCATTTATGGGGATAGGCGAGTATGCCCCGAATGTTCGTAACAATTTGTAAATGTTTAATTTCTTTGTATATTTAAGTTATTTGTCATATCTGTCCCGTGCAAGTTTTGTTTACAAAGCCTGAAAGCCAAACACAAATGCAATTTGTATTCATAATGTTCCAATGCTCAATGCCAAGAACATAATTGAAGGTAGGGTAAGTGATATTTTTTGGTTAAAACAAAAAGTATAACAGGAGTCTCCATGTCTCTCCAGCTCTTTAATAAACAGAAAATTCATTTTCCGGTAGGTGTCAAAATCTCAGCCAATCAGGAGAAAGTACCCATTTTTAAGCTTCATTTTTATAGTGTTCCAGTTCCAATTTTGCCTGCTCATTTCTTTGTGTCATCACTTCCAATTTCACTTGTTTAATCTATATCCTGATTAAGTTCTCTATCCTGATTGGATCAAATTGGAAATGAAACTGAAACGAAAATGCATTTTCTGTTTTATAAAGAGCTGGAGAGACAAGGAGACTCCTTTACTGAACAAACACTCTATAGCAATGAGCACTATCAGAATATAGAGCTATTTAACACTTATTTTAACCAAAGAACATCACTTACCCTACCGTTAAATTGTCAATTGCAATTTGTATGACAATTTCATGAGCATATTACCTGCAGGCTATATGCTCTCACTACGCCTCCTGAGCACGTATACAGAAGGCCTTCATGGACCTGCATGTCATAGACTGGATGGTGGATAGTCATGAATGAACCTAACGCAGGCTGCTGCTCTACAACCACATCAGGAGACTCTGAAAGATGGGAGATTACTTATTCAATTCAAGGTTAACACACACACAGAGAGAGAGAGAGAGAGAGAGAGAGAGAGAGAGAGAGAGAGAGAGAGAGAGAGAGAGAGAGAACGTTTTTTTGGAACACCAACAACTTTCAGAAACCATTACGTATTTATTCTAAACGGTCAATACATTTCCTATTCCTATTATTTTCACAGACCATCAATTTGCTAATGGATTCAGACTCAGGTATTCATACTTCCAATGTAATGTGTGCAAACAGCAGTCAGACAACATGTAAACTTAGACGTATATAATAATAGTTAAAATAAATCGATATATATCGATATCATAACCAGCAGGCAAGTGCTCTCTGTCCCCCCAAATCTCAAAGAATAACACTGGCTTTCCCTGTGAATTATGAGGGCAATTGCTATTTTTGAAAGAACTTGTGTGCAAATCTTTGAATACATAAATTTTTACAATCCAAAATTTTAAAGCAATTGTTTTTAACTCAAATTTTTGCTTCTGGGGGTCCCTGGAACAATATTTTTGAGATGGGGGTCTGCGGCCAAATACATATAATTTTGGGGGTCATTGACCTGAAAAAGTTTGAGAACCGCTGGTATACACGCTCGACGAAGCCGGATGCACCACGTCCGATTCGAACCCCCTGACTCTGCGGTGGTGGAGCAGCTACTTTACACTGCACCACCAGAACGTCCGTAAATCACATAATTATTATAACAAGAGGATCACTACAGACTCAATTCATTCTGTGGTGCCTTGCTCAATGACACAAGGACAGGACATCACCTTGTGTTGTTCCAGTCTTCTTCTCCTTCTCTCCATCTCCATTAAGCTCCACCACTCCTCCTCCTCCACACTCTGGCAGTTCTTCTCCTCCTCCTCTCCTCCTCCCTTGTCCCTTATTTTTCTTCTTCTTCTTCTCCCCACCTTTGTTCCCCACGTTCTCCTCTACTGCCTCTATCGTTTCCGCTACCACTTTTTTCTTTTTCTTCTTTTTCTCCCCGTCTTTCACTACATCCTCCACTACCCCCTCTCTCATTTCCTCTCCTAGTTTCTTCTTTTTCTTCTTCTTCTCACCGCCGTCTTTCACCACGTTCTCTTCTACCACCTTTATCATTTCCTGTTCCAGGTTTTTCTCTTTCTTTTTCTTCTTCTTCTCCTCCCCTTCTTTCACTACATCCTGCTCTACCCCCTCTCTCATTTCCTCTCCCCCTTTCCTCCTCTTCTTCTCTCTCTCCATCACTTCAGATCCGTTGTATTCCATCCTTCTTTTCCTCTTCGTCTCCTCTTTGTCTGCGTCCATCTGCACGTGCTGGGAGACCTCTTGTCCCTCCTCGCTCTTCTTCTTTTTCTTCTTCTTTTTCTCCTGCTCTTCTTTGTCCTCCTCAGGAGTGTCTGTGTCAATAGGATTAATTATGGGAAATAATTGGATATGGCAGTAATTCAGATAAAGTAATGTGTGAGGATGTTACTGTGCACTCTCACCACATGCCAGTGTGCATCGTGGAGGTGAAATGAGCGAGTTCCTACCTGTGTTGAGGACACGCTTTCTCTCTTGGTGGGATTTGCCTTTGTTGTGAATATCCTCATTCAAGGCCCCGGTTGGGAGCTTCACTTTACACACCTGTAGGGGTGAAACCATTCATCAAATAATACATTCATTAATCAAACCAATATCAACTATTATGCTATGCTGTCTTTGGTAGTTTGCTATGTCGGCACACCAACTGACAATAGCATCTGACAATAGCTTTGTTTGTGTTAGTTTGTGCTAAAAGAGTTGACTTGAGAGTGAATGGAGCAATTATTTTTTATTTCTCATCCACCTTTGGAGTTACATCATGGAAAGGTAACTCCACAACCCAAACCTCTACCAAAGTGGTCTTGCCCTTTAAGACACTCTTAAAGCTGCATTATGTTTGCATTATGTTTCCTCTTCTACCCCGGATTTGAACCCGGTTTCCTGGGTGCTAATAATGTTTTACCATTGAGCTAATAGAGCCATCTTGGGCCATACGGCCCCGGGTCACACGCCCAAGCCGGGGGAAAACCCTAAGACTCGCGGTAGTTCAAAGCATATGGAGGAAATACGGAGAAAATGGCCACCGATCGGATTAAAATGTTTTTTATTGAACAATACGGAAGATACGGATACTTAGACCCGCCCGATTCAAATTGTAACATTCGTGGCCTTGGGTTTAGCACTTTATATTTGAAATCTGAACATTTGTGTATGTACGGGTAAATAGAGAAAGTGCCAAAAACAGGTTTAAGCTGCATGACTGTCATGTCATGTTTCAGTCCTCCTGACCACAATGAGTGGTGGCCACCGCTACTCAGTCGATTTGAGTTATTTAAAATAAATCAAATGCATTATTTTACCAGAGTCAACAGCTATTTTATATTGATATCATATTCCAATCCTTAGGTAAACCTGCCTACTACTTTAGTGTAAAACCCTATACTCACTTTCAAAACTGCCCTAAAAAAATACCTTCAGGAGGCTGCAATTCCAAACTGGCCCCTGTCAAAGTCTTAACATTAACTTCTCATTTCAATAAAGCTCCATAGAATTGTGTTCTATACAATCCACATACTGCATATTGGTGAGGAGTCAGTCAGTCAACAGCTATTTATATGAATTCATATTCCAATCCTTAGGTACACCTACTCAACATGGCTACACCAGTGATGATCCGGGATGCTGGGGTGAGATTACAGAGGAAGCGGGAGTACTGGATAAATAAAGGACCAGTGCCATGTCAAAATCAGTTTGCCAATTTGGATGCTTCGGAATTACAAAATAGAAGATTCTCAAGAGCACTCTTTACAAAAAAGCTTGCTAATAGTGAGAGTACCCAGGGAGTGGTTGCATTATTCCCCTTCCAAGGGAACAGTGTTTTTTTTTGTGTGCCTTTTATTTCAGGGAAAACAAGAAAACCGCACAATGTTTTCTAATGAATATGGCTTTAGTGATTGGAGTCATGGCGAGGTCTGTGTTGAACAACAAGAATCCTCTGATGACCATAGAAAACGCATGCGTAGGCGGTAATGTTAAAACATCTGCAGCCAAATGACAAAAGGCGCATAGAGACCCTCAAGTCTCTCTCAGACACAAGGTGGTCTGCCCACACGTCCGCAGTCAAGGCTGTATGCCTTAATTATGTCAACATCATGCAGGCCCTCTACAGGATTAGTGAGGATGATGCACAAAACTTGTCAACGCGCAAAGAGGCTACATCATTGGTTGAAATATGAAGAAAGAAATAGAGACTGCTGTCCTGTGCGCAGTTTGGAGTCCTATTCTGCTGCAGTTTAATGGTGTAAGCACACATCTGCAACAAGTTGATTTTGACCTGTCTACTGCTGTGGACTCAGAAATTATGTTGCCACGCAGCGTGATCAATATGACAGGTTTGAAACCATAGCGAAAAGTATGTCACCAAATGTCTCTAAAACATACAGATCTGACACCCACAGTTAGGAAGCGCCCGAGGAAAGCCGACAAATCTGACAAGCCTGATAGTCAACAAAATATGTCAGGAAAACATACATTTTCTGTTAATGTGCTCACTGTAATTGTTGACAGATTACTGTCAGAATTACTCAGATGATATCAAGCATATAAGGACATTGACCAGTGTTTTGGATTCCTTGGCAAAATCCGAACCCTCCCAGAGAGTGCAATTCGGTTCTCAGCAACAGAGTTACAAAATAAATACTCAAAAGACTTGGAGGTTGACTTCCCAGATGAAGTTCTCCATTTTAAGCAATTTATTACAAACTAGAAAAAGTGCTCCTCGGAGCACAGGTCTCCGCCAGGTCAGGTAGGTTATTGTGGCCTCCTGGTGGCGCTATAATAGGCCAATGTGAAAAGGGTGCCATTTCTTCTTAGGCCTTGCACGGCAATCGTACACTGCATTCATGATTTGAGGCATTTTGTTCAAATTTTTTTTTTGCTAAATTAGACCTGCTGGTGGCGCTATAACAGGCCAATGTTGGTCCTCAACATGGTGTGAATGTGTGTGCAAAGTTTGACCGCAATAGGACGCTGCGTTCATGATTTGCGGCATTTTGTTCAAAGCAAGCCACTACTGCAAACTTTAGATGTCAATCTTAGGCAATCAGGATGGAATATGCAAACACATCCGTCTTTATCACATGACTATAGAGATCATCTGTACCGATTTGCGTGAAATTTGGATAAAATCGGAAGGAGTAATATAAAAAAACATATGTTGGCCTCCTGGTGGCGCTATAAAAAGGCAGATGTGAAAAATTCTGGGCAAAGGTTTTTCCTTGACCTTTAGGGAGTGCACTTACAAAGTTGTACACAGATCGGTGCAGTTATAGGTAAAAACAAGAATTGGCCTGTTATAGCGCCAGCATGAGGCTGATTTGAAAATGTTCAAGTGGCAATTCGTCCTCGGCATAGTGGAAATATGCGTGCAAAATTTCAAGGAAATTGCATGCTGTGTTCATGATTTGAGGCATTTTGTTCAAAACGGAGCACTCCTGCAAACTTTGGAAGCCATTTTTAGCCAATCAGGATGGAATATGAAAAATGTGAAAGACCGGTTTTGTTTAATGACTATAGAGATACTGTGTACCGATTTGCGGGATTTTTGGACAAAATCTGTAGGAGTACTGCCAAAAAATATGTTTTACACAAATCGGCCTCCTGGTGGCGCAATAAAAGGTCCATATGAAAAATTTGGGGCAGAGGTTCTGCTGTGGTATCCAGGGAGTGTGTGTGCACAGTTTCACGGCGAGCAAGCCAGCGGTGCCGGAGATTAGCTGTACACAGACAGAATGACGGACAAACACACGGACGGACGGACGGACACACACACGGACGGACGGGGGCAAAACATACTCTCTCGCCATGCCTTTCGGCCTGGCGGAGACAATGACCAAAAACGGTCTGCACTTGAACAATTACAGCTGTTGACAAAAAGGAACATAACATATGCTTTTCCCAATGTCGACATTGCCTTGAGATTATTCCTTACTTTGCCAGTGACTAACGCGTCTGGGGAGTGTTCATTTTCAAAAAACGATTTAGATCAAACATGGGTCATCTCTGATTGAGTAATCTGACTCGCATGTCGACAGAGAGTGACGTGTTAAGAACTTGATTTCAGTGACATAATTGCTATTCTCATAATTGAGTTCTCGTCGCATAAAACTAGAAAGAAGACATTCTGATTCTGAATGAGAATGAATCCTTGGCCAGTCAGAAAAGCTCTATAGTCTAGATGGAAAGGGGGGTCCATGCGCATAGGGTGGATTTTTTGTCGCCACCTGTTTTTTCGTAATCCTTGAAGGGTGTATTTTAAGATTCTGCCAGGTAACAGGCTGAAAAAATGTCCCATGGGGTTCATTTTTAACCCTTTCTTACACTCTTACACTCCTACCCAAATTCGAAAATGTAAAAAAAGACAAAACAGCATAGCTATTCAAATAAACAACCTACAGGGACAAATGAACACATGTTTCCATACAATTAGGACCCAAGGAATTCATTAAAAAAAAGTATTATTACGATTCAAGCACATCTTGACTCTGTTTCGGGGTTTTTTTCTTAAAAGGGTGTATTTTAAGATTATGCCAGTAGTAGAGGCCCTAGGAGGGGTCCACGCACGACTGTTTTTTTTTGGGCGGTGAAACCGCCCCTATAAGTGAGGTTTGGATATTTGTACAACAAATCCTGCGCTGTGATTGGCCAAAAATTACCCCGCCTAACCCTGCACCGTGATTGGCCAATCACAGTCTCTTCAGGACTGTGATTGGCCAGTGTCACATGACACATGTGCATATCCCCTATTCCCTATATAAGAAACCATAACTTAAAAAAAACCTTAATTCGTTTTTTTTAAGTTATGGTTTCTTCCATCATAAAGAGTGTTTCAATAAATGTATTTATTTTTTGTACATGATTCGTTGACTCCATTCAGTATTGTGATTAGCTAGCAAGACACCGCCCACTTCACACAGGGTGTGATTTTTTTTTTAGTTTTGACTTTTGGCATCCATAGGACCTCTAATATAGGGATTTTGATGATCCCAAGAAAAAAAGTGGTCCAAAGTGTGTTTTTTTCAATGTTTTATTACCCCTATGAGACCTGCGGGATAGCTGGCTGGAACGCCGCCGAGACTGTCTTTCGGACACTGTGGAACGCTCAAATTTAGACGCAGCCCAAAGATAGAGATACCATTTGACAACCTCAGGTTTCCAATGAGACCAACCTTGTCATGCTACCTTGTCGGGAAGGGGGCTAAATCCCTAATGATTCAAAGTTAAGACAATATTTTGGCAAGGAAAAAACGGCCATCACCATTTTCCAAATGGTCCCTTGAGCTGTCACCTCAATATATGTGAATGGAAATGGGTTACATGGATACCTACAAGCCTCCCCTGTACAGACATGTAAAATTTATGCCAATCTCATGCAGTTTTAGGCAAGAATCATGCAGTTTTTTGCATGCAGTACAAATATGTAATTTCCGCCTATTGTAAAAAGGAGACCACTTAACTGTATCTATAGCTGTATGAGACCACTGTACTCTTTCTATTGCTATATGAGACCACTGTACTGTATCTATAGCTGTATGAGACCACTGTACTGTATCTAGAGACCACTGTACTGCATCTCTTGCAATATGAGACCACTGTACTGGATCTATACAGTAGCTGTATGAGAGCACATACTGCATCTAGACCACTGTGCTGCATCTATAGTTGTATGAGACCACTGTATTGCATCTAGACCACTGTGCTGCATCTATATCCCACTGTACTGAATCCATAAACCACTGTACTGCATCTATAGACCATTGTACTGCATCTAAAGACCATGTAGTGCATCTGTAGACCACTGTAGTGCATGTGTACACCACTGTAGTGCATGTGTACACCACTGTAGTGCATGTGTACACCACTGTAGTGCATCTGTAGACCACTCTAGTGCATCCGTAGACCACTGTAGTGCATCTGTTGACCCCTATACTGCATCTGTTGACCACTGTATCTGTAGACCACTGTAGTGCATCTGTAGACCACTGTGGTGCATCTGTAGACCACTCTAGTGCATCCGTAGACCCCTATACTGCATCTGTTGACCACTGTAGTGCATCTGTAGACCACTGTGGTGCATCTGTAGACTACTGTGGTGCATCTGTAGACCCCTATACTGCATCTGTAGACCCCTATACTGCATCTGTAGACCCCTATACTGCATCTGTAGACCCCTATACTGCATCTGTAGACCACTCTAGTGCATCTTCAGACCACTCTAGTGCATCTGTAGACCACTCTAGTGCATCTGTAGACCACTGTAGTGCATCTGTAGACCACTCTAGTGCATCTGTAGACCACTGTAGTGCATCTGTAGACCACTGTACTGCATCTGTAGACCCCTATACTGCATCTGTAGACCACTGTAGTGCATCTGTAGACCACTCTAGTGCATCTGTAGACCACTCTAGTGCATCTGTAGACCACTCAGACCACTCTAGTGCATCTGTAGACCACTGTACTGCATCTACCGAGCCTTCGTGGCGACTGGGGGCAAAATGCGAATAGCGTGCCCCTACACATCGGAGCTGCCCAGTCAATTGTTGTTCAATCTTTATTAAAGGTATCATGACATTCATTTTCACTTTTTTTATTTTCAATGTTTTATTTGGGGTTTTATGACCTCAATTACACCCAAAAAACCTGAACTTAGAACATTCAGTGGATTTTCTGTGGTCTGGGGTTTTCTGAATAATTAGGCTGAAAAGTAATCTGAGCTTGGCCCTTCGACAGTGAGGTCACAGTCGATTAATCCCGCCCACTCTCCTCCCCGCCCCTCCCCTCCCCTATCCTTTCCTTTGGGGGGGGGCGGAGCAGAGGCGATGATTGACAGGCAAAATCCCTCACCAGCGACACCCGCAGGCAAAGATTTATTTTTTCATTGCAGTTGAAAAGGCTTTAGAAATGTGAGAGAAAAACACCTGCCATGGATCACTGGAATGGAATTTTCACTTAAAACTTTTTGTACACTTTTGAAGGACCAGGACAAAGACTTTGAATGTGGTGTAAAAGTGAATGTCATTAAACCTTTAAATTTGCTTTATAAATACATTTTAAGTTGTGTTGAGTTGAGATGCAGTATAGTTGTCTATAGATACAGTACAGTGGTCAATGTATGTGGTCTATAGATGCAGTACAATGGTCTATATATGCAGTACAGTAGTTTATAGATTCAGTACAGTGGGATATAAATGCAGCACAGTGGTCTAGATGCAGTACGTGCTCTCATACAGCTATACACAAATCCACGGAGCGCTTCTCTGCGCGCACTCCGCGCAGCCATTGCTGCGGTGTCAACACTCCGCGGACGCGACACCGCAGCAATGGCCGCCTACAGGCAGCTACAGGCAGCGCGTCTGTGGATTTGTGTATAGATGCAGTACAGTGGTCTCATATAGCAAGAGATGCAGTACAGTGGTCTCTAGATACAGTACAGTGGTCTCATATAGCAATAGATACAGTACGGTGGTGTAGATGCAGTACAGTGGTCTATAGATACAGTACAGTGGTCTCATACAGCTATAGATACAGTACAGTGGTCTCATACAGCTATAGATACAGTACAGTGGTCTCATATAGCAATAGATAAAGTACAGTGGTCTCATACAGCTATAGATACAGTAAAGTGGTCTCCTTTAATAGGCGGAAATTACATATTTGTTTTGCATGCAAAAAACTGCATGGTTCTTGCCTAAAACTGCATGAGATTGGCTCATTCACATATATTGAGGTGACAGCTCAAGGGACCATTTGGAAAATGGTGATGGCCGTTTTTTCCTTGCCAAAATGTTGTCTTAACTTTGAATCATTAGGGATTTAGCCCCCTTCCGACAAGGTAGCATGACAAGGTTGGTCTCATTGGAAACCTGAGGTTGTCTGGAATCAAATGGTATCTCTATCTTTGGGCTGCGTCTAAATTTGAGCGTTCCACAGTGTCCGAAATACAGTCTCGTCGGCGTTCCAGCCAGCCATCCCGCAGGTCTCATAGGGGTAATAAAACTTTGAAAAAAACACACTTTGGACCACTTTTTTTCTTGGGATCATCAAAATCCCTATATTAGAGGTCCTATGGACCCCTCCTAGGGCCTCTACTACTGGCATAATCTTAAAATACACCCTTCAAGGATTAAGAAAAAAAACCCGAAACAGAGTCAACAGATGGAAACATGTGTTCATTTGTCCCTGTAGGTTGTTTATTTGAATAGCTATGCTGTTTTGTCTTTTTTTACATTTTCGAATTTGGGTAGGAGTTGGGGAGGATTTTTTCAGCCTGTTACCTGGCAGAATCTTAAAATACACCCTTCAAGGATTACGAAAAAACAGGTGGCGACAAAAAATCCACCCTATGCGCGTGGACCCCCCTTTCCATCTAGACTACTAGCTCTCTGGGTGTCAGAAATGCATGCTGCGTAGCCTGCTTGTAGCTCTGGTCCATAGCGTTAGAAGGAGTGAAGATGAACTCCTTGCTATGGACCAGAGCTATACTGTGCGCATGTTTCTTTTTTGTTTTGTTGTAATTTTTATTTATAATTTGAACTCGACTGATAAAAAAAGAACCATCCATCTGTACTGTTGCAAAATGCAATAAAGGCGCAGACGCGCAGTAATATCAGAATATCAGCTGTCACCTTTCTTTCCGTTTTTTTCCCCTGGCGTACATAGTACCACTTTAACTTGTTCCAAAGATGAGAGAGCTTTATATATATTTCTAAAACATTTCTATTTTTTTCCCTACGTTTTGCGGTTGACTGCGTATTGCCTGTTTACATGGTGACACGAGAGCGTTTTCAAAGATTTCCAGCCTGGAAGGAGGTTTCACTTTTTGTGTTTTCAACCCCCGAAAATGGCGTTGCCGTCTAAACAGAAGGCACATCCGATATTTTATTTTGCCGTTTTCTCTAGAGACCGTCGTCTAAAACGGGGCCTTAATCAACAAATTACACTGAGATGAGACCAGAGACAAGGCAGATTGCTGTCTCCTGCTGAGGGGCCTGTTTTAAAAGGTATGTATCTTTTTTCTTTTCCGCAGTTGGCAATTCAGTCTGCACTGTAAATAAACTGCACAGGATGTGACTGCTGAAAGAACATTAACACACTAACAATGCAACAGTGGCTCAGGAGGTAGAG
Organism: Gymnoscopelus braueri; assembly: GCF_963280865.1. Taxonomy (NCBI): domain Eukaryota; kingdom Metazoa; phylum Chordata; class Actinopteri; order Myctophiformes; family Myctophidae; genus Gymnoscopelus; species Gymnoscopelus braueri. Next base: position 56,396,851 of record NC_137612.1, read on the forward strand.
CGGCCACTTGGTAATCAGAAGGTTTGCCGTTTGATCCCCGGCTCCCCCTGTGTTAGTGTTGAGCAAGACACTGTCTTGCCTAACTGCTACAGATGAGCAGGTTGGTGACTTGCATTGTTTCCTCTGCCATCGGTGTGTGCATATGTGTGTCAATGGGTGAATGTAATGCACATGGTAAAAGCACTTTGGATAAAGGCGCCATATAACTGCACCATTTAACGGCTAGTTGCAGCCCTACACAGTAAAATAATCAAGTGTTCATGTATCCCTTTCCAACTCAGAGTGTTCCGTTGTAACCAAATGGACCCAAAACAATCCCTGATTTAAAAGGTGCAATAGAGTCTATTGAATAGACAGCATTCAGCCATTAGATGTTGCACTCTCAACACCTCTGTTGCATAAGGTTTCACGCTCGCCTGACTGACTGATGTAAGGCAATTATGCAGTTTGCAACGCTGTAATGTGGCGTGAGTGTTGTGTGTGAAAACTATTTTTATTCCACTTTATTTTTTTGTGGATATATCGTTTTGTTTCTATTATTCATGTACATACAAATGTTATCACTGTGACCTTTAAATGAACCCTCAGGATGCATCTGTGTACACACCTGGCACCAGGCAATCTGTTCCTTCTTTCCAGCCTCCATCCTGTGGCGCTTCATACCTTGAGGAAGAGGGTATGTGGTCAGTATGTGTGTGACATATCCAATCCAGTCGCCCTATGGCAGTGATCCTCAACTTTTTTTAAATGTCAAGGACCCCCACTTTGATATGCATTAGGGCACGGACCCCCATTTGATATGACTTTTTTTTAAATCTGGGACTGCAGTCTACACTATAATATCCTCAGTGTTCATTTAGAGAGTGTACAAATGGATTCAAATGGACCTGGTGGGGTCCATTTGGTTCCATTGTTTACATTGTTCCCATAACACTTCAACATTCAACAATGCTATAAATTGTGCTTTATTAGGAATAGTGACAACTAAGACAGAATGCAAATATCCCCAAATCTTAACCACTTTAACCCTCTATTAATTGCACATAATGCAGGAGGAAGTTGCATTATTGAAAACCAACACTTTTTGTCACCTGCACAGAATTTGACAGAAAGTAGCTCATAACATGACAACGGTGCATTTTTATGAAACAAAACCTTGACAGATACAGAGAGGATAACCCAAGCTTTTCGTACAACTGCAATATTGGTGAGTAAAGGTCCTTACACACCGGGGCGATTTTTTCGTGCGAATAATACGCTTTTTTTTAAAAACCTTATAAAGTCAATGCAAGCGTACATGGCGCGAAAAAGCGGAAAAGCGAAGCGAAAAAGCGTCTTTTAATTATTCGGAACGAGTCCGAATTTTGCGTATATTCGCCACATTCGCCGGTGTGTAAGGACCTTTAGTATTGCAACTTAGATGCCAGCATCCAAGTTGCTTGTAGCAACATTTATCAACCACTTTCAACCATATTCCCTATGGACCAAAATCCAAATTGTCAAATAATATAAGAGGCAAACATGTTGAAGTGTAGAGCTTGTAGATCTGCTATGTTCACAACATCTAACCAAGTCAAAGAAAATGTAATGCCTCAACTCCTACATTCCAAGTGCTTATCAGGTTGGGGGGGTCCCCAGTTCAAATATGATTATTTAGGGGGGTCCCCAGTTCAAATATGATTATGTTGGGGGCTGGGGGGTCACAGCCTGAGAAAGGTTGAGAACCACTGCCTTAGGCTACATGCATGTTATGAACATAAACAGCATTACATAACATAAACTAGCTTTTAAATCTCACACATACACTAAATAGTTGTGTTGTCTCATTACTCTGGTCATTCACAGCTGGGAATGAATGGAGTCATATATTCCAGAACACAACGTGTGGTCCCGTAACAGTTAGCATAGCTACATTTACATGACGGTAAACATGACGTCATTACACCATGAAAGGCCAACTTTCATCATCATCACAAACCCCACTGGACCTTTGCTAACTTATGTGTCTAATATTATGACTCATATGTGTTAATACCTCTTGTTGCACAGATCAGATACCAGCCTTGTTCCAAGATGCCTCCTGTACCTGGCTTGAAAGCAATCCACACACGACTCGCTTAGCGTTGCCAGATTGTGTGAGAGAAACAAGCAACCAGGTCTATGAAAACAAACCCAAAAGAGGCGACCTTTTTAGGCTCTAAGGAAAAAAAATGTTTCCAGGCATCGCATTGTGAGCTTGTAGATTGACTATTTTCAAAAACATCTAGAAAATAATAACACAAATCTAGTATGGGGGTCCCTGGCACAAAGTATTTTTAGATGGGGGTCCGCAGCCAAATGCATATTAATTTGGGGGTCCTGAATATGAAGATGTTTGAGAACCACTGACTTACTGTGCGTTACAAATATATTATTTTATTATTATTATTATAATAATACATGTAAACCAAGTCATCGGTTTGTTTTTATATATACATATATACATACATATATCAAAGTACTAGGTTAAATGGTTAAAGTACTATATTCTGATAGTAATAATTGCTACAGAGCGCTTGTTCGGTCACAGGGGGTCTCTCCAGCTCTTTAGTAAACAGAATAGTATAGTACATTTTCAGGTAGGTGACACATTTTAAGCCATATCAGGAGAGAGCACTGAAAATACATTTTATGTTTAATAAAGAGCTGGAGAGACATGGGAGACTCCTTTTACTGAACAAACACTCTATAGCAATGAGTAGGCTACTATCAGAATATATAGCTATTTAACACTTATTTTAACTAAAGTAAATCACCTTTAAATAAACATGCACACATTCATAAGTGTAGTTGATACATACTATTAAATATGATCAGAACAACACCAAAAACAACAACATTGCAGTTACTGCACTTTGCCTTTGCATTGGTATTTGTCGGGTTTTATCATATTTTATGCTAGTTTGTTTGACACGTCGAGTTGAGTTATAGTTTATTTATAGGTGGATGGCTCTCCCTAGTGGTTGTTAGTTTTTTTTTTACATCTTTATCGTTATTATTTATCTCTTTTATAAGTTTACAATCTAATATGACAGTTATGGGATTGTGACGGTGGCCAACGGTGTCACATATGACTTGCCAATTCTTGTTAAAGGGCAAGACCACTTTGGTAGAGGTTTGGGTTGTGTAGTTACCTTGCCATGATGTAACTCCAAAGGTGGGCAAGAAATAAAAAAGAATTGCTCCATTGATTAGAAATTGATAATTCAAAATATGCTCCTCATTGACTTACATTGTATGGTAAAACTGCTCTCAAAGTCACTCTTTTAGCACAAAAACGAACGCAAACAAAGTTGATTCAGACAATATAGAACATCACCAAACCCAGTACTGTTTTTTTTTTAAATAAAAATGTCAACTTCCTGTTGATTTTGCCATTTTTAATAAGTAGAAAACCCGGACTGGATCGGCGGATCCGGATCCAGATCTTCAAATAGTAAAATTAGGCGCCCCCTAACTAATTAAAACTGCGGGTACAAAACAGGCTGTAAAAACTGTGCAAAATATAGCAGGTGCAAATTAACAGAGCGCAACAATAACTTAATGTCAAGCAAAGTGCAAATGCTGCTAAAGTGCTCGGGGTGCTATTATAAGTTAAGACGTTTTTTTCTCTGAGTGCAAATGGGTTTTTTTTCAATGGGGAGTAGACCAAGCAGGTGAAAACGTCAGTGTCTTCAAGTTCAACATCATCATCTTCTTCGCTCTGAAATAACAAACGTAAAGCCAGTTAATCTGTTCCAGACAATATACAGCGTGCCTTGACTTAGTAGGTTTTACAGCTAGTGTTGCTTAAGCCCGTACTCACAACGAAGGCAGCGTATGAGATGGGTTGCACCTGCAACACTGTAGCCAGCCCGTCGTCCTCAGCTCGCTCCAGGCCTCACACCGCTCGATCAGGTTGGTTAATGGTTTCACCGCTTCCTCGCTCTGGTCTCTCGTCGGGGTATGTATGGAGCCGCACACCGGAGTCCTCTACTCTATCGTGTGAGTGCTCGCCCTCGGTTCCTTCTGTCCGCCCCACTGCACTCGCTTTGTAACTCAGTTATAAAATATGTTATGCTATAAAGTCACCAGATCACCAGAGAATTCACACTGGAGAGAAGTCATACCACTGTGACCAATGTGGAGAAAGTTACTGTCATTCCAAGACCTTTAGGACCACCACAGAATCCACACAGGAGAGAGGCCATAGCACTGTGACCAATGTGGAAAAGGTTTCAGAAATTCCCAGAAACACTACAGAGAATCCCTTTTACTCTGCGTACAGTAGCTCACTGAACGGTCATGGACACACCCATACAGGGGAGGGAGTGTGGAAAAGTCTTTAGTGCTTCAGGTTCTTTTAATATATAGAATTCACAATGGAGAGAAACCATACCAATGTAAGCAATGTGGAAAGAGTTTTCAATACAGTCAAGTGGTTAAGGCTCATTGGTGCAACTAAACAGGAGGGCTTCCACGTAAAGTCTCACAACAAACAACACCACATTGTAAGACAAAAGTGTGCTCCTCTGAGCGCAGATCCCCGCCAAGCTGGGTTGCCTACCCAGGGCCCGCAAAATTTGAAAGGCAGTCATATCCAATTGGAATAGAATTTTCAGTTCAACTACTCTATGTCAACAAAGCAGGTAACTTAAGCTGTAATATTAGCTAAAATATTATTGAATTAAGCATTTCTTTTGGCTCCCAAACAGTGGAACAAACTTGCCATCGCAGTTAGAATTGCAGACTCACTCCACTTTTCCTCTCTAATCTGAAGTCACCTCTTCAGAGTCAGGCTCAGCCCTTAGCACCTCTTCCTGCCACCTTCTGCTTGATTTATGCTAAAGACTGACCAAGATGTGACTAATATGCAGACATACCCTGGTCATTCGTTTTTTTTTTTTTTTTTAGTTTTTTGAGGCTTGTCATTTTTGGACCACAATGTAATTTAGATAGTATGTTATTTAAACAGATGCTAGGTTCATTGTATAGCCTACATGGTGTACTGTAGTTTCAATGTACAGATTATTATTTTGATAGTATATTGTTTCGACCAGTGGTTCTCAACCTTTTTACACTGAAAATATTTGTCTTTCCAACCAATACCACCAATTATGACTTATGTTAAAATACAGTAGCGTAGACCTACCTCATCCTATTCAGCTACAGTATGCACAGTTCACACAGGAGGCAAATTTATTCCTAATAAGAATATGTCTTTTTCACAGCTGTGTAGCCTACATTATGATAGCGTGGCAAGGTAACTGGTACTTTAACACCTGCAATTGTCTGAACAAATGAGTCCCGGGTCATGTGTACATGAGTGACGAAACAATACACAGAGGAAAGCCTGTTTTTCATTCCAAACTGACTGGTGTGATTAGGCCTACTCTAGAGTTCTAGAAAGTGTCACTCACTCTTTGTGTGTGTGTGTGTGTGTGTGTGCAAGTGTGTGCGTGTGTGTGTGTGTGTGTGTGTGTGTGTGTGTGTGTGTGTGTGTGTGTGTTCTAGTTTCAAATAACGTATTATTATTATTATTATTAACAATTAAAATAAGTAGACAAAAATGTATTCCCTGTCACTGTCAACCCTCACTGGTGTCCTGGGGAGGGTGTAGACTACCACACATCTCCATACACATGATGTCACCACACCAGCTGCTTCTTTTCACCTGACAGCGAGGAGTTTGACCATGAGTCCATGAGGTATGCTATTTCACTTTGTGACAGTGAGAGAGAGGAACTCACTCTCAGAGGAGAAGTTACGGTCAAACACATTGATGTGATAAACACAGCTGTAGTTCCCTTGGTGAGTGTGGTCTGCTGCAGGAAACAGGAAGGTGGAAGAGTGACTGACAGCTGGGTGTGGTTGTGTGTTGTTTTTGTGTTTGATCCAGTGTAGGTGAGGTGGAATGAGCCTCCTGGGTACTGTGGCTGGATTTAGCAGCTGATGGAGAAGTGGGAACCGTTGACCACCTGCTGGCCCTCAAAACTCAGTTTATGTTGCAGATGGGGAAGATGGTGATGTTAGGTCGAAAGAGCTGATCTGTAAGAAGACAGAAGTGATTGGCTGAAACAGCAGACATGTAAACAGAGGAGACAGTTATCAGATATTTGAGCTTGAAATTGTCTTTTTAACACTGTATAAACCGGATGTGAAGCCTCCTCCCTTCCGTTTCGTCTTTACAGTTGCGCAAATTTATCCTAATATAAATACAAATCATCTAAGTGTATTTAGCTTGCTGCTTAGCAGAAATGGAAATTAAAAAGTAAAATGTAAAGATATTTTAAAATATATTTTCGTGAACGGAAGTGCCAGTTTCCTCTCTCGGATTTCGGGAGTTGTAATTGTGGAATAGTTGTCTGGCTACGCGAGACTAAAGCCTCACTCAGATCCATTCTCTGAGAGCCAGAGCAGAGCGCCAGGAGAGAGACGCTCAGTCGCACACCCACGTTTCCTATCACAGCGCGACACGGTACGAAATGTTTGTTTGATTTAACCCTCCAAGACCCGCAGTTGTAATATTACAACATTTGTATTTTATCAAAAACATGGTATAAATCATTTGTTTTCCTGTTATTCTTTCACCTAAACATCATCATTGGATCCTATTGTTTAGTCTTGCAATGTCATTGGCCGGGATATTTGCATATAAATACCCCCCACAGAGGCAGGAAAAGTCACAACTTGAAAATCCTTGAAGGAAGAACAATCTCTTTTTCACTGGACAGGATTTCTCACAAAAAAGTAAGTAAAATGTCTGCAATAATTTTTTTGGTGATCATTAGAATGTCTAGAACATGTACATATGATATTATTGGGAAAGATATCCCCCAAATGTAAATTAGAGCATGCTTTATACTTGTTGTTTTTTTACAACTCTGGGTCATAGTGGTAGCAAATAGCAATGCCACCTGTTCACCTGGCTAAGTGGAGTCTTATAGTTTTCACAATACATTTATACAATTATGTGTATTTTCCCCACATTGCATTACTATATATATATATATACCACAAATAACCACAAACATTACCAAAATGTTTTGCTAAAACATTATAGGCAATGAAATGTTATAACTTATAAGCTAAAGCAGTATATTTGTCTTCGAGTACAATTGGTTAAAACATACAAATTGGTATGTGTGTGTGTGTGTGTGTGTGTGTGTGTGTGTGTGTGTGTGTGTGTGTGTGTGTGTGTGTGTGTATATATATATATATATATATATATATATATATATATATATATATATATATATATATATATATATATATACCAATTTGTATATTGTAACCAATTGTACTCGAAGACAAATATACTGCATCATTAGCTTATAACATGTCATTGCCTATAATGTTTTAGCAAAACATTTTGGTAATGTTTGTGGTTAGCAATCAGTGTATGGTAATTGTTCATATGGGAGTCGCCCAGTTAAGAATCTCTCATCATTGTTCATGTGATGGGTGTTGGGATTGCCCACTTACAGTCATCCCCAATCCCTTTGTTAGGCTAAGCATCATCATTCATCACTGATGGTGCTAAGTACCATCATCACTGATGCCACTTGTGAGGATAAGCAAAGTACAATAGGTTGGCCAGACAGTATTGTGTGACTTGTGAAATATGTACCTGCAGTGAGATGTGCTAGTACTAATGTACTAATGGTATTTCTTTATTTTCATTTCAGAATGCCACAAGCAAGGAGAGAGCCTCGCTTCACTGCAAGGGATGTGTTGGATATTGTAATGAATGGAGAGAGTGATGTGGACATCGACTTTACTGAAACTGATGAAGAGTCGGATGAAGAGGCCTGTGGAGAGGAGTCCAAAGAAAACCATCCACCCAGTGAACCCAGTGAACCCACTGACCCACTGCCCCCCCCCCAACCGGCCAAACACGCCAAACCCAGTGAAAGATATCAGTGGCAGAAGAAGACCTTCATCAGCCCTAATACAGACTTTTCTGGTCCACCTTTGACTGAAGATGTGAGTTCACTCCACACACCACTGCAGTACTTCCGCCGGTTTGTGTCCGAAGACATGATTGACTCCCTGACAACAAACACAAATGTGTACAGCCTTCAAACAACAGGAACATCAGTTAACACAAGTGGAAAAGAAATAGAGCAAATGATGGGCATGCATCTGAACATGGGCCTTGTACAAATGAATGGATGCCGAATGTACTGGGAAGCCAACACACGATATGCCCCTGTAGCTGATGTGATGCCACGCAACAGATATCAGATACCTTAAGTTGTTTTAGTGAAGTATATAGACATTTGCCATGCTATTCTGACAGTGAGTAAAATGGCCTATAGGAAATTCTGCTACCCGTTAGACCCACTGTTGTAATATTACAACATTTCAATAAAACCTTACGAAAACTATTTTTTTTTAAAAACATTATATTTTCCTCTCCAAAGTACTCCTAAAACACCATCTGAAAGGTTGACAATTTTTTTTTGTAAGTAGAAATATATCCGGGTCTTGCAGGGTTAACGTTCTATGGCCTAATTGTAACCTGTAACCTGCACTGCAAGTGCGCAGTTTGAGTAAGGTTGTTTATATATTGTTCACAGTGCCTGTTGTGACGTTTGGTGCGACAAGATGACCGTTTGAGTTACCTGAAGCCAAGGTGTCTTTGTATGCAGCCTAGTATAGCACCCCCCTACAGGAGTGTTCTTTTGTTTGTTGTTTGTTTGGATTTTCTTTTTGATTTAATTTGGGATCTATTATTTGCTTGTCTGGTATTTTGATTTGGTTATGGTACATTTTCGTTTGGGTTTGCATTTGAAATGGGTTATTAATTCACTGAATTATATCAACTCTAAATTAACTATTTTATTGTTGAATTGTACTTGAAGGAGATACTTTGAAATGCACTGATTTTATTGTTGAATGAAACTATGAAATTATCTGATTGTAACAGTATTTATTTCTGTTTTTATAGTTTTCACGGTGTTCGAACAAAGCTTCAAAGAAGAGAAAATAAATACACCTGTTGAGAGACCATCCACTTCGTCATCATTCATAATCCAAGGGCCGCTACAATTTGTTCCAAATGCAATCCATAATTTACAGCCTTGGGAAAGCGAAAAGTGGAACAGGTTCCACACATTATAGGTAATAGCCAGGCTGACCAGGTGAACAATTTAGCGCAAAGTACAGCAGAATATAATACTATGCACTGGCAACTATAGGCTGCCTTTGCCTTATATAAATTAGAATGAGCACAGTGAAAATGCCCTGTAGGCCTACATCTTCATTGAGACCATCTCTTTAAAGTTTCCATGATTCACTTGTAGGCCTACTTATGGACTTTAACCCACCGTTTAACCCAGATGAGGCATAGAATGAGATTTACAACACACATTTTGCAAAGCATGCACAAGCTTAAAGCCCAACTTCAACAGTGTTCACACTTTTTTTCCTCCCTATTCGGTCCATACATCCACATAAACGTTCATATGTACCCAATATCATCCAACATGAAAGAAAAAATATATATGGGGGTCCACAGCCCAATACTTGCCTATTTAGGGGTCCATGTTTAATAACTGAGAAACCACTTCACCTTCCTAACATTTCACTGCCAAGTATTCCTTCCCATTTACTGTGTGTTTATGCACACTTAAGGCGGTTACACACCGGCGAATGTGCGAATATACGCAAAATTCGGACTCGTTCCGAATAATTAAAAGACGCTTTTTCGCTTCGCTTTTCCGCTTTTTCGCGCCATGTACGCTTGCATTGACTTTATTGTTTTTTTTAAAAAAGCGTATTATTCGCACGAAAAAATCGCCCCGGTGTGTAAGGACCTTTACTCACCTGGAAAAGGTGCATAATCAGGACATAAAAATCATCAGTTTGTTTATTACTTTCAACCGTGGCAGTGTGTGACCTCAGATATACAGAGCACAACTTATTTAATTTAGTTTAATAACTAGACTACTGTATTGCAGTATTGTCTTCTAGTTCTGGAAGTGAATGAACACAACCAGTTTTCCAGGCCTGTAAAATGTTTGGAATTAATTTAATGTTTTGGAAAATGTTTGGCTACTTTATTCATAATGAAACATGTCCCAAACATGTATAACATTATGGGAAATATATTACAATTAGATTAGTAGTGCTGCACTGCATGGTCTGAGAGTCCGAACTGGGGTGCATCAAGAAACACGCTCTACTCAGATTTCAGAGCGCTCTGGTGTTGACGTCATAGAGCTATGCATAGATATAGTGACATTAGTTAATATACAGTCAGAGGATATATGTTACCATTTCCATCTTTCAAAATGCATTCAATTACTCCCATTTATAACCATGATTATGTTTTGTTGCATGTATAGGTGCATGTGCAACGTGGCTTTTCAAGGTTCAAAGTTACTTCGTTTTGTGTTCCTTGGGAGAAATGTGTCTTGGACACACAGACTAGCAGCATACATATATATATATACAATACAGTACAAGACAAAAACAATAAGGCACTCAGTGACACGTACAACCCATTAGGCCTATACATTACCCTCCCGCATAATAAAAACATTAACACCCTAACCAGCATATTGCAACAGAGCTACACCTTAGCATCACCTCAAAACCTTCTGCCCCATCATCGCATGGGTCCCGTCAATCTGTACTCCTACATATTTATAGGAGGTGAGGAGCTGTTTGATGTCATGACCAGGGTGTGGTCTCCTATGGTCCTGGGATCCACCACAATCTACTCGGTTTTCCTTACATTAATTTGTAAGTGATGTTCATCACACATCCTACAAACTGTCCACTCCAGTTCTATGACTACTGATGTCACATTCACTTGTGAGTAGACTGAGGATTACAGTGTCATCAGAGAACTACACACTGATTGAGTTGTGAGCTGACACAATCATTTGTGAATAAGGTGAACAAAAGGGACGAGCTATCTGTTCCCTGGGGATCCCTGTACCGCTCACTGCCTTATCAGAGCGTTAAATCACATCTGTTGTGGCCTGTTGGATAACAAAATAAAAATACCACTAATTAAAAACGGATTCACCTTCAGCTTAGGTAACTTACAATGAAGAATATCTGGATGGATTTTAGCACCCTGCCACCCTCTATGTGCTTCAATACAGTGTGTTGTACAGTACATGTCCATATTAACATTAGATCATAGGAATAACATATTGGTTAAACTGAGTGTTCACCTTTTTTAAAGGGTTTCTAAATGTTTTCATGTTTATGGTTGTATGTTAAATTTATTTATTTACTGTATTCCATCTAGGAAGTAAAATCCACACTGTCTGACTCAGGGCAGGCAGTGTGAGCCCTGAGCGCACCTAAAGCACAGTCAATCACAAGACAATCTGGGAACCCAAATCCAACTGAAAATGAAAAACAGCGACCTCTGCTGTTTGTTCTATGTCTGTTGGCTCTGGGCGGAAGAAAACGTGACACCAGTGCGCAAGGAAACCGGGGTTTAGAGGTCTGCCTTCAGCTTTCACTTCCGGTGGGTGCCACTATGTTTTCATTCCCACTAACAATATTTCTACACGGAACACTAACACCACTTCTCCCAGAGAACATGGATCGTTTTGGTTATAAGCCCACTTGTTTCTATGATGAAAGAGTAAGTTAAAATGTGAATATCTTTCTGTGGTTTTGTCTGCTCCGCGGACGCTATTGTTAAATTAGTTTGGGTTTGTTTCGAGGGGGAAAGATCGACGGACATGTGAATCCCGCCCACTACATTTGATTGGGTAAAGCGCGGCCTGCTTCCTGATCTGAATGCGCACACGTTATGACGAACCTCCCCGACAGATTCCAACGCAGTGCAGAATCTGTTCTTGAGAGATTAATCACAAGATACAATTTTACACATTGTGCAGCAGGCGGGGAAAGTTTGCAAAAAGCACATATATAGTTGTCTCCGCCAGAGGAGGAGAGTATGTTTTCGTTCTGTCCCGCTGTGTGTCCCCCCCCCCCCCCAGCCAAGCTAACATTGGTCAAGCTTCACGTGACACGTGACAATATGTTGTCACCAATGCTTTTGATTGGCTAGCGAGACGTATGACGAAATAAAATCCTATAAATAGGTGTGTCACTTCAAAAAGCCATTTATGTTTTTGAAGTGAGGTAAGACAGGATCAATCAGTCTTGATTGGAACAGTACCTTCCAGTACAAATCACCCGTCCGTGTGTCCCTCTGAGAACACCTAACATTGGTCAAGTTTCACGTGACATCACAATATGTAATATAAATATATAAATAGCTTAGACAGGAACAGTACTTTCCAGTACAAACAGAGATCACAGCTGAGATCACACAATGCAACTAACTCCCATTACGCAAACTGAAGAAGCAGCAAATCATCGTCTGAAACCTGATGAAGAAGCAAAGGCGCAGAAGGCCAAAGCTAAGAAACAGAGACAAAGAACACTAAACAGAGACAAAGAATCCCTAAATGACAAAAAACGAAGACGATATAATTGCTATGATATAGTAACATGTTCTATTTTAAGTAAGAATTAGAACATTCCCAGAAAACTATGGTTACAGATAGGGTAAGAGATTTCATTTGATTAAAATAGCACGGGTCTGCTGGCGGAGACTTGTGCTCCGAGGAGCACATTTTCTAGTTTTCATATATTATCATTGCCTGCAAAGTGTCTTCAATAATATGTAGCTTTCAAACGATAGCTATAAGTATAAAACATAATTTTTGCAACTCTGCCTGTCATCGGGCAAAGTATACTGGCGTAAATGCCTCATTGTACCGCATGATTGCTATAGAGTAAAACACTTCAATGGTTCTCCACCACATTGCTCAACATACTTATAGTGGCATTGCATAGACTCATATCCTACTACCTGAATGAGGTGTGCCCATATACAGAAAACCAATACTCCACATTATACAACAGGTAGTTCCGACCAAGCAATCTGATTGGTTGAAATAGCTTTCTAGCCGTGCTTCAAACCAGCATCATATCACGGGCCTAATCACATTAAATAAATAACTCCGCACTGCAGTCCGCACCTGATTAGACCATATATGACACAGCTGTGCTGTGAAGTCACGCTGTGACTGTCCCACGGTAGGAAAACAAACAGACAGTACCCACCGCCGCCACCGGGCGGAGAACAAACAGCTACGCAAGATGGACTATGTTGTTAATTTTGACTTATTTGGTGGACTTACTGTTGATCAATGGTTAGAAGAGAGCACACTAAATCGCCTAAAATCCTATAATAAAAGGAATAACTGGAAAAAAGTGTGCTTTATTTCAATGGTAACATCCATACTGTATAAATATCCTCCTGTGTTAAAGTAAAATTACTCCCATTTCGTTAACAGTCCAGTGTATGTTATACTTTATCGTACGAAGGTATCGCACGGCAAAAATAGCCGATCTACAAGTTCACAAGGCATCGCCATCTTGACGCGTTGTGAGCTTGTAGATCAGTTATTTTGGCCACGTAACACGATCGTACGACGGAGCATATAGCCTACTCTGGAATCAGCTGTGTTGATGAGACGAGAGTCAGAGAGACAGAGTGCTGCGCTGCCACAGGGACTATTTTGTCTCAGTCAAATAAACTCTTCTCTTTACAGGGAAACGGATAAGCGAATTTTTTTTATTATGAATTGCCCCACAATATGAATACATTTGGATGTGTTTTGTTGGTAACTGTTGTATAATCGCAATATTACACTCGAGGGTGTGCTTTACCTTACATTATTAGCACTTCTGTGATCGCGGCGGAACTAGGCTGCGCCTCGTTCCTGACCGCATCACAGGCGTGCTAATAATGACGGTAAAGCACACCCTCTCGTGTAATATTGCTTAATTCAACCACAACTTTTAAGTGGCAAGCTTCAAGTAGGCAAGTATAGAGAAAACATTTTTATAGCGTGAAGTTGAGCGGAGATGGCCAACAATGTAGTGTGGAGTTGGAACGGTGGCATTGGTCTGCAGGGTAGCGTGGGGTTGAGCGATGGCAGCCTGCAGAGTAGCGTAGAGTTGAACGGTGATGTGGGCCTCAGGAGTAGAGTGGGTAGGACTGGCGGTTGGTGCCGACTCCTCTAGGGCAAGTGGTGCTGGTCTGTCGGCTACAACAAGGCTCCCTGGTCCCTGGTTTTTTCTTTTAAAATTAAATATAAAAAAAAGGTTTAGTCAGTTAAAGTCTCCTCACATCTATATACACACATTACATCCTGCACATGATTCTACATTGGTTCAAATTCCGATTGGGGAGGGAGTCTGGGAGATAGGTGGGTTATTGCTCAGAGTCTAATGATCATTACATCCTGAAAGAAAATATTACAAAAATAAAAGGTTGTTATGTATAGCCTATGGACTATCAAAATCAGAAATATGACATTTTGATGTGGTGTCATAATTAAACTTAATGTTGATATGGCATACTATGACTATCAAGAAAATGAAAACATGGCACTTCATGTCAAAAAGGTTGCCAGTCCCTGCTCTATAGCAATAATTACTTTAATGCCAATACCAATAATAATAGTAATAACAGCATTAATAATAGTGAAATAGTACTTCTAGAATACTTTAAGACATGTATTTGTTTGGAGTTGTTTTGTTTTTTATACATTTAGCTGTAAAACCATCTAATTCTCAAAGACTAAAGTTGGTGAATAGAGACATCTGCCGCATGCCCATGGAGTCGTGCAGGTTTAGTGAGCCAGGAGTGGGGTTTCTATCCTCTTAGGGTGTTCCAGAGCTCCTATGTCAATGGGCATGGCTTCATTGTCTCCGCCAGGCCGAAAGGCATGGCGAGAGAGTATGTTTTACCCCCTGTCCGTCCGTTTGTTTGTGTGTCCGTTTGTTTGTGTGTCCGTTTGTCCATCTGTCTGTGAACAGCTAATCTCAGGCACCGTTGGCCCGGTCGCTCCGAAACTGTGCACACACACTCCCTGGATGCCAATTCAGAACCTCTGCCCCAAATTTTCACATGGGCCTGTTATAGCGCCACCAACAGATCTAATTTAGCAAAACAAATTTTTGGAACAAAATGCCTCAAATCATGAATGCAAGGTCCGATTGCCGTGAAAGGCCCAAGAAGAAATGGCACCCTTTTCACATTGGCCTATTATAGCACCACCAGGAGGCCATAATAACCTACCTAACCTGGCGGAGACCTGTGCTCCGAGGAGCACTTTTTCTAGTTTAATTTTGTGCTGGTCATAAATGTACAGATGCAAGTCTGGGACACCTCCATATCGTATCTGGCCATTGTCATAGGTCTGTAAAATACAAAGACACATACACACATTTGTGATTAATAAAGTATTTATATGAACACCTCGGTATCTTCCCATATTTACAATAGTACATCCTTTTACTACTCGATTAGGGACTGGCATGCACCAGTATGCATGCAGGATAGAGTAATGTAACTTACTCTACTGTGTTTATGAAACCCTAAACCTCAGGTCGCCTGCAATGCACACACCTAGTTTGAAGTCGGTTGGTCAGACGTTGGTGAGGTTCGTGAACTACAGACGGACACTCTTGGTGCGTGCATGCGAGGACAGGAATAAGCATGGGCTGTAATGTACTCACTGAGCGATGAGGTTGGACAGTAGGTACTCGGAAACGGTGGGTATGAGTTGCTTGGCCGTGTCGTCCAGCAGGTCGCACTCCAGCACCCCGTGCAGTGGCCCCATGCGGTTGGGCAGGTGGGTGCTGCGTAGGGTGCTTTCCAACAGTCGGCACACAGGCTCCGCTATCGCTTTGTCCCACACACACACACACACACACACACACACACACACACACACACACACACACACACACACACACACACAGGAGGAGCAGGACCAAGAGAGATCAGTGAAGGATAGAGGAGACTGATGTGATTTAACAATTTGTTATAAGAAAGCATCAGATCTTTTTCCTAGCTCACCGATCAGACCACCTCACTGATGAACACCACAGGGGTCCTCCTGTTACTGGGGGTACCAGGGATCAACCACTGGCTTTAGAGGTCCAGAAGGAACTGGGAACATGAGTGGATGTCCACACCAACACGGTGCTTCCTGTTACCATGTACAAGAAAGGACATGTTACATTACAGTCATTTAGCAGACGCTTTTATCCAAAGCGACTTACAATAAGTGCATTCAACATAGGAAGGCAAGAGAAGTACTAATCACCATAAAGTCTTAAGTGCATTCTCTTCTAAAACAAGCAACTAAGAGTATACCTAGCGCTAAGGTAAAAGTGCAATATATCAGCTACCTACTGTACTTTCTTAAACTGATGAGACAAATAGGAAAATCAAATGAGCAAGAGCTAAAACAAATAAGTGTATCAAATAAACAAGAACCAATAAAACAAGAGCTCGTTAAAATAATTGACAACTAAGCTAAGAGGAAGGGTCAGGGTAGTGTTTCCTGAAGAGGTGGGTTTTCAGCCTGCGGCGAAAGATGGGCAGTGACTCTGCTGTCCTGACATCAGTGGGGAGTTCATTCCACCACTGTGGGGCCAGAACAGAAAAAAGCTGTGACTGTGTAGATCGGCCAGAAGGACCACTGATCGACGCGGCAACCAGTCGCCCCGAGGCGGCAGACCGAAGTGGTCGGGCATAGGTGTAAGGCTTGACCATAGCCTGGAGGTAAGAAGGAGCTGTTCCTTTCACTACCCTATATGCTAGCACCAGGGTCTTAAACTGGATATGAGCCGCTACGGGGAGCCAGTGTAGAAAACGGAGAAGGGTAGTTGTGTGGGAAAACTTGGGGCGGTTGAGCTTTCTGAACAAGCTCCAGAGGTCTGATGGCGGACGCCGGGGCACCAGCAAGGAGGGAGTTGCAGTAGTCCAATGTGAGGATGGAAGTAGGTGTGTGTGTGTATTAATGCTAGGTAGTTGGGCCTAAAGGAATGTATGGCTGGTGTGTGTGTGTCTGTCTGAGACCTGGAATTGATAGGGGAGGTGGGAGAGGAGTGATGTTGTTGCCTAGCCACACTGAGTGAATGGATACCTGCAGATAGACAAAACATTTAGCCTTCTCCAATTCAAAGTCTATTGCCAGCATAGTAGCCTCTAACCTCCTTTAACCTGCAATTTCCATTTCATTTTGATCAATGATTATATAAAAATAGGACAGTGCTACGCCATAGGCAAACAGGTACCGGAATAACTGGTGTCTGAACTGGTGGCCGTCCTCTAGTTTTTATATAGATCTATAGTTCTACCCGTCTCCCTCCATATCCCAGTTTGTAGTCCATGTTGATCATCTCTCGCTGTGTTGATTTGAAGTAGCAGCTTCTCATGACTTAGAGTATCAGAGTACCAGCTGAAACAGAAACACACAGTATTAACCACTTAGGCCATATTTCACACTTAGTTGTACGACAGTCGCGTGGGAAAAAAACGCTGAAGTTCACAACATGAGCTTGTAGCTAATTTCACTAACCATTTCAGCTAACCATTTATTGCCTGTAATGCATATAGGGATGTCAGGATGAAAATGGTTGAAGATGAAATAGAAGTGGTAAGGAGCAGTGATGCAGTGCTACAGTATGTGTTGTGTTTACCAGGGGAGGCTGCAGACAGTGAGGGGACGGGGTCCCAGGCATGGTAGGGGAGGTGTGTATGAACGTTGTCTCTTGGACACCAGGGCCTGGATCTCCTGCTTCACCTCACCTCTGATCACCGACAGCTTCCTGCCAAACCTGGCCAACAAGAACAACATTATTGGACGAAACAGGGAAACTTACTAGAACAGGGAGAGTCTGGACTGCCATCTTGTTAGAAAATAACTGCGGCTAACAAAAAAAAAAAACTTTTCCAAGCATCTGGAAGCTGCACACACTAAATGGGGTTTGTTACCCGATATGCGTGCGTGCGAACCGTGTGTCCAGG
This sequence comes from Gymnoscopelus braueri, assembly GCF_963280865.1. Classification (NCBI taxonomy): domain Eukaryota; kingdom Metazoa; phylum Chordata; class Actinopteri; order Myctophiformes; family Myctophidae; genus Gymnoscopelus; species Gymnoscopelus braueri. Next base: position 56,414,747 of record NC_137612.1, read on the forward strand.
CTCTGGTTGCGGGGCTGCTGTTCCAGACAGCTGAGAGCAAGGTTTCCAGCAGTGGGCAGGGTCATGGCACTCAGCACCAGGCTTAGTCCTCCTGGGGAAACACAAGCATTAAGCAGAAAAAGGTTAAGTAGACAGAGTGAAGGACAGAAATGCAGGGCTTAATCCACACACGGGCAACAACAGCACACACCTGCCAGCAGGTGTGTGCTGGCAGGTTGCTCAAAATCAGTCACAGGTGTGTGACTGGCGCCTGAGCATGGCTTCTGCAACTTTGTTGAGTTTGTGTATGGTCCAAGCAGTGACACTGCCCCCATGGAAAGATGTCACGTAACGTTTGTCCCTTCAGGAGAAGGCAAGTGGAAGCTGGTGTTCTGTTATGCAGAGTGCCATCATTATTTGGTGTCAGCCCTGGTACCATTTATAACTTAGGACCAAGTTCTGTGAGACTGGTGAAGTCAACAGGGAAGACAACAACCCACGAAGACCGGTTTCTTCCAGAGATTTACAGGCAAGATTCGCACAACGGTACCAAAGACAGATGTCAAAGTTGCAGGACCCATGCTTAGGTGTCAGTGGCACACACCTGCCTGCAAATGGTACCAGGGCTTATACCAAATAATGCGTAATCTGCGTAACAGAACACCAGCTTCACTTGCCCTATTGCACGGGCCTTATCCTGAAGGGACAAACGTGGCATCTTACCATGGGGGCAGTGTTGCTGCTTGGAGCATACACAAACTCAACACAGTTGCAAGACCCATGTTCAGGTGCCAGTCACACACCATTGACTGGCACAAACCTCTCAGCAGGTGTGTGCTGGCAGGTCGCTCAAAACAAGAGCGATTACCAACAGAAAGCATATTGGGGGATTTTGGCATTTGTTTTGGAGGCGCTACCCACACGTTTAGCTGTGTTGCTCATTCTACGAATGCCCGATCCTTACAAGCTGTACCTCATTGTAAAGGTGACTAATCAACGATTAAAATGATATATAACACCAATTGGTATTATTAACACATTGCGTGCCAATCGCGTAATTCTACGCGAACCTAAATAATTGCGCAGCGTGCCAGTCGCGTAGTTCTACGCGAAGTGGTCTGTTTGACTAACCAAGAAGCATGTTCATATATACAGTGTTTATTTAACCAGGGAAAGAATTTCACAGTGGCCATGGCCATCGCTGTCCCTCAGTTTGGCTGTGTGCCCCTCAAAAAGTTACATGCTCTTCACTGCGGCCACATTAGCCTAGATGCCCCGCCTGGACTGTCCCAATTTATTTCACCATTTTCTCCTCTGTGCTATTTTGCCATTTTCCTGTCGATATGTTTTTGTGACACCAGTTGTTGGTCATTGAGATTCCAAGTACCTGGTCAATGTATGGTACATTCATTCATTCAACCTTTATTTAAGATTCTCTGATAAATCATTGAGGGAGACACTCATTTACAATGATGCCGAGATTACACACAGTAACATAGGAACAACAAGAAAGACAAAATGTTTAACAAACAGTTAAAACAGTTGCATGTTGACAGCAATCAGTTAAAACAGTTGCATACAGGTAATGCACGGTCATTATATACATTCCTAAAATGGCTAATAGATGCTGGGGTATTCAGATTAAGCTCTTGTTGCAAGAGGTTCCAAGAAAAAAAGTGCCTTCCTCACCGAGGAAGGTATTTACATCTTTAAGGTCATCATCTTTCTGTTTAATATTTTGATTAGGTTTTTTTTTCAAAAGAGACAAGACGTAAAAGAAAAAAAAAGGATAAACGAAGACAAAAAATTGAAATAAAATAAAGAGACAGGGCACAATTTCAAAACAATGATGGGTCATTGTAGTACATTTACACTGCTAGATAAATAATAATGATAATGTAGAAAGTGGAAAGGCATACAGTCATCAAATAGGTTCAGTGTGATATTTGAGCAAGGTGATCTAGAAGTGGCTGCCATATATCATAAAACTTGTTTGAATTGTCCATCAGGTCATATTGAATTTTCTCCATGTGTAATATACAGGTAAGTTCAGATAACCAAGTCTTAAAGTGCGGCACAACATCAGATTTCCAGAGTCTTAAAATCATTTTTTTTGCAATTACCATTCCATACATTATTGTGCTTTGTACAGAGGCATTATGATTTGACAATAAGCGAGAGAAACCAAACAGTGCGATCTCTGGGTCAGGTTTAAACACACATCCATACAAAACAGAAAACCATTTAAATATATCACACCAAAAAGAATACAGTTTTGGACATGTCCAGAAGAGGTGGGTCAGAGAGGCTTCTGCCATTTTACATCGGTCACATAGCGGGGAATGGTTGGGAATATTCTGTGTAACTTTGTTTTTGAGTAATGGAGTCTGTGCATCACTTTAAATTGTATTAATTGAAGTCGAACATTAACAGAGCATGATTGAATTCTACAGAGACCCTCCTCCCAGACATCATCCCCAATCTGTATGCCTAGTTCATCCTCCCAGGCATTTTTCAATGAGTGTGTTGCAAAGTTTATTTGCTCAGAGAATGTGTTTACCAATTTGGAAATTACCTTTTTTGATTCAGGTGGACCTAATAAAAGTTTATAGAGTGACCTATCTACAGGGAGAACCTCAAAGTTAGGAACAGATTGACGAGCATAATTTCGTATTTGTAAATATCTGAAAAAGTGTGTAGTGGGGAGGGAAAATTTGTCTTTCTACTGTGTGAATGAAGCAAACTGCTTATCAATATACAGGTCTTGTAAGGTGATTATACCTTTAAGCCTCCAGCTATTAAAGGATACGTCTGAGAGAGATGGGAGAAATGCATGATTATTATGTATTGGGGTATGTATGGACGTGTCTGGCATTTTAGTGAATTTTTTAATTTGTTGCCAGATTTTCAAACAATTTGAAATAACAAAATTGTCCATCTTGGTGTGAGTGGGAGTTCTAGGAGCTGAGAAGAGGAGTGCTGGAAGAGAGGTCTTTTTAGTGTCATTCTTTTCAATGGTAATCCATGAAGGAGTTTCGGTGGGGACCTCTAATTTGTAGCCATCCTGCCAGTACGCAAGGGCCCTTACATTTGCTGCCCAATAATAATGCAAAAAGCATGGTAACCCTAATCCACCCATTTCTCTAGGTTTGTATAGATGTGTCTTTGATATTCTATGAGCTTTAAACCCCCAGATAAATGGCATAGTTAATGAGTCCACTGATTTAAAGAAAGATTTTGGCAAGAAGATGGGAAGGTTTTGAAAAAGATATAAAAATCTTGGGAGGGAAACCATCTTGATTGCATTTATGCGACCAACCATGGAGAGAGGAAGAGTCCTCCATTTTTCAATATCCCCCTTCAATTTCTCCACTTTTTCAAGAAAGTTCATCTTAATGATTAATTTAGGGTTTTTTGGTAGGATTACCCCTAGATATTTCACTTTGTCTGTGGTTTTAAAAGGAAGGTTATGCAAAAATTCACTGTCAAGCTCAGCACCTATTGACATAAATTCACTCTTCTGCCAGTTAATTGTATATCCCGAGAAGGTCATCATCTTTCAACACCAATGATGGGCAACCCTTTGATGAATGGACATGAAGCTAGTGCTCCACCACTCCTGTCAATGCATACAGGAAAACACAAATGCATACATTTATATTTATATCTATTTGTGGAAAACGTGTGCCACTGATTCAAGCGTTACTCAAGGAATCGGATTATAAAACATATCACAGTATATATATACTGTATACATAACACACATGTATACAAGGACCTAACAGGCTATGGGTCTAGCTTACCAAAGAGGTAAAAATGCATTTTTGTTTGTTTGTAATTACCTAGATCTACAAACAATAGTTGTATAAATTGGTCAAATATTATATGTCTTATGACGGTGTCCTGAAATTAGGCAGCTACTACTGCACAAAACCACAGCATCACATTCCACCAATGTGGAATGGCTAGTAGTTTGTAGCAGTAGTAGGAATTACTAATATCACAGCTAATACTTTGTGCTTTTGCTTAGCCACCACAAAGGCATCTTGAAACAACATCACCTTTAAAGAGCCTGCATATTCACTGCTGCAAACAATAATTCAACAGTACAGACACAGTACGGTTCTAAGTTTTTCTTCTCCTGCTGTGTCTGGGTGCGTTTGTAACATATAAACAGCAAGGCTATTGAATAATAATAAGATAATAATATTAACAATAATAATAATAAAACATGTCTGTGATGATGCATTCACAGGGATTCAGTCAGTTAATCCACAGATATTACATGTCACAAGACTATTATTCTAATAAGAGTATGATTTGATTGTGAATCTGATTCCATTACTGACTTTGATTCCATCTATCCTTCACTTGGCAAATACAAACACATTGTTCAGCCACTCATTTTACAAACCACACTGCCCAGAAAACAAAAGTTAATCTGATGACAGACACTAACACACACAACTTAACCGTTCAACTTGTACAACGTGTGATGAAAACCCTAACCCTGTGCCAGGTCTGCTTATTATAATTTCCCCCCAAGATTTTTTTTAGAAATAGCAGATCTACAAGCTCACATCATCACGCATTGTGAGAGCTGGTCAATCTGCTATTTTCAAATAGCTGATGTATAGATTTAAAGTGCTCATTTGGCCCATAGTCGGTTCTTTTGGGCTTGTTTTCCTATACCTGGTTGCTTGTTCCTCTCACATAATCTGGTAACACTTGTCAAGTCTGCTAATTATAATTTCCCCCACAATATTGTATTTGACAATAGTAGATCTACAAGCTCACAACGAGCTTGTAGCTGATGTATATGTTTAAAGTGCTCATGTGGCTCATAGTCACTTCTTTTGGGCTTTTTTCCTATAGACCTGGTTGCTTGTTTCTCTCAGAATCTGTCAACGGCGCTCGCGAGCTATTGAGCACACACACACACACACACACACACACACACACACACACACACACACACACACACACACACACACACACACACACACACACACACACACACACACACACACACACACACACACACACACACACACACACACACACCTTTTTTCCTATGGATTGGTCACCCCATGGAGACTTGAATTCATGGATATGTCTCATTCCTAACCCAATAATTTGATGACCGGCAGCGGTTCCGGTAGGAGACACAAAGAGTCTTCTTTGTGTCTCCTACCGGAACTGCTGCCTACCGGTCTGCTGGTCATCAAATTATTGTCTTAGGAATGAGACAAAATGAAAAGATATCCATGAATTCAAGTCTCTATGGGGTGACTTATCCATAGGAAAAAAGTATTTTATTTCGTGAACTATCCCTTTAAGATATTTGAGCAGATAAATTAATATTAAGATATTTGAGCAGATACATTATTAAGATATTTGAGCAGATACATTAATATAAAGATATTTGAGCAGATACATTAATATTAAGATATTTGAGCAGATAATTCTCGACTAAAACGATACAAATTGTCATCATAGACAACATAGAAATTGTACATTTCACATGTTTCCGACAGTGTACATTAAAAGAAGTGATCCCGTCATATTCTGAATTTACAGTTTTATGGATGAACGTATGCAAAATGACTAACTGGTTCATGTAAAGAAAGGGCGTGTCTTATTATCATTAAAATAGCCGCGTAATTACAAAAATAAATGACCATTAATTAATAGTCCAATGTTTGAATGAATTAACGAGGGGGGAACGGCGGAGCCAATGACTGACCGATGGACCAAAAAAAAAAAACACAGAAGAGAAAAAACAAAAAACACCCACAAGTGTCAAAAGTCACAAAAACACATTTATTTGTCCATGAAAATCCAAACCAACATTTTTTTTTTTTTTTTCAGTGCACCAGAAAAGATTTTATTTATTGAAGAATAAAAACACAACATGCTATTTTGTTTTTACCACAGTCAGCAAACAGTTTTATCTTAAGCTGACAGGTTCTTTTCCCTGACGTTGCTTCACACATTTCTTTTTAAAACAAAAACAAAAAAAACCTGGAAAGCTGCATGTGTGTGTGTACACAAAAAAAACTTTGTAGAACTCCCCCTAGTTTGATAAGCATTAGGGCAACACGGACCCCTCACACAACTTCCGAGAGTGTACAATGGAACTCTTGAGCGTGCACAAATGGAACCAAATGGACCCGTACGGGTCCATTTGTGCATGCTAAAGGAGCTCCGGACCTCTGAAGGGTCCATTTGGGGACCGCATGGAACCTCCTCAAGGCGCCCTCCCGAGTCCCCGGACCCCACGCACACACATATTACAGTCAGGTTTTTTTTTTTTTTCTTCAACAGAAAACACACATAACTATGTACGTATAATAAAGACCATGTACGTAATAAAGACAAAAACAATCCTAATCAGAAAAAAACAGAAATAAACAAAAATAAACCCAGTAATTGGACTGTGACCAAGAAGAGTTCCCTGACACTCAAAGAAAATTACAAACCAAAAACAAAACAAACAAAAAAAACAGCATTTTTTCCCCCCTGGAGCAAAGACAGCATACAACATCCATGAGATTAGTTAAGAGAAGAACACAAAAAGGATTAGTTTAGCGGCGCTAATGTGACAAGTTGAGGAATAAAGCCCTAAACTTAAGCCTAAACAGCCCTAAACTCAAGCCCAGTTGGTATACTATTAACCCATTCAATCTGGGAAAGTATCTGTAATCATAGCTAATATACATAGCAACTTAAGTTTTTCAGAAAACCGTGGCATTTTCAGAATGGGACTCAGGCCTAAACGGGCTTAAGCTGCACACCGGTGGCGTGCGCTAAACGCGGCCGATCTACCAGCCCACAACGCATCACAGACACATCTACCAGCCCATAACGCATCACAGACACATCCACCAGCCCACAACGCATCACAGACCAGCCCACAACGCATCACAGACACATCTACCAGCCCACAACGCATCGCAGACACATCTACCAGCCCACAACGAATCACAGACGCTCCGATGCACTGAAAAGATGGGCGGTTTAAGAACAAGGCTCGCGGTCTACGTTGTTTCAGCAGAAACCTCAAGAGCTTGTAGATCTGCTGTTCTCCGTGTGCTACGAGACCGGCGTGCAAGGTTCACTCTCGAGTACGACGGCGTCGACTGCCAAAAATAACTGATCTTCAAGCTGTGTCAAGCTTTGCTAGAGCATTTTTTTTTTTGTCGATTGATGGTACATGTAGTTTGTTTTTCATCATTTTGTAGGAGTCGGTATGATGGTTGGTGGCACCAAAAAACTGCACGGCGGGTTTGATTCGACAGGAATTCAGTATGTCAAAAGTGAGGTAGGCGTGGTGAGGTCACATCTACTGCTCCTCTTCCTCCTCCTCCTCCTCTTCCTCCACCTCGGACGACTCCTGGGAGGCCTTCTCTTCCACCACCGGCTACGGAGAAAAACAACATTAACCCATTAAGAAACAGCAACAAATCAATACCTCCGTGACAAATGTTCAAATGTCCGATATCCATTGAAACTAGAAAAAGTGCTCATCGGAGCAGCACAGGTCTCCGCCAGGTCAGGCAGGTTATTGTGGGCCAGCAATGTTGGGAATGCACCAATCAGGATGGAATATGAAACATCGGATGGAGCGGTCTTGATCAATTAACTATAAAGATAATGTGTACCGATTTCAGGATGTTTGGACAAAATAGAGTAATATAAAAAAACATGTTTTGCAAAAAACGACCTCCTGATGGTGCTATAATAGGGCAATGTTAAAAGGGTGGCATTTGTTCCTGAACGTAGTGCAAATGTGCGTGCAAAGTTTCACCGCAATCGGACTCCATGCCTTCATGATTTGCGGCATTTCTTTCAAAATGGGTCAACTCCTGCAAACTTTAGACGTCAATCTTAGCCAATCAGGATGGAATATGAAAAATAAAACAAATGTGTCTTGATCACATGACTATTAGAGATCATGTGTACCGATTTGTGTAACATTTTGATAAAATCTGAAGGTGTTATATCCAAAAATTAGTTTTACATAAGTCAGCCTCCTGGTGGCACTATAAAAGGCAGGTGTGAAAAATGTTATAGTTATAAAGTTAATTATTTTTTAACTAGGTAGATATTTGTATAAATACCTAACCAGGGACTGGGGTCAAAAATTAGCCTTGGCTGTAAACCCTACATACAATGCAACAGTTTCATATTTGTATAACTTGATAAATTGTTTTTCGTATTGTCCCTGTCAAATAAACAAATAAAATGAAAATAAAATCTTATACATCATATCCTTTCTGGTGTACACAGAGACACAACCTGTATTTATTTGATGTCTCACACACGCGCACGCTGCGAATGACGCAAGTGAAAAACAAACAGATGCAGCAGCACCGACACAATGACAAATTAAATAAACACGCGCAAGCCATGACACAAGCACACACGCACGCGGCAGCAACACTCATGCTGGGACTGTTACACACCGTCTATTTCTCTGTTCCATAAACTTCAACCGGCGGCTGTCAAACCATGAATTCTTAGTAGTGTAGAAAATGTATACCTCGCTGCCATTATCCATTCTTTTGCCGTTTAAAGTGCTGCCGTCTTAAATACGTACAAAGGAAGACGGGACTGCATGTAGTTTCAGAGACGTTATTCTCCTTTTTGACTAAATCTTTTCAGTGTGACAAAGTTCCTAACTTCCTGGTCTACTGGCCAAGCACAGCGGGTGTCGCTTAGAATGGCTAGTAGACTAGGACGTTGGATGTCGGAAGAGAGCCAATCGGATGCAATTACATCACAGGTGAAGATGTGTGGTAGCCTATGTGGTACAAAAAGCACAGTGCAGAATTATTTTGGCTTGTTTTAATGATTTTGTGCGATGTGCAAGTTAGGGGTGTGCGGGCCGCCAATTGGGGAACCATGTTGTGTACACACACACACACACACACACACACACACACACACACACACACACACACACAAATGTACATTATTTTTTGCAGCCAATCATATGGTAGCAAATTAATGCATTTAAGCCGGTATACGTGTTGAAGATTAAGAAGTTGCTGCAATTAAAACCGAGCATCAGAATGGGGAAAAAAGCTATTTTTGTTTTGAACATGCCATGGTTTGTTGGTGCCAAACAGGCTGGTATTCAGTTTACTCTAGGCAATTTTAATAATAGGATTTTGAAAAACATTTTAAAATAGCTAAAATAGACGATCAACAAGCTCACAATGCGTCAATATAGATCGATTTTATAGTATGTTTTCCAAAAAAAGCTAAAAGAAAAACTAAAAGATTAGGCAAAAGGGATAAGGCTCTGCACAAGATAGGGCCCTGTACCTCAGTTCAAACTAGTGAGAAGCCCGCATCCAGTCTTACCTTGACCATCAGCCTTGGCCTTCTTTGCAGGAGGTGCTTCTCTCTTGGACCCTGCCTTCCTTTTTACAGGGACGACAGGAGCTTCTATGAACATAAAAAAAAAGTGTTAAGTTTAATCCAGAGGTGTGTGTAGTTTAGTTACATGGTCGGGTTTCAACCCAAGTTTGTTTTGTTGTTTTCAGTAAAGACGTTTAAAAAAAGATTCGGGCTCAGGTTAAACCTAAACGGTTACTCTCTCTGCCAACACGGCATGTGTTGTTTGCCTGAGTAGCGTAAATAAGCCATCTTCACGTGATCAACCATCCATGTTTAAATGTATATATATATTTATTTATTTTAAATTTTGGGCTTTTTGTCTCTTTATTGATAGTAGGTAGACAGGAAACGGGGAGGGAGATGGGGAGTAACATGCAGCAAAGGCCGTCGGTGGGTATGGGGCTTGGGCTTCAACTCAACCGGGTCTGTTTGGGTTAGATTGTAATTTAAGGCTCTTGAAAACTCTAAAGCAGTTGTTCTCAAACATTTTCATGTCAAGGACCCCCAAATTGACATGCATTTGGCTGCAGACCCCCATCTGAAAATATTTTCTGCCAGTGAAAGGTTTTCAAGATTCATCAAAATGTTTCGAAAATAGACAATCTACAAGCTCAAAATGGCCAGTAATGGCACGCGTTGTGAGCTTGTAGATTGGCTATTTTCAAACAAAGTATAAAATAGGGGTAAAATGGTTAAACTGCTCCTCGTTTGCTGTGGACCCCCTGGAACTCCCTCAAGGACCCCTGGGGGTCCCCAGACCACACTTTGAGAACCACTGCTCTAAAGATATGATAAAAATATTATTGTAAGAAACTTCGAGAATAAATTATTTTTGCACAAACATGTCACACTTAAGAACTCAAAGGCCACACCCTAAGAGTGCTCTTCAGTGTGTGTAGATTCTGTTCTTACCTAAGAACAGATCACAGCTAAGAAAACATTGGAGTATACCAACATCTTCTTAAAAACTTAAGTGGGTTTAAGAAGACATTTCCTCTTAAGAACGGTTGCTGCATGAGGCCCATTGTTCTCACGTTAATAAAAAAAGGGTCCACAGCCCTCCTATGACACATACTGAGAAAATAAAAAGGTATTTTTTTATGAGCATTAGTGAGGACCAATTACAGTGCAGATAGGTTGAAAATGGGTGAAGTCGTCCTTTAAGTCCACTACATTTTTTTTAAAAATCAATTTTAACCCCATTTTTTTACACCCAGTGCCAATTGTCTATGTAATCCTGGGCACTACCTTCCCTCTGCCAACCTAGGGAGGCCAGGGCCGAGCTCATGCCTCCTTCAATGCATGAGAGCCAACTGACCTTCTTATCACCTGACAGGGGAGAGTTTCCCTGGTTGGACGTAGCGCGTGGAAGGAACACGTTATTCCAACCAGTTCCTTTCCCCTCCATCAGGCGCCCCGGCTGACCAGGGGGAGGCAGTATAGTGACCAGGATTACTGCATGTTTTTGTGAGGGTATTAACTACCCTAGGAGACACGGGGAGAACATGAGAGAAACTCCACACAGAGAGGCCCTTTCGCCAACCCCACCTAGGGTATGGGCACTGATGACGCGGAGGAGAGAACACGCCCCCAGCGCCCACAGCGTCCCCTGCTGGAATCGAACCCAGGTCCTTCTAGCTGTGAGGCGACAGTGCTACCGACTGCGCCACCGTGCCCTCGAGTCCACTACATTTCAAAGACAAATATTGTACTTTTGACTTCACTACATTATTTTCTAGAAGGGGAAAATGTACATTATGAATTAACCACTTAAGCCCTATTTCAAATGCTAGAGGTTTACACCTACGTCACAACGCCGATCTGACTTATATGACCATATATGAAGATCTCTATCTGTCAGTCCTTGTCCCTTTCCTGCCCATATATGGAGATCCCTGATGTCATCAATATATGCCCATGTATGGGCATGGTGATATGCCCATATATGGAAATATCTGTATCTGTCAGTCCTTGTCTCTTTTATGCCCATATATGGTGATAGCTGTATCTGTCAGTGCTTGTCCCTTTCATGCCCATATATGGAGCTGACTGTTGGCTGATGCCATGACAACACATTGAGGTTAGACAACACACTGCATATTTGGGCATAGTAGCTGCATTGGGAACGTATATGGTTATGGCTGAGTCATGGTGAGTGGTGACGTCAGAGGTTCATTTGGACATTTTCAATTTGACCAGGAGTATCTATACTTAGTACTGAGGTTGAGTACCTCGAGAGATATATTAGAATAAATTAGAATAGGATAGATAGCAAGGAAAGTCTAGCTATGACATCAGCAGAGTGGATGTTACGATAGTTGACCTCCAGGCCCATAAGGTCCCTGCTGCTGACAGACAATCATTTCTTTCTGCATACACCTGATGCTCAGTATCTGTGTTTTTGTTTTAGAGTGTTTTAACAAAGGAGAGGGGAACAGCCATAATGATAAGTCACTGGGGACCCCTGTTAATATTACTGGTCCTAAAAAAATACCTAACAACCAGACACTGACTCTCCTGTGTGCCAGTCCAACATGACTAACGCTGATCAGAGCAATGCGATGTGAGAGTGCGAACTAGCCAACATCAACTCGGGATTCCTGAATCGTTGCCCTCCACACTCTCCTATCTAACATCAGGGTCTTGAGCTCTCCAGTGTTGATAGCTAAGCTGTCACGCCACAGTGCATCTAGGTAGGTGGTGCTTCTTGCCTTTCCTGCCTTTGCCCTGGGTTGGGTCCCATAGTGTTAGTTTGCTTGCCTCTAGTTCCGGGTGCCTGACACAGTGCCCTGCCAGCCTCATCCTTCTCTCTCTGACTCTTCTAATGCAGCAGAGTGCTTTTGTTATGTTTTGTAATCCAAATCTTTAGCAATCTGTACAAACAAAATACTGTGATGTTTGCCATACAACAATGATGAGTGTGAATACTTACACACTAATACCCAACATACAGCACTGGGTTATTCATGTCAGTTAGCATTTCGCTTATTATTCTGTCAAAGCTATTCAAACAACTCACCTTCTTCTTCCTCTTCCTCTTCCTCCTCCTCCTCCGACGACGAAGACTCCTCCGACGACTCCTCCTCCGACGACTCCTCCTCTTCCGACAACTCCTCCTTGGTCTTGACTATAACGGCTTTCTTTGCCTTTATAGGGAATGAAGGAGTGATGTCCATCTCCTCCTCGGAGTCTGAAAGTCACAACACATACAGGTACATCAGCACCAATGTGACTTGTCCTCATTAGCTACCATCAGATCAATGGAAAAGGTGACATCACACACCCACATAGGGATGCCAGGGCCATTAATGTTGATTCCCTCGATCAACATCGCTTTCATACTACAGTGTGTAACTCTTTTGGATCAAAGTTGTAAAATCTTGACGATAAAGTCAGTTCCCCATTCACATAAAAGCAGCAGGTCCAGTAGTTCTCAGACATGTTTTCAAACAACGAAGAGCATTATTTACCAGAATCATCGTCTTCTTCTTCATCATCCTCTTCACTCTCCGGCTTTAAAGAATAATAGACAAAAGAGAATAAGAGACAATCGACAATGTAATGCAACTCTAAACCACCAGCCTTGTATACTTTGTTGGTTTTATTATTTTTAAATAATAATTAAAATAGGGACAACGCGGTTAACGTGGTTATCCAACTCCAAATATTCAATAAAGCACAATTAAATCATCTCTTTCCATCCCATACCTCTGCTTCCTCTTCACTGCTGTCCTCTTCACTGGTGTCATCTGCTGTGAGTGCATGATCATTCCGCAGCCTGACACACATACAGTTGAAATTGAAGCGATCATGTGAGGGCATCTCCTCTTCACTGGTGTCATCTGCTGTGAGTGCATGATCATTCCGCAGCCTGACACACATACAGTTGAAATTGAAGCGATCATGTGAGGGCATCTCTCCCACAGTTTCCCATGAGTCAGTTTCTTCACAGTACTGCTCGATGTTAGGGACACTCCTACAGTACATGAAGAGAGACCAATAGCTATAAGACAAAGGTCTGTTGTGGACAACAAGCCACCTTTTCCCAGGCATTCATGACGCAGCACTGTCTTACCTGTCATGTTCGTCCATTCCTCCCAGTACATAGATCTTTCCATCCAATGCAGCCATGAAAGGCTCCTTGCGTTGCACTTGCATGGGGGCACACAGAGTCCACTTGTTTGTCTCTGGGTTGAAACACTCCATCGTGTTTTCCATAATCTTCTCCATTCCGAGTACATACCTCTTTTTCATTGGATAAAAGCGACTCCCTATAGATAAAATGGAATTAACAGTACAGCGACTGTTATGCCTTGCACACACAGCATGACTTTCATAGTCGTCAGATTGCTGTGCAGTACACACTACACAACTATGTCTTGAAATTGGGTGTTCTAAGTCATTGTGGTTTCCAGACTGCATGACTGGTGACAGGGGATCACACATTGCAAGATTTCACCAGGACGTGATATACAGGCGCAATAAGCAGACTTGCAATTATTTTTGTTCTTAATTCATCTGTTTTACTTGATAAGAGCAATTGTGGTATACAATTCCCGGACTGTTTCTATTCTAATCTATCTCTGCATCACTGACCAGGCAGATATACAGACATACATCATACTGGACATTACATATGGATGGATATCATCATCCTATAATTCTACAAATCTCTGTGCATGCTGCATGCCCACAATCTCTTCTGCCCGGTTCTCCTCAGTGGCTGGAGCAATCGATCTGCATTTGCACACAGCCATTACCATGTGCACGGAACACCGAAGCCCATTTTTTGCTTTCCCCAAATGTCAGCTGTTAATTAGCGTTTTTGTGTTCGCTGGCTCCCGGGTTGCCAAATCATGTGCGTGAAACAAGCGCCGGTGTTGCACATCCGTGAAACAAGCGGACCATGACCCACTTTGGGTGCTCATATCCCCAGACGGGTATGGTCTAGTGGTTATAACTATGTTAATGTAAAATCTATAAAATTACATCATAGAATGTATAACATTACATCCTGCACATTACCATACAGAGCAGGCACAGTTTTATTTACTGATGCATGCATTTATTTATTGTGCAACTATAATACTTTGTATAATGATCACAGCTCTTTTATTACTTTGTCCCTCTTCATTTACCATTTAAAACCACATGGGTAGGGGATAATGATTTGTTTGACTTTGATCGATACAATTAATCATGAACCAAGTCAACCAACATAACCTATGTCTAGTGCACACTGCAGGGAGGCATTATCTCAGTCAGTGATCGCTACGCTTACATTATTCAGAAAGTCTGCCAGTTATTTATGCATTTATTAACACATTGGGTGCCAGCATTTTTTCATAACAACTTACGTTGGGTGCCAGCATTCTCCCCATTGACTGCGCTTTGCTGTTTAAAGCTCTAGACTCCACGACGAGCAAATCCACGTAAAAAAAAGCATCCATTCATGTAGCGCGAGGACCCTGGCTACAGCCTGGAACGATAACATTTCACTCGCGAGTTACAACGGGGGGGATCGCGCATCACGCATGACCGGTTTTCGCCACCGGAAACAGATTCTGAGATATAGGCGTTTTAAAGAAGGAAATAGACAGGAAGCGGATGGGAGCCATGTTTTTGTTTCCGGTGATCCATTTGGCCTGTCCTTCTTAGGATCGCAATGGGTACTCCCAGAGCTGCTCCAGCCCCGCCCGTGTGGAGAAAAACGAAAGAAAAAAAAAAGACAGCAAAACCGAATACCCTTCGGTTTTGGCGCTCCGTGTAATTATTAGCAAAACCGAATACCCTTCGGTTTTGGCACCCCATGTGTTAATTACACAATTAACTCAAAGAAGCCAATCAAGCCAAGGGACTTGGGTGGCGCAGTGGTAAAGTCCCTGCCCACCACCACAGAGGTTGTCGGTTTGAAGCGTGCCTCAACAAACTAGAGCCAATTTCCAACACCTTAATTTTTGCCCAATTGCCCACTCCAACGCGACCCAGAAATCGTTTGTGTCCCAAATGTTACTTTGCTTTTGGAGGGATTGTCAGTGAGTAGAGAGGAGGCTCCCCAAGCTGCTTGGAACAAGGATAAGCAAGTGCACATCAAGTGTTTACTTCAGCCAGTGTCATGTCAACTCTGCAGTGAAAGTGTCTCACTTGATTCAACTGGATTTATATATCTGAATAACAGTGATCAAAGCAACACATTCAAAGATGGTTTGATTGAGCTTTATTTAAACAATCCTGCTGTTTGTTGTGCATGGGAGAATGCCTGTCATACAGCTCAATTCCTAAGCATAGAGAAATATAGCATCCAATATACAACATTATATTGGGAGGTCGGAGGTGGTGAGTAGGCAGAAATTTGAATATTGGAATTGGGGTATTCAGTCCAACCTGCTCGCTTCCTCCGGACTCGCATCCAATTTGTCCCTCCTCGCTCAGAGGCGGGACTAAGGCGCGTGGATAATGCGAGAGGACGCAATTGTGGAAGTGAAAGTATTGGAATTTGACAAGCCTTTTAAAGACCTGCATTAATAAGCTCAGGTGTGCCTCATTCAGGCCAAGTTTCACCCATCGACCTGGGACTGGGCAGGAGGGAGGAGTTTCTATAACACCTATTATTCATTATTTGCCATGTTTGTAATCTGCTGTAGTTTTTAACCTGAACTGGGGAAGTGAACTGAACAAAAATCAGCCTAGGGTTTCATGAACCCTTCCATTGTGTTAGGGTCATGTTTGACCCGTTTTCAAGTTTAAGAAGGCAAAAGGTAGGTAAAAAGTGCCCTTTACATTCTTTTATTGGAACAATGCTTCATTTTAACGCAACAAAATTAATTATCACCATTTTAGTTAATTATGATGGTCTCTATAAAGAAAAGTGGCGTTACGGGTCAAATATGACCCGGCAGAGAAGTGTGGCTCAACTTGTCAATATTCAATGTTTACATGTTTGAGAGAGAGATAAACTTGTCCTCAAGTTAGGGTTAGGGTAAAATAAAGTTAAATAATGACCCGTAACAACGCAGATGTCACTATTGCTAATAATATTAAGTTAAAAAACTAGAACAAGTAATTTATTTTTGGAAGTGTGTTCTAATATTAGTCTAGTACAGCCAGATAACATCATTATCCATTGTCTTCATTATAGGAAATGTAATGAGTGAATTCAATTTATTTTATAATTGATCAAGCTATATTGAAAGATGATATATATATATATATGTATGTATATAAATATATATATATATATATATATATATATATATATATATATATATATATATATATATATATATATATATATATATATATATATATATATATATACATATATACGTATATTCTTTTTTTTGTATTTTGGTCTGAGGTAAATCACGAAAAGTGTCAGCAGGTAACATTGCATTGTGTTAGTGTCAGTAACACAATGAAAGGGTTTATAAAGAGCAGGTACAATACCTATAACGTAGATCTTCCCGTTGAGACTGCAGGCAGATGGTTTAGTACGGCACGGATTTTTCATCGGAGGGACTTTTGTCCATACATCCATTTGCGGGTTGTATGCATGATTTTCATACCTTCCACCACCACCTAAGGGCCCAGGAGTACACACATGGTAAAACATTATAAATTGTCAGCAGGAGAAGAATGAATATGTAATAATACCAAAGTCTTTGGCATTTTCAGTTAAGCATTATGCTTTACATACAATACACTACAAAACACAACCTCATGAAACCCAGCAGGCTGATCCTGCTGTTGCATAAACCTCTTCCATACCAATAAAATAGAGCAGTCCTTGTAGTCCGACCACAAGCTCGGGCCTATTGCAGTATGGCCCAAGAATATTTTCAGTGAAGTGCCAGGTGTTGGTGGTGGGGTCGTAGCGATCTATCGACATTCCCATTTTCACCTCTGTCCCTTCTTCACCCTCGCCACCCTCTGCAAACAAATATCCATCCGCCATCACCAGGTCTATGGACCATGTGGGGAAAAAAAATAGATGTACATAAACCTAATAATTTTAACTGATTACCATGGCCACATGCAGCCTCTTCTAGGGTAACAAAAAACAAAGGTCACCAAAGTTAAAGACAGGGCAACAGATGATTTAAAATTCAAATAGACTTTCAAAATTAATTTCAATCAATCTGAAAAAGGAACACAGGCCTATGTCACAATTTGGCTGTGTGTGTGTGTGTGTGTGTGTGTGTGTGTGTGTGTGTGTGTGTGTGTGTGTGTGTGTGTGTGTGTGTGTGTGTGTGTGTGTGTGTGTTATAAATGATTATTTCCAAAGTAGGGCCGCCAGTGTTAATGTGTTTGAACTTAATGCCACAGTTTGACAATCTTACTGAAGGACCAGCGTGGCTCACTCAGCGGAGCCATCTTCGACCATGCGTTACGGTGAACATCATAGCTCCACATCTTCCCACTGCATGTAGCATTAGAGCCCTTAAGTCCTCCGGCCAAATACAGAGTAGAGCCTAAGGTGGAAGAAGAGCAGAATTAAAACTGTTAACTGTCAAACTGAGTTATTTCTTGCTAAAGAAAACATTTTAATATGCATACCGAACTCGACTAATATAGCACAATTTCTTTTTATATAAAGAGGTCTTTATGACAAATATAGAAGGCCACATACAACCATAGGCACCAGAGAGGGGGGTCAGAGATCGACCTTTTGATCTCAGGCAACCACTGGTCTAGCCGTTCCCCACAATCGTTGTGTATTGGCTGCTTGCCTCTCATCTCAATGACCGTTCTGTTACTGGCTACGTGTGGTTGCTCTCTCATCTCGATCAACTACACAACCAGACAAGCTAATACACAACAAATCGTTGAGCTTTGAATGCTGGCTGTAGGTGTGAAATGAGCAGATGCAGGGCTCTAGCAAGAATCAAGTGCTGCGATGAGACCGACTGACCAGGGATCAGATTATTGCAGCGCAATATATGGGGGAACCGTGAGAGCTGAGAGCGCATGCACAAAGTGCATCAAACTATAACTCTGTGGAATTAATGTGCACCGTGGCATGTGTGATCATGGATTCCTTATTCATTGAGGTGAAAACATGCAAGTTCATTATTAAATAAAATGTACCAAGAAACGCTGAACTACTTATTTGCCAGCATGTTGTTGTGTGTGGAAGAAAACATCCTACATGCAATGCTAGTTTTAAAAGCACACTGGTTTTAAGTAGCTGACAGAGATACTGTATGAGATATTTTTCATAATGTGCGTTTTTTTACGTCCACAAAAGTCAGATTCAGAATAGTGGGCACTCGCCGTAACTACGCTACACTTACAGGTAACATTCTTTATTCATTTCAACTTGATAACACACTGCCTGTCAGCTCTCAGTAATTAAAATGCCTGGTATCCCTCCACCAATCACGTTGCACTATTTGAAGGGAAGTGCCTACTTGCCTGTCAATCACATGTGCACACTAATTCCTAGCTGTTGTGGTTTGGGATTCTGAGCAACGCTACGCCTTAACTATATTTGCAACGGCCGTAAAGCCAGCTTTTGCCACATTTCTGGAGCCAATAAAAACAAAACTAGAAATGAAAGTAAGCAAATGAAAGTAAACTAGAAAAAGTGCTCCTCGGAGCACAGGTCTCCGCCAGGTCAGGTACGTTATTGTGGCCTCCTGGTGGCGCTATAATAGGCCAATGTGAAAAGGGTGCCATTTATTCTTAGCTCGTTCACGGCAATCGGACACTGCATTCATGATTTGAGGCATTTTGTTCCAAAAATGTGTTTTGCTAAATTAGACCTGCTGGTGGCGCTATAACAGGCCAATGTGAAAAAGGGTGGCATTTCTTCCTCGGCCTAGCGGGAATGTGTTTGTGAAATTTCACGGAAATCGAAAGCTGTGTTCATGATTTGAGGCATTTTGTTCAAAACAGACCAATCCTGCAAATTTTGGAAGCGAACCTTAGCCAATGAGGATGGAATATGGGAAATCGGACAGATCCGTGTTGATCACATGACTGTAGAGATACTGTTTACCGATTTGCATGACGTTTGGATAAAATCTGTAGGAGTAATGTAATTTTTTTTTTGCACAAATCGGCCTCCAGGTGGCGCTATAACAGGCCCATGTGAAACATTTGAGGCAGAGGTTCTGAATTGGCATTGAGGGAGTGTGTGTGCACAGTTTCGCAGCGACCGGGCCAACGGTGCCGGAGATTAGCTGCTAACACACAGACAGGACACACGGACGGACGGACGGAGGGTAAAACATACTCTCTCGCCATGCCTTTCGGCCTGGCGGAGACAATTAACAAAAACAATACTACTTTCCAGCACAACATTGCTACAGATCAATTTAGAGGCAAATAAGGGTCCAAGTGGTACTCCTCACCTGACATAACTGCACCATAATGACTTAATCCAGAGGGCAGAAATCCTAGTGTCTTCCATTGGTTATTTAGGGGATTAAAGATCTTAAGTTTGTGTTTCTTTGTCCAGTGGTTCTCTGCTCCCACCGTCACGATCACTTTAACAAGCAGGGAGAAGGGGTAGGTGAGACAGTATAGATTCAAGAGTTCAAATAGAAACCAAATTAATGCAATAAAAGGGGACAATCTCAGAGCCATGCTGGCTTTAGAATAAATGGAGTTTCAGTTTGTCACCTTTTAACCATCAAGATTTTCAAAATGTCCCAATTAGTGTAAATTGATCTATATGCTTACAACCCATTGCAATGTGATGGGTTGTGAGCTTGTAGATCTGCTATTTTCAAGCGGTAAATACAGAGGAAAATAGCATATACACAGCACCAGGCGTGTACATGAGCTGTGGTAGCCCCAGTTGTCTCTACAGCAGTGAAATGTTATGACAACCAAAATAGCATTCCCTGAATGAATCGAGGAAGATATTTTATATTTCGAAATCTAAAAAAGTTTTTAAAAAACTCAATCAAAGCTTGCATTGCGACTCCCTAACCTCCTTCAAAATCGGCATAAAAGAGCACCTGTCTGCAATTTGCAACTGGACCTAGAGCTAGACAAATCTTCTAGCTTGCCAAAATAAATGACCCCCCACTGTTTTTCTGTAAATATGCTTTTACTGCTCCTAGTATTCTTGATGAATTGAATACACAGGACCACAATGGAAACAAGCCCTCAGGGCTTTTTGTGTTATCCTTTTGGCATTATTGTATAACTGTACCTCTGTACTTTTTGAAAATCGTTAATGAAGCATGAATGCAATGACCTGAATACCAAACTGAACTAAATTCTATTGCCTATAGGTATGTTTGCACATGCAGTAATTTATCTCAGCCTAAACTAGAAAAAACATTGATGTATTATTTTCCACCACCATCAGTTCCAACATGCATGCATGTGTGAAGCAGGCTACCTGTGGGCCTGCGTGCACATGCTGTGTTGGAGTACGGCACAGCCAGCCGCTCCTTGGCCTCAGAGATGAACCTCTGGCAGCCCTGGTATTCTTTCACCACGTCCAGAGACTCAATCACATGGTGGAGGAAGGAGGGGCTGATGAGAGGCAGACGGATATGCTCTAGCACCTTAAAGAACAAATAGAACACTAATTATTAAGTACAACCTGCTATTGGGTGAACAACATTATTATCATAATCATACATAGTACCAGCAAGAACCATATACCTTGCATTTAGAAGTCCCCAGACATATCTATATAGGCAGAGACCTCCAAACGTCTGGCAACGTGAGACTAAAGCTCGGCTCATACTACATTTTAAGCAATTTTGAAGTCTGGTTGCATCACACACTACAGGATAATCTTCTAGATTAGTTGGAGACCTCCAATCTGTTGTAACTACCAAAATTAGTTAAACTACTGTGATTGATCAGATGTTCCACATTGTTTCCGCATTCAGTCAGTCCAGCTTCAACTTAATTCTGTCAGCACTAGCAAGTGGAAAAGCTTTAGTAGTTAGGAAGGGATACCTTCCGATATCCAGCGTGCCACGTGTCATATCCAGCGTGTCACAATATCCATGTGTTACTTCATCTGTTCCACTTCCATCAGTGCTGCTGGCTGTAGTGTAGCCTACACACTGCTTAAGCGAGTCTCCACTCGCCACCAGCAGCGCAAGCCGTGAGCACGAGCGATATGACATGACATGTGTCTGTCCACCGTTTGTTCGGTTCGGGGAGCCCAGCCGAACGGAACTTTTGTTGAATATGTTGAATATTCAAGTGTAGAATGCAACTACCTTATGAAATGACTGACCTTTTCAAAGCTCTGCCTGCGTGTAGGACAGTGCATCAACCACACCATGGCAGCCTCAAACACCATATTCTCCTGACCAGTGAGATGGTTACTGGAAATAATTGATGTCAGTCTTTCCACAGTGAGAGATAGGAACTCCTCCTGTTGGTAAAAACAAAATCAGTGTGTGTTTGTTTGTTTGTGTGTATGTATATATATATATATTATATATATATATATATATATATATATATATATATATATATATATATATATATATACACACACACACAGACTCACACTGTATAACAAATGACTGATATAGTGATTCTACCCTCGTTTGTGTCCGTTGTGGTGGTGACAGGTTCAGTAATAGTATTAAAACAAAGGACGGCGGAAGAGTCAACAACAGACAAAAGAACTTCAATCACTGACCTGCTGGTAGACCTCACTGAAGTGTTCCAGGATGTAATCCATGCTGTGCTGCTCCAGCACTGTAGAGGAGTGGGCCTCAGCAAGGCAGTGAATCCCAATACAGTTACGTATGTCCATGTGACGCTTCAAGTAGTCGCAGCAGGCCTCTCGAACAGCTGTGACATCCAAAAAGTTTGATGCTCCTAGCACGGCCTAGACCAAAGAAACAACACATGTTTGTCTGCATTTTTGTCCTACACCGGTGCTTAACAAAGATTAATGTTAATACAGTACCTGTACATTTGCTTTGGAGATGGAGACCTTAGAGGTGTAGGCATAGCTCACAAACATGCCTAGCATCTTAGGTATCAATCCACTGATGGTCACCTTTTCCTGGGTGGACTCCATCATGCCAGATGTAAACATTGCCTGTGCAGGTTGTAAAGGTGAATGGTTAGCTAGGAGTTCACATGAAAGCAAGGCACGGCAAGATTGATTGTCATTCCCTTAACACCACCAGATCAATAAATGTGTGTATTTACCTCAAAATAAGTGCTAGAGGAGGCCAGTACGCTACGATGACAGGGGAACCACTGTCCCTCACAGCACAGGATAACATCACACAATGCACTGTTGAGCAACTGCTTGGTTAGGCCCTCTAAGATCTTGTTGGGATGGTTGGGATTCACAAACATCTCACTCATCATTTCATCCATGTTTTCCTTTGCTAGACCAGCCTATACGACAAGGGGGGGGGGGGGTAGTAACGAACGTTTGCATTTGACCTTTAACGAAATCACAGTGTGACAACATCACATGGATACAACCACATTATGGGGCAGTATTAAAAAAGTAGGATCTCATCTGAACAACAAACAGTTTAAGATGTCTTCTCAAACTCTAGATTATATTACAATCAGACAAAGTAAACAACTGTTCATCTGCGATTAATGTTGCCGATATGGTAAAGTGGCTTGAAAACCGTATTTGTATACACATGTATACACCTTTGAGTACAGGTGATCGAGAAGTACTATAGTAGGATAGTAGGACAGGACAGTAGAACAGCCGGATAGTAGGATTTCCCTTTAAGTAATTCATTACTTTAATTAAATAATCAGCATTTCTACTCAACTAGACTTATTACATTTTTAGGTACTGTACTAGTATCAGTACCTGGAGGAGCACAGGACTCCACCAGGCCGGGTTGCCTACCCAGGGCCCGCTCACTACCAGGAATATCACTATCCATTCTTCCATGTAGATAACACTCATGGGACAATGGGAAGTGGAGTTGAATGTTGTTGTAGAGGATGATGTCTGGGAAAATATATGATCTAATTGTCATAGGGGGGTTGAGAGCCAATTATGGAAAGAATTTGACTGGAAGGTTAAAATTAGGTTCTTCAGGACCCCTCTGACAGTGTGTGCTTTTAAAGAAAATTCCACTAACAAATGCTGGAGAAAGAGTGACATGCTTGGTGAGCCTACTCCTATCTTGGGACTGCCCGGAAATAGACATTTTGAAAAAACATCAAAGCAGAACTAATGGATGAACAGTTGTTTACTACTGACCAGTGTTACATAAATGTATATTTTGTTGATGGTTGCAAGAACCTACTATTAATTGGATGAAGCCTAAACCTCCTACAATTGACCAGTGGTTACACAAAGTTAAGCAGATATATAGGATGGAACATATGACAGCCCAGCTACGATTAAAACGCCCTGTTGTTTAAAAAGAGATGGATGTCAGTGGCTGCATATCTGGACCCAGAGTCTACATGTGGGTAGATGTACTGCTGTGTTGTATTATTACTTAAAGCAGCACTATTCAGTTTGGTGTGACAGTGGCCACACAAATAACATAGCAGCCAACGTCTTTGACTTCATTACCCAAGAGTCTCTGCAAGTAGAGATGGGCCAACCGATACCGTATCGGTATCAGGTTCCGATATGACTTAATTCACGTTTCGGACATAGAACATGACGTAACCGATCCACGTGCCGATATGACTTAATTCACGTATCGGACATAGAACATGACGTAACCGATCCACGTGCCGATATGACTTAATTCACGTATCAGACATAGAACCTGACGTAACCGATCCACGTTCTGTTAAAAAAAAGTTTTAAAAACAAAAGTCTCTGGTTTATAAATATATAATATAATCACGCCCATAATCAAACGTTTTAGCATATTATTATCATTCAATAAAACAATCCCACAATCTTATCCAGCAAACTTTTTTTCGTCGCTGCTTCTCTCACGGCTTCACAGCATGGGAAGCCTGTAGACTGAATACCAAAACGCTCGTCCAAAAACACAGTCGCCCCGGGGCAAATCCGACGGTATTCCTAACCTCAGTAACTATGCCTAACCTAACCTTATTCCTAAACGTAACCTTAGTAAAACGGTGCCAAAACCTAAACGTATTTCTAACCTTATCATCAGTAAAACAAATACAAATACAAGAATCCGCGAAAAAACAATGGGGCCATTTGTTTTGGGGCGAGTCTTCCGTTTACCTATAAACGTGCAGTGGCACCGCTGAAGAAAGTGTTTTCGTTTGGTGGAGCCGGCACAAACAAAGAAAACATTTTACAATTGAGACACCAAAAAGCAGCACAGCAATGTATGTGAAGCCAATGTCCCGAGGGGTGGACAAAGTGTTTCATCGTATATTCTGTTCCAGTAGGCTTGGCTTTGTATCATCTACAGCGAGCTGTTCCACCTTGTCTGAACGTCTTGCTGAAGACGTTTTGTGTCCTGCCCTAGCTCTGTTTGAATGTATTACTGTGCAACTTGAGAATGTTTGAAATTAGTCACTATTATCCTTGCAATAGCGAGGACATCATGTACACTGCGCTGGGAGAGAATCCCCTCGCAGTGTGTGTGCCAAGCAGCCCAAACTATCAACCGGATCGCCTTTTTCATGTTACTTGCGTTGTCTCTCAAAACCACATGTACTTTAGCCAGCGTGATCTTCCAGTTATCCAGCATCTCCTTCATTGTGGTTTTAATCAAATCACTGGTGTGTGCACACTTTCACCTGCAGCACCGCGCTGTTAAAAGCATAATTCTCCGCACTCACCCAATGTACAGGGAGACTGATTAGCGACAACGTCAGAGGACCAGATGTCAGTAGTGAAACTATATAATGAGAGACGTGGTCTCCTTGTTTACAATGGTTGCTGCTGCATTAAAACAGACCTCACCTACCTACAATATTTTATTTATTTTGTGTTTAATACAATTTTAAGAAGCAGCTATGCACATTTTAATGTATTATTTGTAGGTATTTTATTTTGGTGATAGATCATAGTCTATTTGTTTTCTACTGTTATTACACTTTAAAATATTCTGTAAAAAAAAATAAGGAGTTGCCACTTCTTTTGTATTTGCCAGTTAAGTATTTGCAGTTTGCACAGCCAGGCACTTGTTTATTTGTTAAAACAAGCCACTTGTTGCCACTTTTTTTGTATTTGCCAGTTGTATGTATTTGCACAGTAAGGCACTTGATTGATAGTTTTGTTATTTGAAGTATTTAAAAGAGTTGCCATTGCATTTTGCACTCGGTTGCACTGACTGCACTCTGTTATTTGAACTGAAGCCTATCATAAAAAATAATAAATGGCTTTAATTGAAAGGTAATGATTTTTTTTGTATTTAAAGTTTTTGCTATGTAGCCTACTGTAAGTATCAGGTATCGGGAAATTATCGGGAAATATCCAAATTAATATATCGGATCGGATCGAATTTGAAAAAACCTTTATCGGTGCATCTCTATCTGCAAGCATGTCCGGCAAGGACGCCAGTGAATGGCCAGTCTTCGCTTTGACTGGCAGTTGGTGCCTTGGCAAATGCCAGGATTAAACTCAGGATTGACTAGTAATACAGTCAAGCCCCTAGCAGGGACCCCTGAGTCTATACATTTATGGAAGGATGATTGTTACTGCTTAAACATGTAACTTTATAATTTTGTGATATATATCCTCCTATAATTTGAGAAACCTCTGTCTGTCTGTAGTGCGTGGTGAGGCCAAAAACTATTCTGCGCGGTTCTCCTCAGTGGCTGGAGCAATTGATCTGAATTTGCACACAGCCATTGCCCATTACCATGTGCACGGAACTGCGAAGTTTTTTGATTTCACCAAATCTCAGCTGTTTATTAACGTTTTGTGTAAAAGAATGTAGCCATGGTTACGGGGCTGCCCAGCTATGGGACGATCCCGGGTTGCCAGATCATGTGCGCATATCCCCCCACGGATGCGTCGACCGGGTATGGACTAGTGCTACGTATATAGTTACATAGTGCTGTTTTAAAAAACAATACTTTTTCAATGTGATGTAATTGTCTGTCAATGAATGGCAATAAAGGTAGTTTAAAAAAAAATACTACCGTGTTTATATACAAATCACCTAAATAATATTTATTCAGTCTTGGTACCTTCACCAAGTTCAAGTTCAAGTTCTGACGCTGCATGTAGTCAAGGCAGGCCTCTTGAACAGCCGTGACATCCAACACGTTCGATGCTGCCAGCAGGGCCTAGACCAAATAAAACATAATGTGTAAGCACCGATGCAGGACATAAACACTGACAATTAATAAGGTTTATGATGATAATACATTACCTGCACATTTTCCATGGAGATGGACACTGTGGAAGTGTAGGCATAGCTCAACATAGTGTTAATCATCTGAGGTTCCATATCATGGATGTGGCGCTTTTCCTGTGTGCACTCCATCATGCCAGATCTAAACATGGCCTGTGCAGGTTGAAAAGTTAAATGGTTGTTCACCAGTTAGGTCTTTCTTATTTACGTTGTGTCAACAATTGATTGATTGGATATAGCATGATGTTAGGTTAAGGTGGACAACCCTGAACAACAGCAGATCAATGAATGTGTGTATTTACCTCAAAGTATGTGCTAAATGAGGCTAGTACACCTCGATGGCAGGGGAACTCCTGTCCCCCACAGCAGAGAATCACATCACACAAGGTAGAGCTGAGTCGCAGCCTGTTGAGGCCCTCTAAGACCTTGCTTGGATGGCAGTGATCCACAAACATCTTGTATTGGTGTATACTGGTGCAAAAGAGAACAAGATGACTCGTCAATCTAGATTACATTTCAAATTAAGATGTATAATGAAACCAACTAAACAACTGTTCATATTTAATTAAAGTTCATGATATGGTCATGTGGATTGAAAACTGCATGTGAATGCATTTGTGTACTGCTGTTGTCTTCTCCACCGGGGGAGGAGACACGAGTGTGTGTGTGTGTGTGTGTGTGTGTGTGTGTGTGTGTGTGTGTGTGTGTGTGTGTGTGTGTTTCCAGAAGTATGTAAGGACACATCATGCAGGTTGGTGGTAACTGAGTACATGTACCGTTACCGTACTTAATTATTTCCGCTAATGGCATATCATACCTTACATTACATACACAAATGATGGTATAGTATCCTTGATTATTCTAGTGATTATAAACCAAAGTGAAATAAGCTTTGAAAAAGTCACATTTAATTAATGTAATTTTTTAATTAATGTCCTAGAAATGTAGTGGGGTCAATAGTACAATATTTGTCTTTGAAATGTAGTGGAGTGAGTATCCCAAAATACCCTTTTTTTTATGACCCTCAAAACATAACATTTGTCAACGCTTTTCAACATCATTTGAGAATAGCTGATCTACAAGCTCACAATGCATCACATCTTGACACGGGTTGTGAATGAAGATTGCCCCCTCCTGGACAGAATAAAACAGAAATTCAACAAGCATATGCATTTAGCCATAATCATTTCACTATGAAGGACATTATGTTTTATTTCCCAGACCCTTATCTCTTATTGTAATCACAAGTGCAAACAGCATCGAGCATGAAAAGAATGCAGTGACCCAAAAGGTGGAGAAGATGTTGGAGTCATTGAGGACAACCGAGCCAATAGAGCCAGCAGAGAAAGCCCCACGTGTGGAAGCCAAGCAGGAGTGACAGAAAGACCAAGTTGAAGGGGGCATTTGAGGAAGCGGAGGTATGTGTGGTAACTAGCACACTAGCAAACCAGTCCACGGTCAGACAGCCCAATCCAGTACTGGAGAGAACAAGTACCAAGTACAGTTTCCCATCCTGGCTGCCATGCATGCACTGCTGCAAAATTCCTCTGTGCTCCATGTACCAGTGTGGACTGGTGAGAGACTGTTCAGTGCGGCCTCCAACATTATTGATACAAAGAGGAACAGGCTAGGAGGACAGAGAGCAGAAATGCTCATCTTCACTGTAACAGAAACTGTATTCCTGTTACAGTTGCTACTTCAATGTTAGCATACTTGTTTGAAGTGAACAGATTCTTTTCTTGGTTTGCAGTGAACAGTCACAGTCATGATGATACAGACGTGTAACCACTGCTGGTATTTTATGCAAGCAAAGGAATGTTTGGCTCATCTCTAGAGATAGATAGATACTTTATTTGTCCTCGCGGAAATTAATTTTGTGCCAAGCAGCCATCAGGATACAAAAAATCACAAACACATAACATAAATACAAAATACATTGACAGATCACACAATACATTGACAGTGCTACACAGCTCCTCTCTTACAGAGAGACAACTAGAAAAGGCTACCAGTCATGATTCAAGAGGCATCACATTACATTTTATGCACAGAACTGAGATGGGGCCTGTTTGTTCAGGAGTCCTATACTTGTAGGGACAAATGATCTTGAAGCCCTAGCCTGCAACATTGGCACTGTGTACCGTCGTCCTGATGGTATTCTCTATCGTATCGAGACTATCTCTCCACCCAACATATTTCATATGTATGGGGAATGACCCCACCTCGCATAAAACGTGGATATTTCTTTAAGACACACCAGTCCTACTGGCACGCCCACTCAGCCCTATATAAAGCCCAGGTGTGCGTGATTACACTGATTTTTTTATCTCCACCGAGCAGTCTAAGACGTGGGTCTTCTGAGCAGAAGTGTAGAACAGAATCTTTTTGGAAGTTATTTTTTTTGGTGAGAACTACTTACGAGTTGGCAGCTGTTGGAATCCACTGCAAGGTGCAGTTCAGAGAGCTGGTGTTAAGTTGCTCCTCTCGGGTTGCTGTCACGGATCGTTTGTAGGCAAACAAACAAATTAAGGACCAGTGGTGTAAAGTAACGAAGTACATTTACTCAAGTACTGCAGTAAAGTACAAATTTGAGCTTGTAGATCTGCTATTTTCAAAAGATTTGTATTCATCTTATACATTGGAATACTTTTGTACTTTTACTCAAGTAAATTCGGAATATCTGACTTTTACTTGTATAGTATTTCTACGTTGCTGATTGGTACATTGAGTACTTTTACTTAAGTAAAACATTTGAGTACTTTCTCCACCACCGGTGTGGACAGTCATTATAGCCCGCTATACGACGTATTACCGGCTAGGTCGGTTCACGCGTTCGTGGCGGAGTCCCGTCAGTGGAGACACTTGACAGGGTGCGCTGGTGGTCTGTTAAACACACATAAAGCAGCCATTATAGCCCGTTATACAACGTATTACCGGCTAGGCCGGTTCACGCGTTTGTGGCGGAGTCCCGTCGGTGGAAACACTTGGCGGGGCGCGCTGGTGGTCTGTTAAAAACAAAACAAACGGGGCAGCCATTATACCCGCTATACAGCGTATTACCGGCTAGGCCGGTTCACGCGTTCGTGGCGGAGTCCCGTCAGTGGAAACACTTGGCGGGGCGCGCTGGTGGTCTGTCGAAATATATCCTGGGTGGCCATTATAGCCCGCTATACGGCGTATCACCGATCATGTCGGTTCACGCGTTCGTGGCAGAGTTCTGTCTGTGGATCTGTTCGCAGTGACACTAGACAGAACACGCTGGTCAGCCAGGGGTCCCCCGGACAGTCATTGCACGCTATACAGCGTATTGCCGACTGGGTCGGTTTACGCGGCTGTGGCGTAGTTTGCTGGTGAACCGGTCCGGTGATACCAGCGAAGAGCATCCGTACTGCCAGGGGCCGAAGCGGGGGGCACCATATATGGTGTGTTGCACGGTGGAGCCGTCCACACCTAGGTGCAATTCTGCATTGTGGGGCGCGTTCCACAACAAGGAAAGAGTTTGGAGTGCTCCAGTGAGCTTAATGTCAGAGTCTTTGTGTTGGAGCGCCTCAGTGCGGCTGCAGAGTTCAGGTGCAACCTCTTCCAGGAGAAGATAGAGACACTAGAAACTCTGCTGGAGACACAAAACAAACTGCTGGACATCGAGTTTGATATGGGCATCCATCCTAACAAATAAAATGTATATATATATATATATATATATATATGAAAAAAAATTGTCTGGAGATGGAAACAGTTGCTTCATCTTGGATTGATTTAATTGATTGAATATTTTATTAGGCGAAAATGTAAAACAGCAAAAAGCAGTTACATTTAAAATACTTTGCCTTAAAGGTCAGTTCAAAAAGTCCTTGTGGTCTTATTGTTTCCATTGAGGTCCTTGCCAGCTAGGGCTAAGCACGCCAGGTGCCTGTTGTTTAGAGGCAAGCTGTTTCCACCCCAACCCAACAGCGTATTGCTGCCAGGTTCGGCAGCTTCTGCGTTCAGGTATAATAACGCACTATACGGCGTATCGCTGACGGGGTCAGTTCACGCGACCGTGGTGTAGTTCTGTCTGTCGATCTGCCAGTGACACAGACAGGACGTGCTGGTCTGTCGAACACAAACTGGGCGGCCATTATAGCCCGTTATACGGCGTATCACCGATTGGGTCGGTTTACGCCGTCCGTGGCGGAGTTCCGTCAGTGGAGACACTGGGCGGGGCGTGCTGGTAGTCTGTCGAACACAAACGCAGCATTATACCCGCGGCCATTATAGCCCGCTTTACGGCGTATTACCAATTGGGTCGGCTTACGCGTCCGTGGCGGGTCTGCCAGGGGTCCCCTGAATCAGTCATTGCACGCTATACAGCGTATTGCCGACCGGGTCGGTTTACGCGGCTGTGGCGTAGTTCGCTGGAGAACCGTGTTCGGTGATACCAGCGGAGGGCATTCGTACTGTCAGGGGCGAGCGGAGCGCACCATACAGTATATGGTGTGTTGCACGGCGGGGCCGTCTACACACCTAGGTGTAATTCTACGTGGTAGAATCCGGTCATCGGTGTGAAGCCACGGAGTAAGCTCCTTGCTCATCCCGAGAATGCACAGAGCCATGGCTATCCGGACGCAGCTAGCCAACACAGAGGCTATTCCGTCACTGTATCAGCGCCCGCTTACACGGCGCTTGCGTGACCATAATAGCCCTGACCTTTATTGAGGAGCTGCAGCAACTGGCTCGCAGGCTCCCCAGGCTGTTTGAGGAACAGGCAGGGTATGGCTGCTCTCCGGCCGGTGAGGCGCCATCGGTGGCGGCCCTAGTCCAAGCTGCGGCAGGAGGACCGAGCTTGTCCGATGAAGCGGCCTATTGAGCCATCGGCCATGTTAGGCCAAGAGGCCAGTGCCCGGCTACAACGAGCTAAGGAGCCTCGTGGATGTGCACGGGAGGTGATGGCAGAAATGCTCCGGCAGGGCTGTGAGCAGCTTGCCTAAGCAATAGAGTACTTTCTCCACCACTGGTGTGGACAGTCATTATAGCCTGCTTTACGGCGTATCACCGATTGTGTCGGTTTACGCGTCCGTGGCGGAGTCCCGTCAGTGGAAACACTGGGCGGGGCGTGCTGGTGGTCTGTCGAACACAACCTGGGCGGCCATTATAGCCCGCTATACGGCGTATCACCGATTGGGTCGGTTTACGCGTCCGTGGCGGAGTTCTGTCTGTGGATCTGGTCTCAGTGACGCAAGACAGAACGCGCTGGGTCTGCCAGGGGTCCCCTGAATCAGTCATTGCACGCTATACAGCGTATCGCCGACTGGGTCAGTTTACGCGGCTGTGGCGTAGTTCGCTGGAGAACCGGGTTTGGTGATTCCAGCGGAGCACATCCATACTGTCAGGGACGAGCGGAGCGCAACATATATGGTGTGTTGCCGTTTCCACTCCAGCCCAACAGACTAAACGTCCGAGGGCGGCAGAGCTGTGAGAGCCAAGCTCAGGCTATGGCTCCCCCTCTTTACCTGCCCTGCCTGGTTTGGACAGGTCTGTAGAGATGGATTTTGTTTATGAGAAGACTACGAGTGTTGGCAGCCTATTTAACCAACTGCTGTATGCAGTTCAGAGAGCTGGCGTTGTGTCGCCCCTCTTGGGGTTGCTGTTGCGGCTCGTTTATAGGTAGAACAAACAAAAGGAGAGCAAAAGTAGCCCCCCGCATGTTACAAGGTGCTTGGACGCAGTCCTGGGACCTTGGCGTCGGGAGAGCCTCCGCATCCAAAATTGGATGACCGGCTGGTGCGTGCTTGCTCAGAGGAGCAGTGCCACAACGATGTGGCCAGGCTCCGGCGGCACTTTGGGCACTTAGGCCGGCGCCTCGGACAAGAGAGTTTGCAGGCGTCATCGCTCACAGTCGAGGATCCTCGGCATGGGTTAAAGGCCAAAGCAGGGACTTTGTCCCTTGCTCCAGTGGGACGGGCCACCCTCAGGGCTCGTCCAGATTTTCAGTTGAGGGCCAGGTTGACCTGGAGGCTGTGCCTATGCCCTTTGGGGCTGATGGCAGCCACGGCACACATTGTGCCCCCGGCTTTCCTGAACATGCGGCCAGTGCATTCCTTGTCATTTACAGTCATGCACCATACGGGCGTATTGCTGGCGGGGTCAGCTAACGCGTTCGGGTATGTAGTTCCGTCAGTGCAGTGACACAGTGGAGCATGCAGAGACTGTCAGGGGTGAGCAGAACGCACCATACGGGTGTGCTACGGCATGCCCAGTTACGCACCTAAATGTAGTTCTGCATGGCGGAAGCCGGCGTGGTCGTGTGAGCCACGGAGTGAGCTCCCTCCTCATCCCAAGATAATTGTGTCGCTGCGCTGGGGATCGGCCAGTGACACGGCGGTCCCAAACAAGGGCAACATGTAAATTACCCAGTTGCCGAAGGGGGCTCGTGGCCCTCTCACGGTAGGCCAGCAGTCCCCCCACAGGAGGTGGTACCGTCTGCCTTCAGTGCCTTGCAGCATGGGTCATCTGAGCCTGTGAACACTTGGGCTGCAATGGCTTCTCTCGAGGCAGCATTCTTGCCGTTAACTTTCTCAGCTACAAGAATGTCCCTGTCGTGCATGAGGGATGCTGCCGCTTCCTACATGGCAATGCTTGGGTGGTGCTGGTGTCAATCCCTGCATTCCACCCTATGGCCTGATCAGAGTACGAGTCAGTCTATTGAACTGCACCCTTCCCACCCCCCTCAGGGCAGTGAAGCAGGGCTACAGTCACTGTTGGGCCCTGTCAGGGCCTTGAAAGTGTGTATGGACCTAACTGCCTTGGGCAGATGGTCTCCAAGGCTGGGCTCCCTCAATGGGTTGAGAAACAATCCAGCAGGCGTATAGGTGGGCAGGCAGACCAGCCCCAACAGGAATGTGTGCACATTCCACACAGGGCCTCGCTGCCTCATGGGCTTCTGGCGAGGTGCCCCTCTACCTGAGATCTGTGTGACGGCTCCTGTTTGACGCCGTCCGCATTTATCAGTTTCTACTGCATGGGTGTGGTAGCCAGCACCCCTATCACTGAGTGCGTGCTGGGCTCCGCAGCAGGACATGGCCTTCACCAGTCGTATCTGCAAGGATAATTGTGGAGTTGCAAGCTCTGTCAGTCCATGAGGAGCTTTGCAGGTCTAGGCCCAGATGATAAAGGAGCAGTGTTACGCCCCAACCTGGCCTTTCTCCCCAAAGTTATCTCAGAGGCATATCCCAATCTGGTGTTTGAGCTCTGTCCTCTCTTTGACATGCAGACAGATGGAGTACAAAGACAGAGTCGGTTCCCACTCTGCCCTGTTAGAGCTTAGTGTCGTACGTCAGGGCCACACAGGCCCACAGAGTAACAGACCAGCTCTTCGGGTGCTGAAGCAGGAGTGCTTGGACCACTGGCAAAGGCTAGGCTGTCCCGCTGGATCACAGAAATGATCCAGCAGGCATACAGGCGGGCAGGAGTACCAGTGCCGCCTAGGTGCGGGCACACTCCACCCGTGGGACGGCGGCCTCCTGGGTGCTGTGGAATGGTGCGTCTCTGACGGAGATCCGCACAGCAGCAACATGGTCGACTCCGTCTACATTCACCCGGTTCTACCGACTGAGCGTGGCTGTATCCGCTCCCTTTGGGGAGTCGGTCTTATGCGCTACTCAGCGGGTCACCTTCACCAGTTGAGTCTGCCTTGCGTCTGGCAGGCTGGCTTGAGCGGCCCGTCTCCCCTGTGGTCACCGGCCGTGGTGGCTTGCGGGGCCAGGCTCTGGGCAGCGTCTTGCGCCCAGGCATTTAGCGGCGGATGGCGTCTGGCTGTCCAGCCGCCCCAGGGGTTGTAAATATTTTACATTGTGCAATAATTGTAAACATTTTAAATCGAACATACTTGTAAACACAATTGTACATTTTAATTACAGTATGTGTCGGAGCCCACTGGCGTTGGCTCTGGGGGTCTGGGACTGCTTCGCTTCCTCACGAGGTGTCTTACAGAGTTCCCCATACGTATACAATATGTTGGGTGGAGAGATAGTCTCGATACGATAGAGAACGTTCGGTTACGTTGTAACCTTTGTTCTCTGAGTGAAGAGACTATCTCTCCACCTCGATGTCGCTCGTCAGCGGTGTCGATCAAAGTAAAACCAGTGTAATCACGCACACCTGGGCCTTATATAGGGCTGGGTGGGCGTGCCAGTAGGACTGGTGTGTCTTAAAGAAATATCCACGTTTTATGCGAGGTGGGGTCATTCCCCATACATATGAAATATGTTGGGTGGAGAGATAGTCTCTTCACTCAGAGAACAAAGGTTACAACGTAACCGAACGGTATTGACTGTATAACGGGTGCGTTCTATCCCTAGCAATAGCTCTCCCCTTGCTAAGCACCCGGGTCTTTTGTACCCGGGTACATTGCTGCCATGCTCTCATGTCGTACCCCAGCTATCTTGCTGGATACATTGATGATTTTATGGAGTTTGTTCTTATTAAACAATGATAATGAGCCATACCAGGAAACAAAACAGAAAGTCAGTGCACTCTCCACGAAGGATCGATGGAAGAGTACCATTACACTTTTTCCCACATCATACTGTCTCAGTCTGCACATAAAATGCAGCCTCTGCTGACCTTTCTTATAGATGGCATCAGTGTTGGAATTCCATGTCAGCTTGGAATCAATCGTTGTACCCAAATACTTGTATTCCTCAACAGTCGCCACCCCATCCCCATCAATAACTATTTGCTGGTGTGCATCATGAGCACTAGTTCTAAAATCAAATATAACCTCCTTAGTTTTCTTAATATTCAACTGAAGGAAGTTACTTGCACCAACCTGCAAACTCATCCACTGTTCTTCGGTAGCTTATCTCATCATTCTCAATCAGACCAACAATAGCTGTGTCGTCGGCAAATTTAACAATACAGGTGTTATCTGAGTCACTCCTACAGTCGCTTGTGTACAGAGTGAACAATACCGGTGAGATCACGCTCACTTGCGGAGCCCCCGTGTTGGTTGTAATAGGGAGAGATATTGCTTTATTCACCCTGACATGTTGTACCGATCAGTCAGGAAGGACTCCACCCATCTGATGATATCAGATGGGTCAAAAGGTCTGTATTACAGAGGTCTGTCTCTAGCCTGATTAGCAGCCTGAAGCTGAGTGGAGCTTCAGTCTGAAATTGGCTGCAATGTCCGCGATTACCAGGGGGAGGGGATTCAAATTGCCCTAAACCAATCACAAGAGATCCACGGATCCGCCTACATCTGACGTCATCGCACAGCTTGTTTTAGCAGATATTCGCTGTTTGGCTTGTCGTTAAACCACCCCCACCTCCGACTCTGATTTGACAGGTTTTTCTTCGACCGTGAAAAGCCATAGGCTCACATTATGACACCAGACCAAGAGGAGCTCACTCAGAGAGTGGGCGGGGTCTATGGTCTGGAACCAGGCTAGTCTGTCTTACTACAGGGGCCACAAATCCTTGTGTGATAGTTTTTAAAAAAAAAAAATTTACATTAACCACTTGAACCCTAGCATCCCTTTTCTGAGGGGAACATTGGCCCGAAAATAGCCAATCTACAAGCGCACAACGCGTCGCACTGCGGTGTGCTGTGAGCTTGTAGATCAGCCATTATCTATGAAATCTAAGAAAAGTTTAATCTTCAACACAGTTTTATACAATATGCAGTGGGGGTCCCTGCTTCATCTCTCTCCAAGTTAAGGGGTCCTTGGCCAGAAAAAACATCTGTACTAGACGATATGGTGCCACAGTCACATTCCTAAACCCATGTTATGGAGTCCTATCAACAAGGGATGGATTGTCAGAGAAGAAGAGTCATCGAAGGAGTCCTAACCCTAAATACATTAGAAAATATCAGAACTACAAGCTCACAATGCATCACGACACAAAACGTTGTGGGCTTGTCTGTTCAGATCGAGGTCCCTCGACAAATACATATTAATTTGGGGGTCCTTGGCATGAAAACGTTTTAGAACCACTGCTATAGGATACCAGGTAAACAATGAGACTAGCATCTGTCTAACCATTCCATCTAAAAAACATGTAGGCCTACATTTAATACTATAAGATACCAGCAGGTAAACAAGGGATCTAGCAATCTACTGTAAGCTCACTAGCAGACAGCATACATACAGGGTGTGTGCACATATATGTCATCTGTATATTAGCCTATGTGTGAGACCAAAGCCAACACTTGACAACTTCATGGATACTGTACAGACAGTGACATCAATAAATCAAATGAAACAGATATACCATCATGATTTGTGTGCATGGGGTTCTCATCTTAAACAAGCTGCGTGCTTAACTGAGTCTTCCAGTTTAGTAGACCTTGTATTGTGAATTTTGTACTTCCATGTACTGTGATTCTCATGTCTTACTAAATAAAAGTACATCAATCAATCAAACCAGCAATAGACATCAAATCATATCAACTGATGTTTTATGGAGGAATCACGCACAATGCTGTACCGCCAATATGTACGTAATTCATGTAAAGATCTTTGAAAGGATTAAAACAACATGTTCAAACAGATAGCATCATCCAGTGGTGGAAAAGGTACTCAAATGTGTTACTTAAAGGTAGGGTATTAGTGATATGTGTTTGTTAAAACAAAACGTTTTTTGTTAAAAGGTTAAAGCACTATATTATGATAGTAATCATTGTTATAGAGTGTTTGTTCAGTAACAGGAGTCTCCTTGTCTCTCCATCTCTTTAATGAACAGAAAATACATGTTCGGATAGGTGACAAAATCTCAGCCAATCAGGAGAGAGTACCCATTTATCATTTTATTTATTTTTTACAGTGTTCCAGTTCCTATTTTGTCTGCTCATTTCTTTGTGTCATCACTTCCAATTTCACTTGTTTAATCTGTATCCTGACAGTTCTCTATCCTGATTGGATACAATTGGTATCCAGACCTGAAAATGCATTTTCTGTTAAGAGCTGGAGTGACATGGAGACGCCTTTTACTGAACAAACACTCTATAGTAATGAGTACTATCAGAATATAGAGCTATTTAACACTTATTTTAACCGAAGAAAATCACTTACCCTACCTTTAAGTAAAAGTATCAATACCGCAATGTAGAAATACTTAATAGTTACAAGTAAAAGTCTGGAATTCAAAATGTAGCCTACTTGAGTAAAAGAACAAAAGTATTGGTATCAAAATGTACTGAAAGTACCAAAAGTAGAAAGTACTCATTATGAAGAATAATATAGAAAACTTGGGACCATGTATCACAAGTTTTCATTTTGAAAAGATCTACAAGCTCAATTGTGAGCTTGTCATGATCGTCATGGATGAACTTCAACATAGTGTTACTTTGCTCTTTTTCCCTTTTAGGCCCGTACATCTACATTAACGTTCACATTTCAAATATAAAGTGCTCACCTCATGACCACGGATGTTACAATTATGTACGGGCCCTCAGAAGTACCCGTATATGCCGTATTGTTCAATGAAAAGTAATGTAATCCGATCGGTGGCCATTTTCCTCATAGAAACATACTGTATCAGAGTGCAGTACACCTCCCAACCGATAGGGGCACGTAGTTGAAAGCATATGGAGGAAATGCGGAGAAAATGTCCACCAATCGGATTAAAATGCTTTTTATTTAACAATACGGAATAAACGGGTACTTCTGATGACCCGTACATAGTTGTAACATCCATGGCCATGAGGTAAGCACTTGTACGGACCAAAAAGGGAGAAAGTACAAACACTATATTGAAGTTCATACATGACTGTCATTGTCAGGGCTACGACACCACACACCACTACTGACCAGTGGTGTAAAGTAACTAAGTATATTTACTCAAGTACAGTACTTATAAGTGCAGTTTGGAGGTATATATTACTTTACTGGAGTATTTCCGATTTTCCATACTTTTACTTCTACTCCACTACATCTCAGAGGCAAACATACCATACCTTTACTCCACTACAATTATTTGAAAACTTTAGTTACTAGTTACTTTAAAGATGTTGAGTATTATTACAAAACTTACATTACCCACTTCAGCCATGAGTTGCGATGCGATGCATTGTGAGCTTGTAGATCTGCTATTTTCAAAAGATTTTGTATACATTTGAAAACTTGTGAAACGGGACCTGCATAATGAGTACTTTTAATTTGGTACTTTAAGTACATTTTGATACCAATACTTTTGTACTTTTACTCAAGTACATTTTGAATTCCGGACTTTTAATTGTAACAGTATTTCTACATTGCAGTATTGATACTTTTACTTAAGTAAAACATTTGAGTACTTCTTCCACCACTGCACAACACCCTATACACACAACTCTTAATCACATATTGTCAAACAACAATACTAACAGTAAAGTGACACAACTTTATGACTTTAGTCAAACAAACAGGATAAAGAATATACAAGTTACTTACTGGTGAAAGACAAAGATTAGTGCTTGCTGACAAAAACTGACAAGGAAGTGAATGTGCAGCAGACACAGGTGCAATCAATGTAGTCATCACATTCAAAGGTAGAGCCTTTAAGATCCCCTGACCCTTTTCAGTGGTCATGTTGTTGTCTGGCTTTTGTGTGAACATTAGATTAACTGAAAACACACCTCCCTGCTTCTGGTGACTGATATTGTCCTTCTAATGTGTGATAGTGCCTGGTTTATTATTATAACATATCATTTATTTTTAACCAGCTTTTTGTTTTAATGAAACAATTAATAAAAAAATATAATAAAACCTTGTTACATGATCTCAAGAGTACATGAGAGTAAAATGTATCAACATTGTAGCAACAATAAGAGCAAAAACAAAATAAACAATTAAGAGTAGGGTATAAATAAATATTTAAGCATTCACACACTGAGGTGCTTCACTATGAAAAATGTACACTATTTTTTGACAATGACCCCAAAATGCATGTCAAATGTTGGACTATACCGGAAGTTACGAATGTAACTATGGTTCTGTGAATTCCTGGATGACTGCCAGTAGGCAGTTACAGTAGTGAATAATGCCTCTCGCGCTCCGCGCAGGTCGAGTATTTATATAAAAAAAGTCATGTGACGCGTAGGCTACCTGTGCGTCCGCCGTCCCGGCTACATAAGCACATGATAGCCTGCGCGCGGCCTCTAAGAATCTTCTCGCCCTGAAAGATTCCGAGTGACCAGTATTACTGGCAGTCATCCAGGAATTCACAGAACCATAGTTACATTCGTAACTTCCGTTCTGTTTCATTCCCTCCTGACTGCCAGTAGGCAGTTACAGTAGTGGATGACTTATACCACAAGTGTCACGAGGAATTGCACCCACCTCCTAGTCTGCCGTAGCAGCCAGCGGCAGGATAGCTGACGCCAGTGAGGATCCAGAGGCCACGTCAAGGCGATAGAACCTCGAGAATGTGCAAGGCGCTGTCCAAGATGCCGCCGCACAGACGTCCGTCAGTGACACCCCCTTCATCGCCGCCCAGGACGTGGCTACGCCCCTGGTAGAATGGCAGATGACATTTGAAGGGGCAGGTTTACCGGCTACTTCATAAGCCTTTTTAATTGTGTCAACTACCCAGTGGGATAGCCGCTGTTTAGACAGTGCACATCCCCTATTCTTTCCGCCGTAGCAGACAAATAGCTGCTCTGAGCTTCTAATACTCTGCGTTGCCTGAATATACAGTCGCAACGCACGGACTGGACACAGTAAGTGGGCCCTTTCCTCCACCCCGGATGTAAACGGGGGAGGATGGAATGCCGCCAACTCTATGGCCTGATTAGTATGATTGGGGGGCAATACTTTAGGTAGGAATGAGACATTCGGCCAAAGTGTAACCCCAGAGTCGTTCGCCTTCCAATGAAGGCATACTGGACTAATAGAAAGTGCGTGGAGCTCACTCACACGCTTGGCTGTCGTGGCTGCTAACAGAAACGCAGTCTTAATGGATAAAGAGCTCAAGGACGACCCCGCCATAGGCTCAAAGGGCGCCCGGCTCAATGCCTGCAGGACCAGAGGCAGGTCCCAAGTTGCAGCACGCCCCACCCTAGGGGGGCGTAACCTCTTGGCACCACGCAGAAACTGTGTCACCCAGTAATGCGCACCAACTGACCTGCCATCAATATGGCTATGATTAAAGGATATAGCGGCCGTGTGTACCCTCAACGTGGAGGCCGCACGGCCGGCATCAAGTAGACACTGTAAATAATGTAATACATGTTGTACAGGGCAAGAGACTGGGTCTAGACCCCTGTCGCTGCACCATGATGAGAACGCAGCCCAGCAATTAGAGTACACCAACCTTGTGGAAGGGGCTCTTGCATTCCGCAAAGTCTCACATATTGAGGGGTCAAGCACACTCAAGAGTGACTGATCCCTCTCAATGGCCATACCCAAAGCTGAAGGAGGCTCGGTGATGGATGCCATACCTTCCCGTCCAGCTGGGACAGGAGGTCCATCCTCACTGGAAGCTGCCAAGGATCCCCGTCCAATAGACTGAGGAGCGTTGAATACCATATTCTCGAGGGCCACTTGGGGGCCACCATGAGA
Organism: Gymnoscopelus braueri; assembly: GCF_963280865.1. Lineage (NCBI taxonomy): Eukaryota > Metazoa > Chordata > Actinopteri > Myctophiformes > Myctophidae > Gymnoscopelus > Gymnoscopelus braueri. The sequence continues at coordinate 56,455,881 of NC_137612.1, forward strand.
ACTCTGTGATCTGACAATCTCACCCTGTGAAGCACAGGCAACAACAGGGGGATCGGAGGAAACGCATACAGGAGCGCCCTCGGCCAGATGTTGGCGAGAGCGTCCATCCCAAGCGGGGCACTGGACTCTGCCAGGCTGAACCACAGAGGACAATGAGTTGTGCCCTTTGAGGCAAACAGATCTACACGGGCTACCCCGTACCGATCCCAAATCAACTGTACCACCTGGGGGTGCAATCTCCACTCCCCAGAGGGCAGTCTCTGACGAGACAGATAATCTGCCACAGAGTTTACTCTGCCTGGCAGGTGCATTGCCCTCATCGAGGAAAATAGAGGATAAGCCCATGTCCACAGTCGCTGGGCTTCCCTCAGGGACTCCAGAGACCTGGTCCCTCCTAGATGGTTGACATGAAACACCACTGAGGTGCTGTCTGTCCGAATGAGCAAATGCTTCCCCCTGAGAAAGGGTAAGAAGTGCTTCAGCGCCAAGGAAACAGTCCGGAGTTCTAGCACATTGATATGGCGTCCTCTCCACCGAGAGCACCATACCCCCTGGACTGACCTCTTCTGCCATACCGCGCCCCAACCTTGAAGCGAGGCATCTGTTGTCACTACCTCTCGTCTCGCCGGGACTGAGCCGAGAGGAACCCCATGCAGCAGGAATGCATTGTCCCGCCACCGGCGGAGATAACCAAGGCACCTGCGAGTGACTTTGACCTTGACCCCCCTGTGTAGGCAGGGGTCCATGCGAAGGCCATTGAACCACCTCTGTAGTGGGCGTAGATGTAACAGCCCCAGAGGAGTGATCGCTGAGACTGAGGTCAGCATGCCAAGCAGTCTGAGCCATGTTAGGACAGTCAACATTGCCCCCAGGCGGAAAGACCGCAGGAGGTTGTGTATCTTCTCTACCCTCTGTGTAGTCGGTCGTGCCTGCATCGATACCGATGCTAGGGACATGCCGATGAAGGTGGTCTGTTGTGTCGGAACCAACGAGCTCTTCTCGAGGTTCACCGACATGCCCAGTGCCTCGATGTGAGCGAGGGCCCTGGATGTCACCTGTTCCGCCTCCCTGAAAGAGGGGGCACAGATGAGCCAATCGTCGAGGTAGGGAAGTATCTTCACTCCTGACAGGCATAGCGATGTTAAGGCTGCCCTCATACACCTTGTGAAGATGCGGGGAGCTAGAGACAGGCCGAACGGCCGAACGGCAGACTGGTAGACTTGGCCTTGAAAGGCAAGGCGGAGGTATTTTCTGTGCTCTGGGTGTATAGGCACATGAAAATACGCGTCCCTCAGATCTATTGAGGTGAACCACTCCCCCTGTGTGATCGTCTGCAGGACGTCGACTGTGCGAAGCATCCGAAACGGAAGGACCTTGAGGTACACGTTCAACCTTCTTAGGTCTAGTATAGGCCTGAGAGACCCGTCTTTCTTTGGGATGAGAAAGTAAGTTGAGTAGAACCCCTCGTTATGTGAACGTGGGTGAACTACTGTTATGGCTCGTTTGTCCAAGAGCTTGGCCACCTCTTGGGCCAAACACTGGGCCTTCACGGGGTCTGTGACCGAGGTCACCCTGACCCCTGAAGGTGGTGGGGGTCGGTGGCGGAACTGCAACCTGTAACCTTGAGACATTGTTGTCAAGACCCATGCCAAGGATCCTTTGGCATGGTCTGCCCAATAATTCAGGTGCTGCTGTGAAAATCTTCCCGCCGCCGGCCCCCGACCCTCAGGCTGTGCCTGGAGGGTTATTTGGGGGCTTGGGGGGGCGCTGGTTATGCCATTGCCCACGCTGGGGCTGGCGAGGTGGGCGCCGCCCACCTCTGGACTGATGTTGCCATCTGCCTGCAGATAGAGGGTCTTAGAGGGTCGAACGGGGGGGGGCCATCATGCCTCTACCCCGTTGACCCCAGGCTTCTGAAGCCTGTCGTGACTGCCGCCTACGTTCTAGTGCTTTGTCTGCCTCTGGCCCAAACAACTGGCCCGGCACAACAGGGAGCTTCCGTAGCGCCTTTCTGCATTCGTCAGACATAGGCGCCTGAGCAAGCCACACCTGACGTCGTGTCACGACCAGGGTGGACATCTAACGGCCAAGTTCACTTGACATTAAGCCGAAGGTCTCAAGAGCCACATCGTTAATGTCGCCCAACTCACTCCCTGGTTGCCCGCTCTCTAAGATCTTGGACTGGGCGAGGAGGAGCACAGAGAGAGAGTTTCCCATACGGGCCATGCAGGCAGCGGAATCATATGCCTTCGACAGAAGGCCATCAGTGACCCGGCACTGCGAGCTGGGACAGCGGGCTGCGTTCTTCAGAGCCTCATCCGGAGGGAGAACCAGCGCCGCAATGCACTGGTCCACAGGAGGTATGTGAACCAGTCCATGTTTTTCTGCCTCACTCATGGAGGCCAGGGCTCTTGCATCCTTGCCTCGGTGGGCAGGTGCGCCTGGATCAGCCCAACACTGCTTCAGCTGACTTACGTAGTGAGGCGAGGGTGGGACAGCAAAGGGTGGAGCCGCAGCAACCCGTCGGAAGAACGGGTTACAACCTGAGCGGCCGGTGGCTCATCCAAACCGACCTTAGCCAGGGCAGCACGCAGCGTTGCACGCAACGCGCAGGGCCCATCTCCTAGCTCAGTGCTTCCCGAGCTCCTGCGGGAAGTCTCTGAGCCATCCTCAGCCTGCACACTCCCAGGCTGGGGAGTACCCTGAGACCCCCGTTCGGGGGAAGGGTCGTACCTGGGGCTATAACCCCCGTCATGGAACTCAGAGTCTGAAGCTCTAGTTGACAGGACGTCAGCATTCGATTCCCAGGCCGCCTGGCGTGGGGGAGGTGCTAGAGGCAGGCGAGGCGGTGGCTGCACCATTGCCTTAAGGCGCTCTATTTCAGCTCGCAAATCGTCCATTTCATGGCGATATGGAGCCTTGTCAGCCCCCGCCGACCTCTTCGGGGCAGGGTGACCGCGCTCGCCATGAGACCCGTGTTTGCGCTTCGCCTTCCCACCGGAAGGGACCCAAGAGGGTGGAAGGTGTCCCCTGTAAAGGAGGTTCTCCACCCCCTGCAGCCTGGCCTCTCTCACAGAGAGTGGCAGGATGCTACAATTCATGCATGCCTGGTCAGTCAGAGCTTCCTTGAGATGACCGATACCCAAGCATGATGGACACAATTCATGGCCGTCCTCGACCTGAAGGTGAACCTTACAGGACGAACACTCCATATCGAGTCAGTTGTGTAGCCAGGCAATACCAACGAGAGCTGTACAATTACCGAACGCGTTAGTAACCTCCAGCAACAATCACAAAGTGTAGCTAATCAGTCAGGCTAAAGTAGCTTGCTGTTAGCTCATCAGGCTAGGAAATCTGAACACTAACCAGAACGTCCAGCAGATTTGATATTCACCTTCAACAGTTTAGAACAGCTTAAATGTCAATCAGGTGTTTAACCAGGCAATCGTAGCGAGAACTGTGCAGCCACAGTACGCGTCAGGAACTTCCAGTAACTTTTAATTAATTGATTATTATTATTATTTTCAATCAATTTAATTTTTCAAATTAATTTAACTTTTTAATTAATTTAACCTTTAATTAATCAAACAAGCTATTATAGCCAGGTAAATCAGGCGAGTGCTGTGGGCAGCCCACAGCACGCGACCGACACCCAGTGTGGAGGATCACTCTCACAACACTCTGTGTAAGACAGTGTGTGTGTAGCTGGTGAACGAGCCACGCTCGAAAATCCTCCCGATAGATAAAGAAAAGAGAGGAGGAGATAGTTTGACAACCACAGCCTTAAGAGGGCAATAAATTGCGCTCTCGACAACTGTCACAGGCAGGATGTCAACCCACCAAACAACACGTAGTGTCTTTCTCTCTTTGGACCTGCAAAACAAAGAACCGATGCACGGATTCTTCAGAGCAATACTTACCCGCGATGCACGCCAGGTAGCGAGAAGTTCAAAGAGGCCGCGCGCAGGCTATCATGTGCTTATGTAGCCGGGACGGCGGACGCACAGGTAGCCTACGCGTCACATGACTTTTTTTATATAAATACTCGACCTGCGCGGAGCGCGAGAGGCATTATTCACTACTGTAACTGCCTACTGGCAGTCAGGAGGGAATGAAACAGAACTACAAACAGACAAAGCCTCACGCCCCCCTGTGATCTTTGGAATCACTGCCTGTCATTGCTGCCAAACATGATTTAACCAGGTACTGACTGTAGGCTCTGAATACTGTGTCATATTTCAGTCCTCAGTATTATTATAAAAAACTTTCTTAATGTCTGTCTCTTTATAAAGACAGTTGTAACTGGACTGATGGCTTTCATTACATCTGTATAAACCATTAGCAATACATTTATTATAAAGATTTTAAGAGTACAATAATATGACATCAATATGTAATCAATAATGTGTGTAGAATGAGCAATAGCGTTCAATCAGACCCACACACACTTTGACCTTAACCTATAAAATAGGCTAAAGGACCTATTGTCCGTCCCTATGTACCCTGTTCGGCTTCTAAAATGCCTCCATCTTAGAGGCAACCAGCAGTTGCTCTTATCAGCAGCCAATGAGAGGACAGTGAGCGCACCGTGGGGATCGGATGGTTGATGTTGCAACATAGAGACGCACAACGTGCTGCTGATGCATGGAGTGTGTCAGAGCGCACCGCGCATTATGTAGGAGATCAATGTTTATTTATGCAGTTAAGACAATGGAATACATAGGCCTATTGGTTCATCTGGGGAACTGTTAAGGGCTCTATAGGCTATCCGCTCATATATGGCCATCTTTAATTATTTATAAAGAACACACTTGGTACTTGGTTCTATTTTAATAGCAACAATAAATTACAATACATACATATGCCATGTGTGATGGAAGTTACTTAATCGATAGCCAGTCCAGTTGCTGTTACCAAGTGCCTTGTTTCCTCCAAGATTGAAGACAGATTTGTGTTGTTGCTTTTTTACATTGCTACTCTTTCCTGTCAGAGGTTCCTGTGAGTTTCTTATCAGTCTAAGAAGTGAAATGTCACCACAAGTTGAAAATACATGTATTGCTCTCCCAAACCAATTGCACCTGTGTGCTGTTCAGTGGCTGCCCACAGGAGGATGGGTCGAATGCAGAAGAGAATTTACCCACAGGAATAAATGAAACTGAACTTTTTTACCCAGTTCATATGCACATGGACTGACAGAGCTACAAAGAGTCCACTGTGGAGGTCTTATGGGGACCAAGTCAACAGACAAATAGATTGATAGTTAAGTCTGTCTGTTTTCGATGAGACAGACGGACACAACCTGGGATCATACAGTGAGAGCAGATTTCATTCTAGCCAGAGCCATTGAAAGAAAGTGTTGTGTCAATGTGGGAGAGAGTGTTTGTAAATGTTGGTCGCCCAATGGCAAGCGTTACTTCCACATTCTTTTTGTTATTAACAATTTCCAAATCAACTGTAGGTTAGTTTGGGCAATAAAGTATTGAATATTATATGAATAATCTTAATTTACATGATCCACCATTGCTGTATGGAAAGAAGTGAGATGATGCAACTCTTTATATCTCAATGACTCTGATTCTATATACACTTTCAGGTAGATGCCAAACATTGCAGCTGATCAACAAACAGCTGATCTACAAGCTGACACATTGTGAGCTTGTATATCCAATCCAATCCAATCCACTTTATTTATAGAGCACATTTAAAACAACAGTGTTGAACCAAAGTGCTGTATACTCAGTAAAATACAAAAATAAACAAGAGAACACACACAATAAACAAGACACCATTTGACACAATGCCTGGAGGAAGCAGCAGCTTATCAATCTGAATTTTCAAACGCCAAAGAGAACAAGTGAGTTTTCAAACGTGATTTAAACACAGGCAGGGCTCGTTCCACAGTGTGGGCGCTATGGAGGAAAATGATCTATCTCCCCGTGTTTTCAACTTTGTTGCTGGGACCTTAAGGAGTGACTGGTCAGTAGACCTCAAGACCCTTATAGCGTTATCGGCTATTTTCGCTATTCGTCATAAAACTACTATAGAGCTTAAGTGGTTAACAGGCTGATCTAATAGCTGTGATGATAACCTTGGTTTGAGTGAATGTGACCTCTATATCAAGAAAGTCTTGATCAAAGGCTGGCTTGTCATGTTCTGGGTTATAACGTTATATGCCACGTTCCCTGGCCTTTCATATGTCATGTTCTGGTATATATTATATGGAATGGGTTGAGTCCAGAAACACCTCAGGTAGTAGTTATCTGTCTTTTGTACTTTGTTTTGGCCTCCATGTTACCAGACACATTACAATTACACAACATAAAACCAGTGACAATTCACCTAGGTTGAAATCATCCCACCACACTCAATACATTTTGTACAATGTTAAAAGGTTTCATGTCTCATATTTTGAACCAGGTCTAAATTGGTGTAATGTGTCATTAAAACAAACATTAAGTAGTATACTGTAGGCCCATGACCAATTTGGTTGACAAACATGATGTAAACGACACAGATGCACAGTATGTAAACCCTTGCCATTCACAAAGATATGATTGTCTGCTTTAATTAAAATGTATTTTGTACTGATAAATATCAAATCTCTGACACTGTGTGCTTAACTTTAAATCTAGACTCTCCCTATCAAGACATGGGACGGGCTGGTGAGCAGTCCAGGTTATGCCGAGGGTGAGGACTTTTTGTGTTGCCATCGCTTGCTGTCACTGATCAGGAGAAGCAGCAGGTTGAGGAAGCCACAGTCGGCCAGGCAATTGTGCATTATGGTAACAATGCAATACTAAACTGCTTGAATTCTCAGAAACTTTGAAAATAAACTAGAGAGTCAGTTTTGTTTCAACTCTGTCAGATGGACCTGGGCAATATGCGGGCCGTGGGCCAGAATCGACCTTCATGATGGTTCTGCCTGGCCTGGGACAAACCACACCACCAATGTATAAAAGAAAACCACAAATGTTTCTGGCTTCCCCTTGAGGAAGGTAATTACTTCACTTAAAGCACCCAATGACCACTTATAGGGGACTTCAGGGCCGGACTGGGACCAAAATTCAGCCCTGGCATTTTGGTCCGGACCGGCCCACCACCCCCCGGGCCGTTTTGGGGGGGGGGGGGGGGGGGGGGGGAGCGTTTCACTGTTTCAGCCCAGCCCAGCCCTGCACATGAACTCTGCAGCCGCACTGAGGCCCCTGCTGGAAAGCATCTCAGCCCAAACATTAACTTAACTAATAATTGGGCCACGCGACCCTGAAATGACCGTAATAATCCTAAAACGGGAGCGAACATTTTTTTGGGTGGCCCAGTGGCCCACTGGCCCGCGGCCCAAATGCCCGGTACGCCAAATGGCCAGTCCACCCCTGGGGGACTTAATCACACAATAATGCAGTACAACAGTGATTATAATGTTATAAAATTATTATAATGTACGATTATTATAATACACTATGATCCTTGCTAAAATATGTCTGTTAGTTTCCAGCAATTATGAAGTATTACCTAAAATCCTATGGAGCCAATTCAGTATTTACTTGAACACCCACACCTACCCCAAGGTGAAATGTCCCTGGTAGGCCAAAACCAAGACTATCCTGCAGGCAGCATAGAGTAGAGACTTCTTTCTGACACTAAAACAAACTCATCACTACTGGCATCAGATCCAGGGCAACCTACACCTGACCGGAGCCAACACTTGGGCTGTAAACACTGACACTCTGGAAACATTAAAAAGATTGTTTCCTACCAAACCTTCTGTCAGAGTTGTAAATCAACACTGTACTTGTGTGAACCCCGACCTCCCAGTCTCAGAGCGGACACTAACCACAAGGCCACTGAGCTGGTGGTTGTAAACACATTTGTTCTATACTGATATGGGATATGGTCCAAAATGTTAAACAATTTCAGCCTCTGAATGGAACACTCCACGTGTACCCTAGCACAGGAGATTAGTTTATTTTTGTTCACTTCTTCCTGTGTGAATTGTCCATTGACAAGGAAAGACAGGATGTTCAGCAAATCTCCTTCTGGCAAAATGTGAATTGTGAAGCCCTCGTCTTCCATTGCCATATCACCTGGTTGTGGATGTTGGAGAACCTTACACTAAGGTTGTTGTAATAAGCATTGATTAACAGTTAATAAGGCAGTTATAAGTCCTTATAAGATGCTCATGTGTTCATACGACTGTGTTAATAGCACTGTAAACATGTGTGTTAGATAATAACATTCATGAGCACTTATACATTAAATTCTTAAATTAAAATGGTTAAGTAGACTGCTTAAGAACACTGATAGGCTAAAAGCCTTATGAGTTTCTTATAATTGTTTGTAAATGTCTAATAAAGTATTCACTCAATCAATTACAAACACCAACTCAACCTTTACTAAGCTGTTTTGTTGCTTTAACATTACAACAGTTTATTAAGCATGTAGTAGCTACTGTTACAGTAACTATGTACTATTAACAGTTTAACTATACGATTTGTTGTGCATCTACCTGGTCTAAAGTGGGAACAATGCCTTATAGGTTAACACATCCTTCATAAAGCTTTGTACATAACTGTAGTCCTGGGTTTCTGGAAGGTGGCATCCCTGTTTCCTGTTCTTTCCTGTTCCTGCACAAAAACACATCTCTTTATGTTATCTTAACTCAACAGAACATTCTATAAAACCTCAAACTGGCCTTTGAAAAAGAAACAAGTACAAATTGCAAATGACATAACAAAAATGTGATAGAAAAAGTAACAATTGCTATGTGCAAAACAATGGTTATACGTGTTGATATAGCAATACAGTAGATCAATAGAAATGTAATTATTATGGTTAGCTTAAGTGTATATGTTTACTATCAATGGTTTCCAATGTCGGGTCTCCAAACGGACCCTTATGGTTCTGTAACTCTGAGTTAAATTAACACTGAGGTTTATAGAGTGTAGATTGGGGTTCCAGGTATAGTTTAGTTCAGTGATTCTCAAGCCTTTTCATTTCCAGGACCCCACATTTGATATGCATTAGGCAACAGTTCCCTATTCGATACCATTTTATATCTCTGGTAACCCAATCAGCACTAGAAAATCCTCAGTGAAATGGGTCCATTTGGTTCCATTTGTACACTCTTGTGCATATGTGAACACATAACGAACCAAACTGAGTCCTCTTAGAGCAAGGTCTGGTCTGGTCCACCTCAGTTCTGATGGGGCCTCAGTCCTCTTTCTGTTCACACTATGTAATTCCAGTGGAGCTCAGACATGTACCTGCTTTGATTTATAATGGGCGAGTTTCCACCTGAAACAATATGGCGGTTCCTGTACCTTGCTGTACTTCCTAATGTACAGTAGATATTAGTTCAGGCAAAAAGAGTCCTCGTTCACATGAACTGTGAACGCAAAAATAACTATATATATATTTATTTATTTTCACTTTTAAAACGGACTGAGCTTGGTTCGTTTAAAAAGGACTATATGCGAAACAATAGCAGATTACAACCTCCCTTAGTATTTTGTGGACAAAGTAACCTCACCACCTCACCTTTTTTGGTGTGAGAGAGTAAATAACATAATTCATTCTTCTGCTACTCTGGCTAATTTGTGGTACTCAATAATTCTTTTTCTTTTGACCAGTTCATTATTTTCTACAGGAAGCTTATTTGTGATGCTGAATCATTTGCTGTCTGTTGACGGGGCTGCTGTGTGTATGCGGGCGACCAGACGACATCTTGGTCCCACGTTTAGTAACAGGACAGGAACTTGCCGTTGGCTGATAAGAGATTAGTCGTCTCGTTGCTCGTCGGACCACTGCAGTTCTTCTGGAAGTGGGGCGTTCCTTACCATATAGACAGACAACATCCTTGATGGGTTTGATTTGATGAAACTGCTTGGCCATCGCAGCAATGGCCTGACTGTAGTTGGGGTCCTTTGTCAGGATGTCTCTGATCATGCTCTTCACCCGGTCCATTGTGTCTGTTCAAACACATTGTTCAACTTTACAACACAAACACTTAGGAATACCACCATTTTTTGTGTGTTTAGGATTTATTTTGCTCAAAAGCGTGTTCTATTTGGGCCTAAATATACTGTGTAAAGGGTTCTACATGCTACAAAATAGTCAGGCCGACATCCAAACTTTTTCCGGTTGGCCTGTCCGAACAAATAAAAAAATAAGAACTTTGGACAAACAAACGCCAATACATACTGCCACCAAATTATTCTGTGTTCTGAATGCCAGACCCCGCCCACTCAGTAATCTGATCAATTAATCCGACTAGCAACACTGCAGCTCCCTCCGTCGGCCTTGAGCCACTGCACCTGTGTACAGCCAGCGCTGGAAGCAGTGATTTTAATACCTGGATTATATCCTTCCGATGCACTGTGGGAAATTTGTCACTCAGGTATGGAGGTTTTGCCTTTTCTTGCAACAGGTTGTTTATCCCATGAAGACCTGAGGCCGATTCTACAGTTTTCTGAAAAACATTTGTTGCGATGTCAGTGGTGCTCAAAAATGTCAAGTACCCCCAAAATCATATGTATTTGGCCGCCGACCCCCATCTCAAAATATGTTGTTCCACGGACCCCCCAGAAGCAAAGATTTTAGTTAAAAAATTTTGCTTGCGCAAATTCTCAGGAATTTTCAAAAATAGCAGATCTACAAGCTCATAGCACATCACTTCATGTGATGCACTATGAGCTTGTATATCTGATATCTGCTATTTTTGAATAGCCAAAGTATAACGTAATGGTTTTATTTATTTATTTATTTATTTATTTATTTATTTATTTATTTATTTATTTATTTATTTATTTATTTATTTGTTTATTTGTTTGTTTGTTTGTTTGTTTGTTTGTTTGTTTGTTTATTTATTTATTTATTTATTTATTTATTTATTTATTTATTCATTCATTCATTCATTCATTCATTCATTCATTCATTCATTCATTCATTTATTTATTTATTTACCAGGGACAGTGCACATTAATCAACATGTCAGTTTATCACGTCCACGTAAATGAGCCAGAGTTAGCCAGAGTTGGCTAATTTTCATCTGTAGTCCCTGAGCAGGCTGTTAAAAATGGTGATATAGCTATCCATACAAAAACAGACATCATCATCAACAATACAAGACAAGACATAGTACAAAAGACAAAACAAATACAGTAAAATATGAGAAGACACACCAGTGATTAGTTGAGCTGATAATTACCCATGATTACAAATTTGGTTAGCTTTAAGCCATCTCTGAAGGTTGAATTTGAAGGTTAGAGTGGTTAAAGTGGTTAAAACCTAAAATGACACAGACGCTTTCCCGGTTTTAATGGGTATACATGGTCACTAGAGAGGGATTACAGAGGTACCTAAAATCACTGATTTCACTGCTGGCAGAATGAATCCTGGGCTGAATGCAGAAAGAAAACTAAAGCAATCACGCCTACACCACTTTTGACCAATCACATCATATGTTAAATATATAGGATTTAACTCTCTGCCTGCCAAAAACGTTTATAAACGTTTAAAATAATAATAATAAAATAAAAAATAAAAATCCATTTTTTTTTTTTTTTTTTTTTTCGTTCTTCACAAAGAACCAGGAGATAACATTTTCCAAAACGTTGCTGCTCCATTCACTTCAATGTTAAAAAATAAACAGAGAAATAAATAAAATTGTTCCTATGTTTTACCATGTAAACTGTTGGCAGAGGCTGCAAACTGTTTTAGAAAAACCCTGGCAGTTAAGTGGCTAGGCTACTAGTGTTAAGTGGCTTAAGTGGATATGTTTTAGATGTGACAAAGTTCTTATTCTCACCCTCTTCATGGTCACTAGTCACAGAAAGTCAGCAGCACTTTCAGCTTCCCATTCCTCTAGAGTGGTACTGGGGTCTCCTTGGCTTTCACATGGAGTGGGCTGCTTCTGCTATGAACTTTGACCTTGCATTAAGTCTGAAGAAGATGGAGACAAAAGCACTCATTATTTAAATTATCCAACACGCATCCTGGTCCTACTCAACTGTGTGTAAGTGTGAATTAGGGCTGCAACAATCGATTATCTTCTCAGAGATTATTCTATCGATTAACCACATGAACCCTAGAGCCCTATTCTGGGGCAAAGGTTTGGCAAAAATAGTTTTTTTTTTCTTTTAAGAATGTTTTTTTTTTGTCTTTTTCTGCCTTTATTTATAGTATACAGTAGACTGACAGGAAATGGGGAGAGAGAGATGGGGAGTGACATGCAGCACAGGTTGTCGGGATCGGGATTCAAACCTGTGACATGCTGTCAGGCTGCATTAGCTGCCTAGGTGCCGGGCCTCTACGCCAGCCGTCCGAGCCAACGACAGGTGTAGTAGATCTACAACCTCACAACGTGGCACTATTTTTGCCAAAGGTTTGCCTATTATGACAGAACCCAGGCATGTTTTTAAACAATCTATTTTTGAGAATGTTCACCTATGGGACATACACATGAAACCTAGTGTCCTTATTCTAGTGGGACAAACAATAGCCAATTTACAAACTCACAAAGCTGCATTGCGACACTACTCAGGCTAGCTTGTAGATCGGCTATAATCGAAGAAGGGTTTTGGAGTAGAGAAGTCGTTTTTGAAGGGGAAAAGGGACGTGACTAAGAATAGACCCCTGGGGGACCCTGGCCAACAAAGTAGGATTTAAGTGGTTAATCGTGCAGTGTTTGTAGATGTGACTAAGCTATGTGATGAAAGAAATACACAACTTTTGACACAAAATAAAGTTAATAGTGACAGATAGTGACCTATCTCAAGAGCAGTGAAATATTACTGGGAACTGTTCCACAAATCCTCTCAATAAAGTCTCTGTATAAGTCTCTGCAAATTGATTTTCATACCACAGTGAAATGAATGGATATGAACAGCTTCTTGGGAAAGAAAAAACATTGTCAGCAGTAATGTAAAGTATACACACTTCTAGACAGTGAACTAAACATGCCAAAATTAATATTGTGCTTGAAACATGTTCACTCTCCAGAGATCACCCCAGTCATAAATGAAGCTTTGATAACCCATGCTTATTGTCAACCTGCCCATGTTAACTTCCCCCAATAAACCAACACATTCTCACAGCCGTTGCCTCAAACAGGTGACGGGTTGGGATAGGATTTGACCATGCGTCACCCGCTTTGACTCGCCCGGGAGTCCATTGCGTCAGACGACATGACAGGATATCCTGGCACGTCACATGTTGACGAGGACGTAATATTTTATGATTCTCTGCCTATCGGCATGCAACTCGAACAGTGGCGAGTCATCAGAAGTTGACTAACGGCTCGCTCGGGGGGACTCTAGTCCACTTCTGACAGCGTGACCTGCCTCGTTTTAAACGTTTTCAGCGGACGTGTGCGCGCGCACACACACACACACACACACACACACACACACACACACACACACACACACACACACACACACACACACACACACACACACACACACACACACACACACACACACACACACAGTGTGTAATATTTGTTATACCACAGCGAGTTACAACCTTGATGATTGGCTAAGAGGCATTCGGAGTGATGATATCTGCCGATAACTCTCCAAACCCACCTGGTTTATCTAATCTGTTATCTTACCAACACACGCCACCAGATGTACTAACAAACTGCAGTTAAACTGCAGTATAATTGCAATAACACAAAGCAGCTTGTACTGTGATGCAGTATGTATGCAGTACCACTTAGTTATTAGGAGCAGTTGGGCAACTACCTAAAATTGGCCATCTACAAGCTTGTAGATTGTCGCTACTATGATAATTTGGAAGTATATTGTGAATATGGAAGCTCTATAGCAGATCTACAAGCTAGCAAAGCGATGCGTTTTGAGCTTGTACATCGGACCTATTTATAATTCATAATCAGAGTCAGATTATCCGTAACCAACTGCATGTGTCTTTCAGCGCCACAGAGGCAGAGATCTCTCTCTCTCTCTCTCTCTTTCTGCCTCCATGTGGGCTCTGACACAGCTAGACTGCGTGTGTTTGGTGCCCCAGAACGTTAGCGTTCATCAGTGTGGATGCTCACAGAATTATCGTTATAGTTATCGTGCTTGGTTTGAAAGGCTCTTTATTTATTTTTAAACTCACTGCATGCTTTTACCACCCTCTCCAACGAAATTGCTTTAGTATCACAATGACTTTTGCTGGACAATTGGTGTTTTTGGATGTCTTTCTGCTGTTTGCTGTGTCCGACCTCACGTGTACTGTACATTGTGCTGACATTTGTAATCCATCTGAAAATAATTTGCTTGCAGCTTACTTCATCAAATGTATCATTTAACCAACGCCTCACAGCTAGAAGGTCCTGGGTTCGATTCCCGCCGGGGACGCTGTGGGCACTGGGGGCGTGTCTTCTCCTCCGCGTCATCAGCGCCCATACCCTAGGTGGGGTTGGCGAAAGGGACTACTCTGTGTGGAGTTTGCATGTTCTCCCCGTGTCTCCTAGGGTAGTTAATACCCTCACAAAAACATGTAGTAATCCTGGTCACTATACCGCCTCCCCCATGACAGCCGGGGCGCCTGATGGAGGGGAAGGGAACTGGTTGGAATAACGTGTTCCTTCCACGCGCTACGTCCAACCAGGGAAACTCCCCCCTGTCAGGTGACAAGAAGGTCAGTTGGCTCTCATGCCTGAAGGAAGCATGAGCTCGGCCCTGGCCTCCCTACTGTGGGGTGACAGGTGTAATACTGGTGTAGGGCTGGTGTAGTGCCCAGGATCACTTAGGAAATTGGCACCGGGTGAAAAAAATGGGTTACAAAAATCGCGGGATAAAAATTTAGGTAAAAAAAAATGTATCATTTAACCAACTGATCCCAATCATCCCTATTCTGTAAGCAAGTTCAGAGCAGTTTTTTTCAAATACCTGTACATTTCTATAATTGTGTTTACATTAAGGCTGTCATACCAAAATAAATATGAAATTATTTTGTGCCATACGGCAATGCAAATGAACTCAAAATATGAATAAATTGTGGTGTGGTTTCTATTCTTTTTCAGCGCTTATTGTGTATTGGTAGGCACAGCTGTATGGTTCATTACCTTGTAGATAACCCTTTTGCCTGTTCCTGATCTGGGGGACTTGACCCTCCATGTCACAGGGGTGCAGCGCGTCTTGAAACCACTCGTTAAGTTCCAGGTGACAGCCAGTTCTATGAAATATAAATGGAAGAGAAATTGAAGCTTGCTTATAAACACACGTTATGACACCATCTCAAATAATGAAGCAAAAGAGAGTACAAAGATTGTATCTATGGGGCGACTTTTCGGGCAAAAATCGTGCACTTTACGATAAAAGCATGAAATTTGGCACACAGTTAGGGCATGCCATAAGGAACATTTTAGGCTCTAGGGCCATCGCAGATTTGTCCTGTGGTAACCATGGCAGCCATTTTCCAAAATGGCCTCCATCTGCTGTTATTTTACCAATAACTCAGGTGACTAATCCTACATTTTCAAGGATGAGGAATACAGTGGTACTATTTACAACATGCTAGTAACTACCTAACTAACTACAGTACATGAGGAGGCTGATACTCGCGTCATATTACACCTAGAAGATGCTGTGAAGGAAGGGTATAGCAAGGTGACAATACGCACAGTAGACACGGATGTGCTGGTCCTGGCAGTAACGGCAGCCCAACGCCTCCACTTGACTGAGCTGTGGGTTGCTTTTGGAACTGGGAAAAGCTTCCGTAACTTAGCAGCTCATGAGATGGCAAGGGCATTAAGCCCAGATCGATGCTTAGCCTTACCCATGTTCCATGCATTTACTGGATGTGACACAGTGTCATCTTTTGGAGGCAGAGGCAAGAAGACGGCATGGGAGACCTGGAAAACCTATGGTGACGTCAGAAGTGCCTTCAGTTCCTTAGCTGCCACCCCAGACAAAATAGATGACTGGATGGAGCCTCTGGAGCGATTTGTGGTATTGCTCTATATATGACCGCACTAGCGGCCAGGCATCAGTGAATCAGGCACGTAAGCAGCTATTCACCCAGAAAGGCAGAACAATTGATGGACTCCCCCAACACGAGCTGCACTGATTCAACATACAAAGAGGGCAGCCTACCAAGCTGGACACTGCTGGGGACAGGCGATGGTTGCAGCACCTGAACTCCCACCCCCACTTCAGTGTACTGCCCTTTGCTACTGTGGTGGACTGTGCAACTAACATTGTGTAGATTATCTGGCTTTAATGAATATGCCATTAGGCTATGACTCATGAGTACTCTGCCTTTGTTGTGTCTTATAGTCCATTGAAAATAATTGTGCAATACTACTACTAATAAAAGAAACAGTGAAGTACTGCATTCTTGACTCTCACGTGTCACAGTTTGAAAACATACAGTACTACATCATTACATATTTTGATGGGTTTACTATTATTTCATTAACTAAATGCCAGATATATGTAGTTAGGTAGTAGCATGTTGTAAATAGTACCACTGTATTATGTAGGATTAGTCACCAGAATCAAGATCCTAGGTGGTCTAGCACCTGAGTTATTGGTAAAATGACAGCAGGTGGCGGCCATTTTGGAAAATGGCTGCCATGGTTACCACAGGACAAATCGAAATAGTACCACTGTATTCCTCATCCTTGAAAATTGATTAGTCACCAGAATCAAGATCCTAGGTGGTCTATAACCTGAGTTATTGGTAAAATAACAGCAGATGGAGGCCATTTTGGAAAATGGCTGCCATGGCAGGACAAATCTGCGATGGCCCTATAGCCAAAAATGTTCCTTATGGCATGCCCTAACTGTGTGCCAAATTTGATGCTTTTATCGTAAAGTGCACGATTCCATCAAAATATGGCCCGAAACGCCCAGACTAGAAGAAATGCCACCCTTTTCACATTGGCCTGTTATAATGCCACCAGGAGGCCACAATAACCTACCTGACCTGGCGGAGACCTGTGCTCAAATTTGAGCACAGGTTTAAATTTGTATATATTATTTGCCGGTTGTGTTTTAGCTCCTATATTATGTAAGATATATATAATAGAGAATGTTTCCGTTATGTTTGACTCTGATGTGTCCAAACGTCTGTTGTGAATACAATTTACTTGATTGCCTTATATCCATGGGCTCCAGTGCTGTCAACTACTTTGGACCAACGTTCTGAATTCACAATCTCATGGGTCCAATAACATGCTTGTGAAATGGGGCATTCTGAATTATGATTTATGCTATTGTTTCTGACAGGTTGGGAGGCGGATATTATGTCCATCTGTCCGTCTGTGTACAGCTAATCTCAGACACTAGCCGACTTGTCAGAATCAAACTTTGAACCCACACTCCCAGTAGGGCAAGGAAGAACATCCTACCCAGCCCATTAATGTCCATCCGACCTAATGAAAAGTTAAGAAAATAATAATAATGGCAGAGAAAATAAAGAGTGCTGTTTCTAACTTCTGATTGGGTGTGCAGCTTACAGCTCACTTCCAAAGTATGTGTGTTCCACACACAGTGGGCCTCTGTCTTGGGCCTGAGTTCAGACCAGGGGGTGAGTGATGTGCCTAGTAGGCTATATTCATGTTCAATGAGAGGTGAGAGGTGGGGTCAATCTGACAGGCGGAGTGACAAGTAAACGCAATCCTGTGAAACTTGTTGTGCTCGTCCCACGAACATACCCACACACTGTGGGTAAAGTACATGGGAGAGAGACTGATCCTCGCTGTCTGAGTTCCATGAAATATCTAACTATTTTTTAAACAGAGAGAACGAGACAACCAGGTGCTCACCGTAGAAGGAGTTATAAGGAGTTCTCCTTAACGCTATGGGACTTTCAAGCCGTTGCCTGCACAGTCTTAAGTAAAAATACAAAAACACATTCGCTACACATTCACCGAAAGTGTATTTTCGATTAGCAAAGATGGTTTTATAGAGTTGAAAGCATACTTTCCCTAATGGGAACACTCTGAGCCCCCCACCTCACGTCTAAAATACACTTTTTGTCCAGA